>NC_064836.1:84444351-84752332 GCF_024166365.1 Elephas maximus indicus | reverse complement strand
ACCCTAACCCTAACCCGAACCCTAACCCTAACCCTAACCCGAACCCTAACCCTAACCCTAACCCGAACCCTAACCCTAACCCTAACCCGAACCCTAACCCTAACCCTAACCCGAACCCTAACCCTAACCCTAACCCGAACCCTAACCCTAACCCTAACCCGAACCCTAACCCTAACCCTAACCCGAACCCTAACCCTAACCCTAACCCGAACCCTAACCCTAACCCTAACCCGAACCCTAACCCTAACCCTAACCCGAACCCTAACCCTAACCCTAACCCGAACCCTAACCCTAACCCTAACCCGAACCCTAACCCTAACCCTAACCCGAACCCGAACCCTAACCCTAACCCGAACCCGAACCCTAACCCTAACCCGAACCCGAACCCTAACCCTAACCCGAACCCGAACCCTAACCCTAACCCGAACCCGAACCCTAACCCTAACCCGAACCCGAACCCTAACCCTAACCCGAACCCGAACCCTAACCCTAACCCGAACCCGAACCCTAACCCTAACCCTAACCCGAACCCTAACCCTAACCCGAACCCGAACCCTAACCCTAACCCGAACCCTAACCCTAACCCGAACCCTAACCCTAACCCTAACCCGAACCCTAACCCTAACCCGAACCCTAACCCTAACCCTAACCCGAACCCTAACCCTAACCCGAACCCTAACCCTAACCCTAACCCGAACCCTAACCCTAACCCGAACCCGAACCCGAACCCTAACCCTAACCCTAACCCTAACCCTAACCCTAACCCTAACCCTAACCCGAACCCTAACCCTAACCCTAACCCTAACCCTAACCCTAACCCGAACCCTAACCCTAACCCTAACCCTAACCCTAACCCTAACCCGAACCCTAACCCTAACCCTAACCCTAACCCTAACCCTAACCCGAACCCTAACCCTAACCCTAACCCTAACCCTAACCCTAACCCGAACCCTAACCCTAACCCGAACCCTAACCCTAACCCTAACCCGAACCCGAACCCTAACCCTAACCCGAACCCTAACCCTAACCCTAACCCTAACCCGAACCCTAACCCGAACCCGAACCCTAACCCGAACCCTAACCCTAACCCGAACCCTAACCCTAACCCGAACCCTAACCCTAACCCGAACCCTAACCCGAACCCTAACCCTAACCCGAACCCTAACCCGAACCCGAACCCTAACCCGAACCCTAACCCTAACCCGAACGCTAACCCTAACCCGAACCCTAACCCTAACCCTAACACGAAACCGAAACCTAACCCGAAACCTAACCCGAAACCTAACCTGAACCCGAACCCGAACCCTAACCCGAACCCTAACCCTAACCCTAACCCGAACCCTAACCCGAACCCTGACCCTGACCCTGACCCTGACCCTGACCCTGACCCGGACCCTGACCCTGACCCTCTAACCCTAACCCTAAAACTAACCCTCTAACCCTAACCCTAACCCTAACCCTCTAACCCTAACCCTAACCCTAACCCTAACGCTAACCCTAACCCTCTAACCCTAACCCTAACCCTAACCCTCTAACCATAACCCTCTAACCCTAACCCTCTAACCCTAACCCTCTAACCCTAACCCTAACCCTAACCCTAAACCTAACCTTAACCCAAACCCAAACCCTAACCCTAACCCTGCACCCTAACCCTAACCCTGCACCCTAACAATAACCCTAACCCAAAACTGAACCCTAAAACACCCTAACCCTGTCCCTAACCCTAACCCTAACACCCTAACCCTAACCATAACCCTGACCCTAACCCTCACACGCTAACCCTAACCCTGACACTAATCCTTACCCTAACACCCTAACCCTAACCCTAACCGTAACCCTAACCCTAACCCTAGTCCTAGCCCTAGCCATAGCCCAAGCCCTAGCCCGAGCCCTAGCCCGAGCCCTAGCCCGAGCCCTAGCCCTCCACCCTAACCCTAACCCAGCACCCTAACCCTAACACTGCACCCTGCACCCTAACCCTGCACCCTAACCCTAACCCTGCACTCTGCACCCTACCCCTGAACCTTGCACTCTAACCCTGCACCCTGCACCCTAACCCTCACCCTAACTCTAACCCTAACCCTGACCCCTTCCCCGACCCCTACCCTGAAACCGACCCTAAACACTTAACGGAGCCCGAGCCCGAGCCCGAACCCCAACCCCAACCCCAACCCCGAACCCTTAACCCGAACCCGAACCCGAAACCTAACCCTAATCCTCCCCTCACCTTAACCCTAACCCGCACCCTAAAACTTTACCCTCACACTCACCTTATCCCTCACCCTAATCCTAACTCTAAAACGTACCCTAGCCCTAACCCTAAGCCTCACCCAAACCCTCACCCTAACCCTTACGCTCATCCAAAACCTCACCCTAAACCTCGCCCTAATCCTAACTCTTACCCTCACCCTAAACCTAACCCTCACCCTACCCTACACCCGTACTCTATCCCAAACCCTCACCCTAACCCTGCCCATCACCCCCACTGTACCCCTAAAAAAAAATACCTCACCCTAACCTAATGTTCACCCTCACCCTAAACCTTACCATCACCCTAAAACTCACCCTCACACTAAACCTCACCCTCACCTCCAGCTCACCCTCACCCTCACCTTAATAATCACCCTCACCCTCGCCCTAATACTCACCCTCACCCTCAACATAATCCTCACCCTGACACTCGCCCTAATCCTGACCCTCACCCTCGCCCTAACCCTCACCTTCAAACGCTCCCTAACTTTCACACTCACCCAGTCCCTAACCCTAAACCTAACCCTCGCCCTAACTCTCACCATCACCCTCGCCCTAACACAAACCGTCAACCATGCCCTAAACTTAACCCTCACCCTCGCAAATTAGGTCACAGCTCCCTTCTCGCAATGGGGCTGTGAGGTGGCCCAGGGTGTGACTGCCAGATGGGAACCCAGCCAAGAGACACTCCAGCAGCCCGGACACTCCGAGGCACACCTGTGGCCACAGCCGACACAATCGGCTCGAGGGTCATCTCGTCCACCAGACCAAGACTGCCAGGAAATCGAGAGCCTTTTAGATGAAGTCCTCTCCCCCCCAGAGTTTCAGGGAAAGTCCCAAAGCTTTCTGAACGCGGATCCTCAGGAGGAGGACCCTCCACAACTCCAACTCTCCCTCGGCGACATTGACTTTCGGGCTCTGCTTGACGCACTGCAAGACTAACTGAACCCACATCCAGGCATCTATCCCTGGAGGACGAATCCGTACGATTGAAAGAGATGCTGGACAGCCACGACGCGGTGTTCCGGAGCCAAAGGAACGCGGGAAGAAAGATAAAAGTCTGGGAAACTTCGACCTAACACATGGACGCAGCGCAGACTGTGCATCTTCAAGTCTTGGGGTGCCTGATCCTTTGGGGGCTCCTCGGTCTTGCCCCGGAGGCACCAGGGGCACCAGGCGGTGGTCCCATTGGCTAAAGCCAGATGAACAAAAGCCTTCACACGACTGATCGCAACTCCTCCCTGCCATCATCGCCTCCTTGGCAGTCTGTGCAGTCCACGAATCCCAAGCGAACCCCGGCGAGGGAAATAGGCCTACCTTGTACACATCTCAACTTCTTTCCTTTCTGGCAAGATGGGCCCTCAAATTGGAAATTTTTGGGTAGGTGTGTAGAGAAAGAGGGGATGCCCTCTCTATTCATAAGGGGATTGTCTAAAAAGGACGGTTTTTTCTTTTCCTTTTTTTGTTTTTTTGTTAACATGTTTCTTTTCCCTTAGGTGTGAGAGTGGGAATCGGGAAGTGGAAGACAGTTTGTTCCACAGCTATCACCGAAGGAACGATGGCACAGTTTACGTCCCAGAGCAACCGCCCCCCTGTGAACGGATGTCTCCCTTGGGCCACTTTCAACACACAGAAAATGAACTGAAAGGTGTTAGAGCAACACCATTCCATCGCCGAAGAAAGTGTATCGATGCGATTGCTGTGGCACGTGTTTGGAGGAAGGTACGTATATTCCGGTTCATATCTGTCCAGACTCTTGCCCAACTTATTAATAATTAAGTTTTAATACATAAACACCAGGCCTCTTTCTTATCGTCTTTCATCTGAGACTTCTCCCATCGTCGTTGGAGGTGGTAGCCTCGGAAAGGTGATAGAGATTATCGAGCTGGATGAAGGAGTTCGTTGGTAGAACAGATAGATTATGGAAAGCATAAAAAACAAAACAAATCAAAACAAAATGCCACTATTGAAACACAGAGAAGGTGCATGGGAAACCAAAAATCTCCAGAGCACAAAGGATTAGGAAATGACAAGTGCCTCTCCAGGGCCTCTGCACCATTCCTATGACCCCAACCTCCTACCCCTATCCCAGGTGGCCATGCACTCCCCCACTTGCCCAGTAGCAATGAGGTCATACTGCCCGCTCTTCTTCCTCCTGCGGTTTCCTCCTTTGCTGGCGTCTAGACATTTGGTCCCACCAGCCCGCCACTGCCTGTCTGACCCTTTGTGCCTCCTCATGGCTTGCCGACCACTTGTGAAGGGGCCGATTTGCCCAGAGCGTGGCCACCTTTGCGCCTTACCGAATCTCTTGATTTTCGTCGGTCAGAAGGGTTTCTTAAAGGAACCAACGGGTTAAAGGAAGGAGCAACCAAGAAGGGAAGTGAAGAAAAGAAGGAATGTGTGACTCAGGAGACTATTTGCTTCGGTCCCTCCGTGCTCCTGAGCCTGAGTTTTGACGACCTCATGTTGTCCGGATTAAAGATGAGATGACGCCAGAGCATTGAGACCCTAAGACCCCGCGGCTCTTCAAAGGCCGCGAGTGGAGAGCGGCGGGTCCAGGGTGAATTAGCCCCACACTCTCAACATCACACTCACCATCACCCTCACCCCAACCCTCACCCTCACCGTCACCCTAACACTAACCCTAACCCTCGCCCTAGCCCTCGCCGTCGCCCTAGCCCAAGCTCTAGCCCTAACCCAAGCCCTAAAGTGAACCGTTGCCCTAAACCTAACCTTAACCCAAACCCTGCACCCTAACCCGAACCCTGCACCCTAACAATAAAACTGCACCCTGGCGGAGCCAAGATGGCGGACTAGGCAGACGCTACCTCGGATCCCTCTTACAACAAAGACACGGAAAAACAAGTGAATCGATCACATACATAACAATCTACGAACCCTGAACAACAAACACAGATTTAGAGACGGAGAACGAACTAATACGGGGAAGCAGCGATTGTTTCCAGAGCCTGGAGCCAGCATACCAGTCAGGTACGGCACAAGCACAGAGACCTGCTCCACCCCCCTGAACTAACCCCGGGAGGGGGACTAGCCGGTTCCACGGGCGGCGTGGGACGCAGCCGTTAGGAGAAGTCCCCGGGAGGCAGTGACTGATCTTGGAGCAGAAAGAGTAGCATCCGAGCCGGGGAACCGTCCCACAGGGATTTGGACTGCACGCAGGTACGCCATAAACACGGAGAGTTGCTCCACCCCCTGAACTAACCCCGGGAAGGTGACCATCCGGGTCGCGCGGGCGGCGTGGGACGCAGCCGGTAGGAGAAGTCCCCGGGAGGCAGCGACTGGTATTGGAGCGGGGAGAACAGCGTTCCAGCCGGGACACTCGGTCGCGGCACAAGCACGGGGAGCTACTCCACCCATCTGAACTAACCCCGGGAGGGGGCCCACCTGGTTCACGGGGGCGGCACGGCCACGCGGCTGGAGGGACGAGAAGTCCCCGGGAGGCAGCGACTGATTTTGGAGTCGAGAGTGCACCGTCCCAGTAGGGGAGCCTTGACGCTGGGCGTGGGGCTGGAAGCGGAGGATCTGACCGTGACTCCAGCGGGCCAGACCCCCCGGGGGCAATCTCCACACAGACAGCACACATAGGCGACGCGCCCGCGGGAATCTCAGATATAAGAGTCATTCCAAGCAAGACAAGCAACTCTGGCTATATTCTGAGGTGCTACTCTCCTATCTCTCTGTTCCCTCCCCCACCCTCCCCAGGCGGCTTCATTAACATCTGAATAGCCTGAGCCAGAGGGAGAACTCTGATAGGGATCTGACTGCAGTTTTTTTTTAGCGGATTTTCTGGAAAAACTAGTTTCCCAGTGATGGCTCGGAGACAACAATCCATATCAAACCACTTAAAGAAGCAGACCGTGACAGCTTCTCCAACTCCCCAAACAAAAGAATCAAAATCTTTCCCAAATGAAGATACAATTTTGGAATTATCAGATACAGAATATAAAAAACTAATTTACAGAATGCTTAATGATATCACAAATGAAATTAGGATATCTGCAGAAAAAGCCAAGGAACACACTGATAAAACTGTTGAAGAACTCAAAAAGATTATTCAAGAACATACTGGAAAAATTAATAAGTTGCAAGAATCCATAGAGAGACAACATGTAGAAATCCAAAAGATTAACAATAAAATAACAGAATTAGACAACACACTAGGAAGTCAGAGGAGCAGACTCGAGCAATTAGAATGCAGACTGGGACATCTGGAGGACCAGGGAATCAACACCAACATAGCTGAAAAAAAAAAAAAAAAAATCAGATAAAAGAATTAAAAAAAATGAAGAAACCCTAAGAATTATGTGGGACTCTATCAAGAAGGATAACCTGCGGGTGATTGGAGTCCCAGAACAGGGAGGGGGGACAGAAAACACAGAGAAAATAGTTGAAGAACTTCTGACAGAAAACTTCCCTGACATCATGAAAGACGAAAGGATATCTATCCAAGATGCTCATCGAACCCCATTTAAGATTGATCCAAAAAGAAAAACACCAAGACATATTATCATCAAACTCACCAAAACCAAAGATAAACAGAAAATTTTAAAAGCAGCCAGGGAGAAAAGAAAGGTTTCCTTCAAGGGAGAATCAATAAGAATATGTTCTGACTACTCAGCAGAAACCATGCAGGCAAGAAGGGAATGGAACGACATATACAGAACACTGAAGGAGAAGAACTGCCAACCAAGGATCATATATCCAGCAAAACTCTCTCTGAAATATGAAGGCGAAATTAAGATATTTACAGACAAACACAAGTTTAGAGAATTTGCAAAAACCAAACCAAAGCTACAAGAAATACTAAAGGATATTGTTTGGTCAGAGAACCAATAATATCAGATATCAGCACAACACAAGGTCACAAAACAGAACGTCCTGATATCAACTCAAATAGGGAAATCACAAAAACAAACAAATTAAGATTAATTAAAAAAAAAATACACATAACAGGGAATCATGGAAGTCAATAGGTAAAAGATCACAATAATCAAAAAGAGGGACTAAATACAGGAGGCATTGAACTGCCATATGGAGAGTGATACAAGGCGATATAGAACAATACAAGTTAGGTTTTTACTTAGAAAAATAGGGGTATATAATGAGGTAACCACAAAAAGGTATAACAACTCTATAACTCAAGACAAAAACCAAGAAAAACGTAACGACTCAACTAACATAAAGTCAAACACTATGAAAGTGAGGATCTCACAATTTACTAAGAAAAACGCCTCAGCACAAAAAAGTATGTGGAAAAATGAAATTGTCAACAACACACATAAAAAGGCATCAAAATGACAGCACTAAAAACTTATTTATCTATAATTACCCTGAATGTAAATGGACTAAATGCACCAATAAAGAGACAGAGAGTCACAGACTGGATAAAGAAACACGATCCATCTATATGCTGCCTACAAGAGACACACCTTAGACTTAGAGACACAAACAAACTAAAACTCAAAGGATGGAAAAAAGTATATCAAGCAAACAATAAGCAAAAAAGAAGAGGAGTAGCAATATTAATTTCTGACAAAATAGACTTTAGACTTAAATCCACCACAAAGGATAAAGAAGGACACTATATAATGATAAAAGGGACAATTGATCAGGAAGACATAACCATATTAAATATTTACGCACCCAATGACAGGGCTGCAAGATATATAAATCAAATTTTAACAGAACTGAAAAGCGAGATAGATACCTCCACAATTATAGTAGGAGACTTCAACACACCCCTTTCGGAGAAGGACAGGACATCCAGTAAGAAGCTCAACAGAGACACGGAAGATCTAATTACAACAATCAACCAACTTGACCTCATTGACTTATACAGAACTCTCCACCCAACTGCTGAAAAATATACTTTTTTTTCTAGCGCACATGGAACATTCTCTAGAATAGACCACATATTAGGTCATAAAACAAACCTTTGCAGAGTCCAAAACATCGAAATATTACAAAGCATCTTCTCAGACCACAAGGCAATAAAACTAGAGATCAATAACAGAAGAACGAGGGAAAAGAAATCAAATACTTGGAAAATGAACAATACCCTCCTGAAAAAAGACTGGGTTATAGAAGACATCAAGGAGGGAATAAGGAAATTCATAGAAAGCAACGAGAATGAAAATACTTCCTATCAAAACCTCTGGGACACAGCAAAAGCAGTGCTCAGAGGCCAATTTATATCAATAAATGCACACATACAAAAAGAAGAAAGAGCCAAAATCAGAGAACTGTCCCTACAACTTGAACAAATAGAAAGTGAGCAACAAAAGAATCCATCAGGCACCAGAAGAAAACAAATAATAAAAATTAGAGCTGAACTAAATGAATTAGAGAACAGAAAAACAATTGAAAGAATTAACAAAGCCAAAAGCTGGTTCTTTGAAAAAATTAACAAAATTGATAAACCATTGGCTAGACTGACTAAAGAAATACAGGAAAGGAAACAAATAACCCGAATAAGAAATGAGAAGGACCACATCACAACAGAACCAAATGAAATTAAAAGAATCATTTCAGATTATTATGAAAAATTGTACTCTAACAAATTTGAAAACCTAGAAGAAATGGATGAATTCCTTGAAAAACACTACCTACCTAAACTAACACATTCAGAAGCAGAACAACTAAATAGACCCATAACAAAAAAAGAGATTGAAACGGTAATCAAAAAACTCCCAACAAAAAAAAGTCCTGGCCCGGACGGCTTCACTGCAGAGTTCTACCAAATTTTCAGAGAAGAGTTAACACCACTACTACTAAAGGTATTCCAAAGCATAGAAAATGACGGAATACTACCCAACTCATTCTATGAAGCCACCATCTCCCTGATACCAAAACCAGGTAAAGACATTACAAAAAAAGAAAATTATAGACCTATATCCCTCATGAACATTGATGCAAAAATCCTCAACAAAATTCTAGCCAATAGAATCCAACAACACATCAAAAAAATAATTCACCCTGATCAAGTGGGATTTATACCAGGTATGCAAGGCTGGTTTAATATCAGAAAAACCATTAATGTAATCCATCACATAAATAAAACAAAAGACAAAAACCACATGATCTTATCAATTGATGCAGAAAAGGCATTTGACAAAGTCCAACACCCATTTATGATAAAAACTCTTACCAAAATAGGAATTGAAGGAAAATTCCTCAACATAATAAAGGGCATCTATGCAAAGCCAACAGCCAATATCACTCTAAATGGAGAGAACCTGAAAGCATTTCCCTTGAGAACGGGAACCAGACAAGGATGCCCTTTATCACCGCTCTTATTCAACATCGTGTTGGAAGTCTTAGCCAGGGCAATCAGGCTAGACAAAGAAATAAAAAGTATCCGGATTGGCAAGGAAGAAGTAAAGTTATCACTATTTGCAGATGACATGATTATATACACAGAAAACCCTAAGGAATCCTCCAGAAAACTACTGAAACTAATAGAAGAGTTTGGCAGAGTCTCAGGTTATAAAATAAACATACAAAAATCACTTGGATTCCTCTACATCAACAAAAAGAACACCGAAGAGGAAATAACCAAATCAATACCATTCACGGTAGCCCCCAAGAAGATAAGATACTTAGGAATAAATCTTACCAAGGATGTAAAAGACCTATACAAAGAAAACTACAAAGCTCTACTACAAGAAATTCAAAAGGACATACTTAAGTGGAAAAACATACCTTGCTCATGGATAGGAAGACTTAACATAGTAAAAATGTCTATTCTACCAAAAGCCATCTATACATTTAACGCACTTCCGATCCAAATTCCAAGGTCATATTTTAAGGGGATAGAGAAACAAATCACCAATTTCATATGGAAGGGAAAGAAGCCCCGGATAAGCAAAGCACTACTGAAAAAGAAGAAGAAAGTGGGAGGCCTCACCTTACCTGACTTCAGAACCTATTATACAGCCACAGTAGTCAAAACAGCCTGGTATTGGTACAACAACAGACACATAGACCAATGGAACAGAATTGAGAACCCAGACATAGATCCATCCACGTATGAGCAGCTGATATTTGACAAAGGACCAGTGTCAATTAACTGGGGAAAAGACAGCCTTTTTAACAAATGGTGCTGGCATAACTGGATATCCATTTGCAAAAAAATGAAACAGGACCCATACCTCACACCATGCACAAAAACTAACTCCAAGTGGATCAAAGACCTAAACATAAAGACTAAAACGATAAAGATCATGGAAGAAAAAATTGGGACAACCCTAGGAGCCCTAATACAAGGTATAAACAGAATACAAAACATTACCAAAAATGATGAAGAGAAACCCGATAACTGGGAGCTCCTAAAAATCAAACACCTATGCTCATCTAAAGACTTCACCAAAAGAGTAAAAAGACCACCTACAGATTGGGAAAGAATTTTCAGCTATGACATCTCCGACCAGCGCCTGATCTCTAAAATCTACATGATTCTGTCAAAACTCAACCACAAAAAGACAAACAACCCAATCAAGAAGTGGGCAAAGGATATGAACACACATTTCTCTAAAGAAGATATTCAGGCAGCCAACAGATACATGAGAAAATGCTCTCGATCATTAGCCATTAGAGAAATGCAAATTAAAACTACGATGAGATTCCATCTCACACCAGCAAGGCTGGCATTAATCCAAAAAACACAAAATAATAAATGTTGGAGAGGCTGCGGAGAGATTGGAACTCTCATACACTGCTGGTGGGAATGTAAAATGGTACAACCACTTTGGAAATCTATCTGGCGTTATCTTAAACAGTTAGAAATAGAACTACCATACAACCCAGAAATCCCACTCCTCGGAATATACCCTAGAGATACAAGAGCCTTCATACAAACAGATATATGCACACCCATGTTTATTGCAGCTCTGTTTACAATAGCAAAAAGTTGGAAGCAACCAAGGTGTCCATCAACGGATGAATGGGTAAATAAATTGTGGTATATTCACACAATGGAATACTACGCATCGATAAAGAACAGTGACGAATCTCTGAAACATTTCATAACATGGAGGAACCTGGAAGGCATTATGCTGAGCAAAATGAGTCAGAGGCAAAAGGACAAATACTGTATAAGACCACTATTATAAGATCTTGAGAAATAGTAAACCTGAGAAGAACACATACTTTTGTGGTTACGAGGGGGGGAGGGAGGGAGGGTGGGAGAGGGTTTTTTTATTGATTAATCAGTAGATAAGAACTGCTTTAGGTGAAGGGAAAGACAACACTCAATACATGGAAGATCAGCTCAATTGGACTGGACCAAAAGCAAAGAAGTTTCCGGGATAAAATGAATGCTTCAAAGCTCAGCGGAGCAAGCGCGGGGGTCTGGGGAACATGGTTTGCGGGGACTTCTAAGTCAATTGGCAAAATAATTCTATTATGAAATCATTCTGCATCCCACTTTGAAATGTGGCGTCTGGGGTCTTAAATGCTAACAAGCAGCCATCTAAGATGCAGCAATTGGTCTCAACCCACCTGGAGCAAAGGAAAATGAAGAACACCAAGCCCACATGACAACTAAGAGCCCAAGAGACAGAAAGGGCCACATGAACAAGAGACCTACATCATCCTGAGACCAGAAGAACTAGTTGGTGCCCGGCCACAATCGATGACTGCCCTGACAGGGAGCTCAGCAGAGGACCCCTGAGGGAGCAGGAGAGCAGTGGGATGCAGACCCCAAATTCTCATAAGAAGACCAAACTTAATGGTCTGACTGAGACTGGAGGAATCCCGGCGGCCATGCTCTCCAGACCTTCTGTTGACACAGGACAGGAACCATCCCTGAAGACAACTCATCAGACATGAAAGGGACTGGTCAGCGGGTGGGAGAGAGACGCTGATGAAGAGTGAGCTAATTATATCAGGTGTACACTTGAGATTGTGTTGGCAACTCTTGTCTGGAGGGGGGATGGGAGGATAGAGAGAGAGGGAAGCCGGCAAAATTGTCACGAAAGGAGAGACTGAAAGGGCTGACTCAAGACGGGGAGAGTAAGTGGGAGTAGGGAGTGAGATGTATGTAAACTTATATGTGACAGACTGATTGGATTTGTAAACGTTCACTTGAAGCTTAATAAAAGTTATTATAAAAAAAAAAAAAAAAAAAAACTGCACCCTAACCCTAACCCTAACCCTGACCCCTTCCCCGACCCCTACCCTGAAACCGACCCTAAACACTTAACGGAGCCCGAGCCCGAGCCCGAACCCCAACCCCAACCCCAACCCCGAACCCTTAACCCGAACCCGAACCCGAAACCTAACCCTAATCCTCCCCTCACCTTAACCCTAACCCGCACCCTAAAACTTTACCCTCACACTCACCTTATCCCTCACCCTAATCCTAACTCTAAAACGTACCCTAGCCCTAACCCTAAGCCTCACCCAAACCCTCACCCTAACCCTTACGCTCATCCAAAACCTCACCCTAAACCTCGCCCTAATCCTAACTCTTACCCTCACCCTAAACCTAACCCTCACCCTACCCTACACCCGTACTCTATCCCAAACCCTCACCCTAACCCTGCCCATCACCCCCACTGTACCCCTAAAAAAAAATACCTCACCCTAACCTAACGTTCACCCTCACCCTAAACCTTACCATCACCCTAAAACTCACCCTCACACTAAACCTCACCCTCACCTCCAGCTCACCCTCACCCTCACCTTAATAATCACCCTCACCCTCGCCCTAATACTCACCCTCACCCTCAACATAATCCTCACCCTGACACTCGCCCTAATCCTGACCCTCACCCTCGCCCTAACCCTCACCTTCAAACGCTCCCTAACTTTCACACTCACCCAGTCCCTAACCCTAAACCTAACCCTCGCCCTAACTCTCACCATCACCCTCGCCCTAACACAAACCGTCAACCATGCCCTAAACTTAACCCTCACCCTCGCAAATTAGGTCACAGCTCCCTTCTCGCAATGGGGCTGTGAGGTGGCCCAGGGTGTGACTGCCAGATGGGAACCCAGCCAAGAGACACTCCAGCAGCCCGGACACTCCGAGGCACACCTGTGGCCACAGCCGACACAATCGGCTCGAGGGTCATCTCGTCCACCAGACCAAGACTGCCAGGAAATCGAGAGCCTTTTAGATGAAGTCCTCTCCCCCCCAGAGTTTCAGGGAAAGTCCCAAAGCTTTCTGAACGCGGATCCTCAGGAGGAGGACCCTCCACAACTCCAACTCTCCCTCGGCGACATTGACTTTCGGGCTCTGCTTGACGCACTGCAAGACTAACTGAACCCACATCCAGGCATCTATCCCTGGAGGACGAATCCGTACGATTGAAAGAGATGCTGGACAGCCACGACGCGGTGTTCCGGAGCCAAAGGAACGCGGGAAGAAAGATAAAAGTCTGGGAAACTTCGACCTAACACATGGACGCAGCGCAGACTGTGCATCTTCAAGTCTTGGGGTGCCTGATCCTTTGGGGGCTCCTCGGTCTTGCCCCGGAGGCACCAGGGGCACCAGGCGGTGGTCCCATTGGCTAAAGCCAGATGAACAAAAGCCTTCACACGACTGATCGCAACTCCTCCCTGCCATCATCGCCTCCTTGGCAGTCTGTGCAGTCCACGAATCCCAAGCGAACCCCGGCGAGGGAAATAGGCCTACCTTGTACACATCTCAACTTCTTTCCTTTCTGGCAAGATGGGCCCTCAAATTGGAAATTTTTGGGTAGGTGTGTAGAGAAAGAGGGGATGCCCTCTCTATTCATAAGGGGATTGTCTAAAAAGGACGGTTTTTTCTTTTCCTTTTTTTGTTTTTTTGTTAACATGTTTCTTTTCCCTTAGGTGTGAGAGTGGGAATCGGGAAGTGGAAGACAGTTTGTTCCACAGCTATCACCGAAGGAACGATGGCACAGTTTACGTCCCAGAGCAACCGCCCCCCTGTGAACGGATGTCTCCCTTGGGCCACTTTCAACACACAGAAAATGAACTGAAAGGTGTTAGAGCAACACCATTCCATCGCCGAAGAAAGTGTATCGATGCGATTGCTGTGGCACGTGTTTGGAGGAAGGTACGTATATTCCGGTTCATATCTGTCCAGACTCTTGCCCAACTTATTAATAATTAAGTTTTAATACATAAACACCAGGCCTCTTTCTTATCGTCTTTCATCTGAGACTTCTCCCATCGTCGTTGGAGGTGGTAGCCTCGGAAAGGTGATAGAGATTATCGAGCTGGATGAAGGAGTTCGTTGGTAGAACAGATAGATTATGGAAAGCATAAAAAACAAAACAAATCAAAACAAAATGCCACTATTGAAACACAGAGAAGGTGCATGGGAAACCAAAAATCTCCAGAGCACAAAGGATTAGGAAATGACAAGTGCCTCTCCAGGGCCTCTGCACCATTCCTATGACCCCAACCTCCTACCCCTATCCCAGGTGGCCATGCACTCCCCCACTTGCCCAGTAGCAATGAGGTCATACTGCCCGCTCTTCTTCCTCCTGCGGTTTCCTCCTTTGCTGGCGTCTAGACATTTGGTCCCACCAGCCCGCCACTGCCTGTCTGACCCTTTGTGCCTCCTCATGGCTTGCCGACCACTTGTGAAGGGGCCGATTTGCCCAGAGCGTGGCCACCTTTGCGCCTTACCGAATCTCTTGATTTTCGTCGGTCAGAAGGGTTTCTTAAAGGAACCAACGGGTTAAAGGAAGGAGCAACCAAGAAGGGAAGTGAAGAAAAGAAGGAATGTGTGACTCAGGAGACTATTTGCTTCGGTCCCTCCGTGCTCCTGAGCCTGAGTTTTGACGACCTCATGTTGTCCGGATTAAAGATGAGATGACGCCAGAGCATTGAGACCCTAAGACCCCGCGGCTCTTCAAAGGCTGCGAGTGGAGAGCGGCGGGTCCAGGATGAATTAGCCCCACACTTTCCACATCACACTCACCATCACCCTCACCCCAACCCTCACCCTCACCCTAACACTAACCCTAACCCTCACCCTAGCCCTCGCCGTCGCCCTAGCCCAAGCTCTAGCCCTAACCCCAGCCCTAACGTGAACCGTTGCCCTAAACCTAACCTTAACCCAAACCCTGCACTCTAACCCTAACCCTGCACCCTAACCCTAACCCTGCACCCTAACCCTAACCCTGACCCCTTCCCCGACCTCTACCCCGACAGCGACCCTAAACACTTACCCGAGCCCGAGCCCGAGCCCGAACCCCAACCACAACCCCAACCCCGAACCCTTAACCCGAACCCGAACCCGAACCCGAAACCTAACCCTAATCCTCCCCTCACCCTAACCCTAACCCGTACCCTAAAACTTTACCCTCACACTCACCTTATCCCTCACCCTAATCCTAACTCTAAAACGTACCCTAGCCCTAACCCTAAGCCTCACCCAAACCCTCACCCTAACCCTTACCCTCATCCAAAACCTC
This sequence comes from Elephas maximus indicus, assembly GCF_024166365.1. Taxonomy (NCBI): domain Eukaryota; kingdom Metazoa; phylum Chordata; class Mammalia; order Proboscidea; family Elephantidae; genus Elephas; species Elephas maximus. Next base: position 84,736,649 of record NC_064836.1, on the reverse strand, counting down.
ACCCTAACCCTCGCCCTAATCCTAACTCTTACCCTCACCCTAAACCTAACCCTCACCCTACCCTACACCCTTACCCTATCCCAAACCCTCACCCTAACCCTGCCCATCACCCTCACCGTACCCCTAAAAAAAAAACCTCACCCTAACCTAACGTTCACCCTCACCCTAACCCTTACCATCACCCTAAACCTCACCCTCCCACTAAACCTCACCCTCACCTCCAGCTCACCCTCACCCTCACCTTAATAATCACCCTCACCCTCGCCCTAACACTCACCCTCACCCTCAACATAATCCTCACCCTGACACTCGCACTAATCCTGACCCTCACCCTCGCCCTAACCCTCACCTTCAAATGCTCCCTAACTTTCACACTCACCCAGTCCCTAACCCTAAACCTAACCCTCGCCCTAACTCTCACCATCACCCTCGCCCTAACACAAACCGTCAACCATGCCCTAAACTTAACCCTCACCCTCGCAAATTAGGTCACAGCTCCCTTCACGCAATGGGGCTGTGAGGTGGCCCAGGCTGGGACTGCCAGATGGGAACCCAGCCAAGAGACACTCCAGCAGCCCGGACACTCCGAGGCACACCTGTGGCCAGAGCCGGCACAATCGGCTCGAGGGTCATCTCGTCCACCAGACCAAGACTGCCAGGAAATCGAGAGCCTTTTAGATGAACTCCTCTCCGCCCCAGAGTTGCAGGGAAAGTCCCAAAGCTTTCTGAACGCGGATCCACAGGAGGAGGACCCTCCACAACTCCAACTCTCCCTCGGCGACCTTGACTTTCGGGCTCTGCTTGACGCGCTGCAAGACTGACCGCACCCACATGCAGGCATCTATCCCTCGAGGCCGAATCCCTACGATTGAAAGAGACGCTGGGCAGCCACGACGCGGTGTTCCGGAGACAGAGGAACGCGGGAAGAAAGATAGGACTCTGGGAAACCTCGACCTGGCACACGGACGCAGCGCTGACGGTGCATCTTCAAGTCTTGGGGTGCCTGATCCTTTGAAGGCTCCTCGGTCTTTTTCCCGGAGGCACCGGAGGCACCAGGCGGTGGACCCAGTGGCTAAAGCCAGATGAACAAAAGCCTTCGCACGACTGATCGGAACTCCTCCCTGCCATCACCGCCTCCTTGGCAGTCTGTGAAATCCACGAATCCTAAGCGAATCCCGGCGAGGGAAATAGCCCTGCTTTGTACACACCTCAACTTCTTTCCCTTCTGGCAAGATGGGCCCTCAAATTGGAAATTATTGGGTAGGTGTGTAGAGAAAGAGGGGATGCCCTCTCTATTCGTAAGGGGAATTTCTAAAAAGGACGGTTTTTCCTTTTTCTTTTTCTTTTCTTAACATGTTCCTTTTCCCTTAGGTGTGAGAGTGGGAATCGGGAAGTGGAAGACAGTTTGTTCCACAGCTATCACCGAAGGAACGATGGCACAGTTTACGTCCCAGAGAACCGCCCCCCCCCCGTGAACGGATGTCTCCCTTGCCCACTTTCAACACACAGAAAATGGACTGAGAGGCGTTAGAGCAACACCATTCCATCGCCGAAGAAAGTGTATCGATGCGATTGCTGTCGCACGTGTTTGGAGTAAGGTGTATATATTCTGGGTCATATCTGTCCAGACACTAGCCCAACTTATTAATAATCAAGTTTTTATACATAAACACCAGGCCTCTTTCTTATCGTCTTTCCTCTGAGCCTCCTCCCATCGGCGTTGGCGGTGGTAGCCTCGGAAAGGTGCTAGAGATTATCGAGCTGGATGAAGGAGTTCATTGGTAGAACAGATAGATAATGGAAACCATAAAAAAGAAAACAAAACAGAATGCCACTATTTAAACACAGAGAACATGCACGTGAAACCAAAAATCTCCAGAGCACAAGGGATCAGGAAATGACAAGTGCCTCTCCAGGGCCTCTGCCCCATTCCTATGACCCCAATCTCCTACCCCTATCCCAGACGGCTATGCACTCCCCCACTTGCCCAGTAGGAATGAGGTCACACTGCCCCCTCTTCTTCCTCCTGCGGTGTCCTCCTTTGCTGGCTTCTAGGCATTTGGTCCCACCAGCCCGCCACCGCCTGTCTGACCCTTTGTGCCTCCTCATGGCTTGCCGGCCACTTGTGAAGGGGCCGATTTGTCCACAGCGTGGCCTCTTTTGCGCCTTACCGAATCTCTTGATTCTGGTCGGTCAGAAGGGGTTCTTAAAGGAAACAACGGGTTAAAGGAAGAAGCAACCAAGAAGGGAAGTGAAGAAAAGAAGGAATGTGTGACTCAGGAGACTATTTTCTTCGGTCCCTCCGGGCTCCCGAACCTGAGTTTTGGCGACCTCGTGCTGTCCGGATTGAAGATGAGATGACACCGGAGCTAAGAGGCCCTAAGCCCTCGCGGCTCTTCAAAGGCCCCGGGTGGAGAGCGGCGGGTTCAGCGTGAAATAGCCCCTCCCCCTCACCATCACCCTCACCCTCACCCTCCCCCTCACCCCAACCCTCCCCCTCACCTTCACCCTCACCCTCGCCCTAACACTAACCCTAACCCTCGCCCTCGCCCTCGCCCTCGCCCTCGCCCTCGCCCTAGCCCTAACCCCAGCCCTAACCTGAACCGTTGCCCTAACCCTAACCTTAACCCAAACCCTCCTGAGCCTGAGCTTTGGCGATCCGGGGCTGTCCGGGATTGAAGACGAGATGACGCCACAGTTCAGAGGCCCTGAGCCCTCGCGGCCCTTCAAAGGCCCCAGGCGGAGAGCGGCGGGTCCAGCGTGAATTAGCCCCTCCGAGGGGTGGGCGGCTGGTCTGGCGGGGGAGGGCGGATAGCTCAGACGGGGTTCAGTGTGTCCAGAAGCGAGTCAGGGAGAGCTCGAGGAGGCGACGAGGTCCGCGCGGTGTCAAGGCCCTCCGCAGAGGCCCGCTGCCCAGGTCAGGGCGGATGGCGAAGGCCCTAGGCTGGAGCGGGAAGCCCGGGAGCTCCCGGCGCTTGGAGGGGACGAGGCCGCGCTCTCGAGGGGAGGCTGCGCCCTCTGGCGGCCGCGGGCGGCAAGGAGGCGGGCCCGGAGCCTGGGCGGCAGCTGAAGGAGGGTCAGGGAGGTGAGTCCGGGAATGAGTCCGCGGAGTCCGCGACAAATGCACTGGGTCCAGGAGAGCAAATTTATCCCGGGCCCACGGCGCGCCTGCGTGACGGCCTAAAGGGGTTGACCTGCTTTTCCCAGTGAAGTCACGGGATGGGGGTCGGGGAGAAGCGGACCCAACCGGGTGACTCTGTCAGAGGGGCACACCAAAACGACTGTCCAGAAACGTCGGCGATGCGTTCCAGCAGACGTAGGTTATTTTGAAAACGACATCCCTGGAGTTACACATAACTACAGAAACATTTTTCGCTAGCCGGGCTGACGTGTATCGATGCAACTACAAGGTTCAAGAAGCTATGCGAACCTCCCTTCGGAAGCTGATCAAGCACTGTGGGGAGAGATGTCGTGGTCACCGGATTACAAGGACGCTTGGAAACGCGTGGTTCCGCGGTCTGTCTGCTGTTCTTTTCTTTGCCGCTGGGCTTTTTGTAGTCGCTGATTTGGTCAAAGTTTCTGCTGTTTTAGGTACGATATTGTGGGAATTAGTATTTGTGGGGCGGGGTCAGTTATGGATATGTAGAGATGCATATAGATTTTTTCTATGTAGTTCTTTTCTGGAGAATGAACTAGCAACTCAAGGTGAAAGAAGGCGCGATGTACGGGAATTACGATTTACCGTTAACACTAGGACAAAAACCAACGCTGAATGCTCTGTACGGTGCGGTAGGAGAGGCGGTGGACTGCGCGGGTGACGCCCTCGGTTGCTGAGCTGCGTGACACGAAGCCTAGAGATGCCACCGTATTATGAGATTATAATCTCATTTCCTTTTCTTTTGTTTCCAATGAATAACCCTGTTACGTATTTATTTCTTCATTCCTTCATTTATTTATTGCCCGCAAGGCAGAACGTCTCCTGGGCAAGGGGTTCAGCCAACTGCACCTGGCGGTGCCAAGGGGTTTTCTGAAAGAGATCGGGTCTCCATCGCTTCCCCAGGAGGACACCACGGGCGTTCTCTTTGGAACAAACAGTGGAATGGGACACCGATTGTGTCAAAATAATCCTGACTAACCCTCCGTACAACGGTGCGTTCTGTACAATTATCGAGGCATTGCCAAGCCGCGAGGAGAAGAGAGAGAAGGCGACGGAGAGAGGACTCGGGATGGAGGGGCGTGGGCCGCACACGGAAGCGTACCCACCGGTCCCGCCCCCCCCCCAAAGCCCCAACCCAGCTCCACTAGCGGAGGGATGTGTAGGCGCACCAGTCAGCGGGGCAGGGAGCTCATCCTGCAAAGGCGATGGGCGGGGTGGGGGCAAGCACCTTGGGGGAGGCGCACATCTGCCGCCAATAGAACCGTCTGTGGGAAAGAGGCCATCAGAAACTCAGAGTCCCTCCTGGCCCTAATAGGCGGGGTGTCGCTAGGATCACAATCAACTCACTGTCTGGCAGGACTGCGGGGCCAAGACCCTTGGCAGCCTGAGAGTCCAAGGAATCCAGGATTCCCAGACTTGTGGGGTCCTTCTGGGATTTGTGATCTGTCCTAATTACCCCAGGGCTTGTGAATCCTGCCCTCTGTGATGGTTTTTATAATGTTAATGAGGCAGGAGCACAGGGGGTTATGTCAATGAGGGAGGAGGCGATGTAGAGGATTAGGTTGTATGGGCAGGCGGTCCCTTTGGAGAGAGAAAAGAGAGAAGCTAGCGGAGAGGAGAGAGGGACCAATGGGCGCCAAGGAAGAAGAGGCAGAGGCAGAGGCAGAGCGCGTCCTTCGGACCTGGGTCCCTGCCCTGAGAAGCTCGTAGACCAGAAGATGACTGATGCCTAGGGCCTTCACCCAGAGCTGACAGGCAGGGAACTCCTTCCCCAGGCGCTGGCGCCCTCAATTGGAACTCGTCGCCTGGTCGACTGGGAAAGAATACAAACGTTTCTGTTTGTCAAAGCCACGCACCGCTGCTAGTTCTGTTAGGGCGGCACCAGCGAACTAAGGCGCCTGGGAATCCCAGTCCGGTCCCCCAGCCCCCACCGACCTGGCAAGGTGCCGGAAGATCCTTCCGTTGCAAATGCATTCCTCTGACGCAACACGTTGATAGGATGACCATTGCCAAATCCCCTGATAAAATCTCTACTTCCACTTAGGAGTGAGTCATCCTGCCCTTCAACGCTTTTCTCCAAGGCCTCAGGTACTTAATGAAGGACTCCCGTGGGTCAGGTGATTTCCCACATGGGCCTTGGGGCCTTCCTTTGCTGCGCAAAGCATTCCGGGTGTGGCTGAGCCCTGTGTTTCCGGGAGCTGTTCACTTGGCCGCGAGTCTCCGTGCAGTCCGGCTGACTTGCCCCGGTGGATCCGACCAGCGCTTCGAGTCGCTCTCAAAATCCACGAGGCCGACGAGAGAGGTTGGTTTTGAAGCCCAGTCAAAGAGAGACCCTGCGAGCATCGTTTGAACAGAACCCCTACCCTGGTAGAACTACCAGAGAAGAACTCGCCAGAGAAACTGGCATCGCGGAGGATCGCATTCAGACTTGGTTTGCAAGCCGCAGAGCAGGTCTCCTAAGGAAGAGCCGCTCGGCCTCTGGACAGGCCTCAGAAGAAGAGCCGTCCCAGGGACAGGGAGAGCCTCAGCCTTGGTCTCCGGAAAATTTCCCCAAAGCGGCCAGGCGAAAACGCACAGCCATCACCAGATCGCAAACGAGTCTCCTAGTCGAGGCCTTCGAGGAGAACCGGTACCCTGGTAACGAGGCCAAGGAAGAACTGGCTCAACGAACTGGCCTTCCGCGATCCCGAATTCACGTAATGGTTTCAGAACCGAAGAGCTCGGAAGCCGGTGCAGAGCGCGAGTGCACCGCCGAAGTCCTTGGCAGAGAGCTCGACTCATGCGGCCACGCTTCCACTTGACCAAAGCGACCCGTCCTCTGTACAGAGCACCTACCCTCTCGGCCCACCCTCCCATCCTTCCAGCAGCAACCAAGCCATCCTACCTGTTCTCACTGAGTCCCGTCCCCCGTTTCTTCCTTCGGAACCCAGCCAGGGCTGTGCCGGCCAAGCACCAGGCGCCATGATGGACCAGCCCGCCCTGACTGCGAACACAGCAGAGACCTCTCACGCCCCGGGGACACAGCTGAACCAATCGCCAACAGGACCCACTGTGGGAGAGAGGCTGTCAGACCCTCAGGCTCCTTTCTGGCCCCAATACCCAGGAAATTACCAGCACCGCCACCAACACGCTGTCTCGGCAGGGTGGCTCGCCCAAGACCCTTCTCGGCCTGACAATTCAAAGACGCAATGGCAGGTTCCGGCTCAGCAAGTCACAGCTCCCTTCACGCAATGGGGCTGTGAGGTGGCCCAGGCTGGGACTGCCAGATGGGAACCCAGCCAAGAGACACTCCAGCAGCCCGGACACTCCGAGGCACACCTGTGGCCAGAGCCGGCACAATCGGCTCGAGGGTCATCTCGTCCACCAGACCAAGACTGCCAGGAAATCGAGAGCCTTTTAGATGAACTCCTCTCCGCCCCAGAGTTGCAGGGAAAGTCCCAAAGCTTTCTGAACGCGGATCCACAGGAGGAGGACCCTCCACAACTCCAACTCTCCCTCGGCGACCTTGACTTTCGGGCTCTGCTTGACGCGCTGCAAGACTGACCGCACCCACATGCAGGCATCTATCCCTCGAGGCCGAATCCCTACGATTGAAAGAGACGCTGGGCAGCCACGACGCGGTGTTCCGGAGACAGAGGAACGCGGGAAGAAAGATAGGACTCTGGGAAACCTCGACCTGGCACACGGACGCAGCGCTGACGGTGCATCTTCAAGTCTTGGGGTGCCTGATCCTTTGAAGGCTCCTCGGTCTTTTTCCCGGAGGCACCGGAGGCACCAGGCGGTGGACCCAGTGGCTAAAGCCAGATGAACAAAAGCCTTCGCACGACTGATCGGAACTCCTCCCTGCCATCACCGCCTCCTTGGCAGTCTGTGAAATCCACGAATCCTAAGCGAACCCCGGCGAGGGAAATAGCCCTGCTTTGTACACACCTCAACCTCTTTCCCTTCTGGCAAGATGGGCCCTCAAATTGGAAATTATTGGGTAGGTGTGTAGAGAAAGAGGGGATGCCCTCTCTATTCGTAAGGGGAATTTCTAAAAAGGACGGTTTTTCCTTTTTCTTTTTCTTTTCTTAACATGTTCCTTTTCCCTTAGGTGTGAGAGTGGGAATCGGGAAGTGGAAGACAGTTTGTTCCACAGCTATCACCGAAGGAACGATGGCACAGTTTACGTCCCAGAGAACCGCCCCCCCCCCCCCCGTGAACGGATGTCTCCCTTGCCCACTTTCAACACACAGAAAATGGACTGAGAGGCGTTAGAGCAACACCATTCCATCGCCGAAGAAAGTGTATCGATGCGATTGCTGTCGCACGTGTTTGGAGTAAGGTGTATATATTCTGGGTCATATCTGTCCAGACACTAGCCCAACTTATTAATAATCAAGTTTTTATACATAAACACCAGGCCTCTTTCTTATCGTCTTTCCTCTGAGCCTCCTCCCATCGGCGTTGGCGGTGGTAGCCTCGGAAAGGTGCTAGAGATTATCGAGCTGGATGAAGGAGTTCATTGGTAGAACAGATAGATAATGGAAACCATAAAAAAGAAAACAAAACAGAATGCCACTATTTAAACACAGAGAACATGCACGTGAAACCAAAAATCTCCAGAGCACAAGGGATCAGGAAATGACAAGTGCCTCTCCAGGGCCTCTGCCCCATTCCTATGACCCCAATCTCCTACCCCTATCCCAGACGGCTATGCACTCCCCCACTTGCCCAGTAGGAATGAGGTCACACTGCCCCCTCTTCTTCCTCCTGCGGTGTCCTCCTTTGCTGGCTTCTAGGCATTTGGTCCCACCAGCCCGCCACCGCCTGTCTGACCCTTTGTGCCTCCTCATGGCTTGCCGGCCACTTGTGAAGGGGCCGATTTGTCCACAGCGTGGCCTCTTTTGCGCCTTACCGAATCTCTTGATTTTGGTCGGTCAGAAGGGGTTCTTAAAGGAAACAACGGGTTAAAGGAAGAAGCAACCAAGAAGGGAAGTGAAGAAAAGAAGGAATGTGTGACTCAGGAGACTATTTTCTTCGGTCCCTCCGGGCTCCCGAACCTGAGTTTTGGCGACCTCGTGCTGTCCGGATTGAAGATGAGATGACACCGGAGCTAAGAGGCCCTAAGCCCTCGCGGCTCTTCAAAGGCCCCGGGTGGAGAGCGGCGGGTTCAGCGTGAAATAGCCCCTCCCCCTCACCATCACCCTCACCCTCACCCTCCCCCTCACCCCAACCCTCCCCCTCACCTTCACCCTCACCCTCGCCCTAACACTAACCCTAACCCTCGCCCTCGCCCTCGCCCTCGCCCTCGCCCTCGCCCTCGCCCTAGCCCTAACCCCAGCCCTAACCTGAACCGTTGCCCTAACCCGAACCTTAACCCAAACCCTCCTGAGCCTGAGCTTTGGCGATCCGGGGCTGTCCGGGATTGAAGACGAGATGACGCCACAGTTCAGAGGCCCTGAGCCCTCGCGGCCCTTCAAAGGCCCCAGGCGGAGAGCGGCGGGTCCAGCGTGAATTAGCCCCTCCGAGGGGTGGGCGGCTGGTCTGGCGGGGGAGGGCGGATAGCTCAGACGGGGTTCAGTGTGTCCAGAAGCGAGTCAGGGAGAGCTCGAGGAGGCGACGAGGTCCGCGCGGTGTCAAGGCCCTCCGCAGAGGCCCGCTGCCCAGGTCAGGGCGGATGGCGAAGGCCCTAGGCTGGAGCGGGAAGCCCGGGAGCTCCCGGCGCTTGGAGGGGACGAGGCCGCGCTCTCGAGGGGAGGCTGCGCCCTCTGGCGGCCGCGGGCGGCAAGGAGGCGGGCCCGGAGCCTGGGCGGCAGCTGAAGGAGGGTCAGGGAGGTGAGTCCGGGAATGAGTCCGCGACAAATGCACTGGGTCCAGGAGAGCAAATTTATCCCGGGCCCACGGCGCGCCTGCGTGACGGCCTAAAGGGGTTGACCTGCTTTTCCCAGTGAAGTCACGGGATGGGGGTCGGGGAGAAGCGGACCCAACCGGGTGACACTGTCAGAGGGGCACACCAAAACGACTGTCCAGAAACGTCGGCGATGCGTTCCAGCAGACGTAGGTTATTTTGAAAACGACATCCCTGGAGTTACACATAACTACAGAAACATTTTTCGCTAGCCGGGCTGACGTGTATCGATGCAACTACAAGGTTCAAGAAGCTATGCGAACCTCCCTTCGGAAGCTGATCAAGCACTGTGGGGAGAGATGTCGTGGTCACCGGATTACAAGGACGCTTGGAAACGCGTGGTTCCGCGGTCTGTCTGCTGTTCTTTTCTTTGCCGCTGGGCTTTTTGTAGTCGCTGATTTGGTCAAAGTTTCTGCTGTTTTAGGTACGATATTGTGGGAATTAGTATTTGTGGGGCGGGGTCAGTTATGGATATGTAGAGATGCATATAGATTTTTTCTATGTAGTTCTTTTCTGGAGAATGAACTAGCAACTCAAGGTGAAAGAAGGCGCGATGTACGGGAATTACGATTTACCGTTAACACTAGGACAAAAACCAACGCTGAATGCTCTGTACGGTGCGGTAGGAGAGGCGGTGGACTGCGCGGGTGACGCCCTCGGTTGCTGAGCTGCGTGACACGAAGCCTAGAGATGCCACCGTATTATGAGATTATAATCTCATTTCCTTTTCTTTTGTTTCCAATGAATAACCCTGTTACGTATTTATTTCTTCATTCCTTCATTTATTTATTGCCCGCAAGGCAGAACGTCTCCTGGGCAAGGGGTTCAGCCAACTGCACCTGGCGGTGCCAAGGGGTTTTCTGAAAGAGATCGGGTCTCCATCGCTTCCCCAGGAGGACACCACGGGCGTTCTCTTTGGAACAAACAGTGGAATGGGACACCGATTGTGTCAAAATAATCCTGACTAACCCTCCGTACAACGGTGCGTTCTGTACAATTATCGAGGCATTGCCAAGCCGCGAGGAGAAGAGAGAGAAGGCGACGGAGAGAGGACTCGGGATGGAGGGGCGTGGGCCGCACACGGAAGCGTACCCACCGGTCCCGCCCCCCCCCCAAAGCCCCAACCCAGCTCCACTAGCGGAGGGATGTGTAGGCGCACCAGTCAGCGGGGCAGGGAGCTCATCCTGCAAAGGCGATGGGCGGGGTGGGGGCAAGCACCTTGGGGGAGGCGCACATCTGCCGCCAATAGAACCGTCTGTGGGAAAGAGGCCATCAGAAACTCAGAGTCCCTCCTGGCCCTAATAGGCGGGGTGTCGCTAGGATCACAATCAACTCACTGTCTGGCAGGACTGCGGGGCCAAGACCCTTGGCAGCCTGAGAGTCCAAGGAATCCAGGATTCCCAGACTTGTGGGGTCCTTCTGGGATTTGTGATCTGTCCTAATTACCCCAGGGCTTGTGAATCCTGCCCTCTGTGATGGTTTTTATAATGTTAATGAGGCAGGAGCACAGGGGGTTATGTCAATGAGGGAGGAGGCGATGTAGAGGATTAGGTTGTATGGGCAGGCGGTCCCTTTGGAGAGAGAAAAGAGAGAAGCTAGCGGAGAGGAGAGAGGGACCAATGGGCGCCAAGGAAGAAGAGGCAGAGGCAGAGGCAGAGCGCGTCCTTCGGACCTGGGTCCCTGCCCTGAGAAGCTCGTAGACCAGAAGATGACTGATGCCTAGGGCCTTCACCCAGAGCTGACAGGCAGGGAACTCCTTCCCCAGGCGCTGGCGCCCTCAATTGGAACTCGTCGCCTGGTCGACTGGGAAAGAATACAAACGTTTCTGTTTGTCAAAGCCACGCACCGCTGCTAGTTCTGTTAGGGCGGCACCAGCGAACTAAGGCGCCTGGGAATCCCAGTCCGGTCCCCCAGCCCCCACCGACCTGGCAAGGTGCCGGAAGATCCTTCCGTTGCAAATGCATTCCTCTGACGCAACACGTTGATAGGATGACCATTGCCAAATCCCCTGATAAAATCTCTACTTCCACTTAGGAGTGAGTCATCCTGCCCTTCAACGCTTTTCTCCAAGGCCTCAGGTACTTAATGAAGGACTCCCGTGGGTCAGGTGATTTCCCACATGGGCCTTGGGGCCTTCCTTTGCTGCGCAAAGCATTCCGGGTGTGGCTGAGCCCTGTGTTTCCGGGAGCTGTTCACTTGGCCGCGAGTCTCCGTGCAGTCCGGCTGACTTGCCCCGGTGGATCCGACCAGCGCTTCGAGTCGCTCTCAAAATCCACGAGGCCGACGAGAGAGGTTGGTTTTGAAGCCCAGTCAAAGAGAGACCCTGCGAGCATCGTTTGAACAGAACCCCTACCCTGGTAGAACTACCAGAGAAGAACTCGCCAGAGAAACTGGCATCGCGGAGGATCGCATTCAGACTTGGTTTGCAAGCCGCAGAGCAGGTCTCCTAAGGAAGAGCCGCTCGGCCTCTGGACAGGCCTCAGAAGAAGAGCCGTCCCAGGGACAGGGAGAGCCTCAGCCTTGGTCTCCGGAAAATTTCCCCAAAGCGGCCAGGCGAAAACGCACAGCCATCACCAGATCGCAAACGAGTCTCCTAGTCGAGGCCTTCGAGGAGAACCGGTACCCTGGTAACGAGGCCAAGGAAGAACTGGCTCAACGAACTGGCCTTCCGCGATCCCGAATTCACGTAATGGTTTCAGAACCGAAGAGCTCGGAAGCCGGTGCAGAGCGCGAGTGCACCGCCGAAGTCCTTGGCAGAGAGCTCGACTCATGCGGCCACGCTTCCACTTGACCAAAGCGACCCGTCCTCTGTACAGAGCACCTACCCTCTCGGCCCACCCTCCCATCCTTCCAGCAGCAACCAAGCCATCCTACCTGTTCTCACTGAGTCCCGTCCCCCGTTTCTTCCTTCGGAACCCAGCCAGGGCTGTGCCGGCCAAGCACCAGGCGCCATGATGGACCAGCCCGCCCTGACTGCGAACACAGCAGAGACCTCTCACGCCCCGGGGACACAGCTGAACCAATCGCCAACAGGACCCACTGTGGGAGAGAGGCTGTCAGACCCTCAGGCTCCTTTCTGGCCCCAATACCCAGGAAATTACCAGCACCGCCACCAACACGCTGTCTCGGCAGGGTGGCTCGCCCAAGACCCTTCTCGGCCTGACAATTCAAAGACGCAATGGCAGGTTCCGGCTCAGCAAGTCACAGCTCCCTTCACGCAATGGGGCTGTGAGGTGGCCCAGGCTGGGACTGCCAGATGGGAACCCAGCCAAGAGACACTCCAGCAGCCCGGACACTCCGAGGCACACCTGTGGCCAGAGCCGGCACAATCGGCTCGAGGGTCATCTCGTCCACCAGACCAAGACTGCCAGGAAATCGAGAGCCTTTTAGATGAACTCCTCTCCGCCCCAGAGTTGCAGGGAAAGTCCCAAAGCTTTCTGAACGCGGATCCACAGGAGGAGGACCCTCCACAACTCCAACTCTCCCTCGGCGACCTTGACTTTCGGGCTCTGCTTGACGCGCTGCAAGACTGACCGCACCCACATGCAGGCATCTATCCCTCGAGGCCGAATCCCTACGATTGAAAGAGACGCTGGGCAGCCACGACGCGGTGTTCCGGAGACAGAGGAACGCGGGAAGAAAGATAGGACTCTGGGAAACCTCGACCTGGCACACGGACGCAGCGCTGACGGTGCATCTTCAAGTCTTGGGGTGCCTGATCCTTTGAAGGCTCCTCGGTCTTTTTCCCGGAGGCACCGGAGGCACCAGGCGGTGGACCCAGTGGCTAAAGCCAGATGAACAAAAGCCTTCGCACGACTGATCGGAACTCCTCCCTGCCATCACCGCCTCCTTGGCAGTCTGTGAAATCCACGAATCCTAAGCGAACCCCGGCGAGGGAAATAGCCCTGCTTTGTACACACCTCAACCTCTTTCCCTTCTGGCAAGATGGGCCCTCAAATTGGAAATTATTGGGTAGGTGTGTAGAGAAAGAGGGGATGCCCTCTCTATTCGTAAGGGGAATTTCTAAAAAGGACGGTTTTTCCTTTTTCTTTTTCTTTTCTTAACATGTTCCTTTTCCCTTAGGTGTGAGAGTGGGAATCGGGAAGTGGAAGACAGTTTGTTCCACAGCTATCACCGAAGGAACGATGGCACAGTTTACGTCCCAGAGAACCGCCCCCCCCCCCCCGTGAACGGATGTCTCCCTTGCCCACTTTCAACACACAGAAAATGGACTGAGAGGCGTTAGAGCAACACCATTCCATCGCCGAAGAAAGTGTATCGATGCGATTGCTGTCGCACGTGTTTGGAGTAAGGTGTATATATTCTGGGTCATATCTGTCCAGACACTAGCCCAACTTATTAATAATCAAGTTTTTATACATAAACACCAGGCCTCTTTCTTATCGTCTTTCCTCTGAGCCTCCTCCCATCGGCGTTGGCGGTGGTAGCCTCGGAAAGGTGCTAGAGATTATCGAGCTGGATGAAGGAGTTCATTGGTAGAACAGATAGATAATGGAAACCATAAAAAAGAAAACAAAACAGAATGCCACTATTTAAACACAGAGAACATGCACGTGAAACCAAAAATCTCCAGAGCACAAGGGATCAGGAAATGACAAGTGCCTCTCCAGGGCCTCTGCCCCATTCCTATGACCCCAATCTCCTACCCCTATCCCAGACGGCTATGCACTCCCCCACTTGCCCAGTAGGAATGAGGTCACACTGCCCCCTCTTCTTCCTCCTGCGGTGTCCTCCTTTGCTGGCTTCTAGGCATTTGGTCCCACCAGCCCGCCACCGCCTGTCTGACCCTTTGTGCCTCCTCATGGCTTGCCGGCCACTTGTGAAGGGGCCGATTTGTCCACAGCGTGGCCTCTTTTGCGCCTTACCGAATCTCTTGATTTTGGTCGGTCAGAAGGGGTTCTTAAAGGAAACAACGGGTTAAAGGAAGAAGCAACCAAGAAGGGAAGTGAAGAAAAGAAGGAATGTGTGACTCAGGAGACTATTTTCTTCGGTCCCTCCGGGCTCCCGAACCTGAGTTTTGGCGACCTCGTGCTGTCCGGATTGAAGATGAGATGACACCGGAGCTAAGAGGCCCTAAGCCCTCGCGGCTCTTCAAAGGCCCCGGGTGGAGAGCGGCGGGTTCAGCGTGAAATAGCCCCTCCCCCTCACCATCACCCTCACCCTCACCCTCCCCCTCACCCCAACCCTCCCCCTCACCTTCACCCTCACCCTCGCCCTAACACTAACCCTAACCCTCGCCCTCGCCCTCGCCCTCGCCCTCGCCCTCGCCCTAGCCCTAACCCCAGCCCTAACCTGAACCGTTGCCCTAACCCGAACCTTAACCCAAACCCTCCTGAGCCTGAGCTTTGGCGATCCGGGGCTGTCCGGGATTGAAGACGAGATGACGCCACAGTTCAGAGGCCCTGAGCCCTCGCGGCCCTTCAAAGGCCCCAGGCGGAGAGCGGCGGGTCCAGCGTGAATTAGCCCCTCCGAGGGGTGGGCGGCTGGTCTGGCGGGGGAGGGCGGATAGCTCAGACGGGGTTCAGTGTGTCCAGAAGCGAGTCAGGGAGAGCTCGAGGAGGCGACGAGGTCCGCGCGGTGTCAAGGCCCTCCGCAGAGGCCCGCTGCCCAGGTCAGGGCGGATGGCGAAGGCCCTAGGCTGGAGCGGGAAGCCCGGGAGCTCCCGGCGCTTGGAGGGGACGAGGCCGCGCTCTCGAGGGGAGGCTGCGCCCTCTGGCGGCCGCGGGCGGCAAGGAGGCGGGCCCGGAGCCTGGGCGGCAGCTGAAGGAGGGTCAGGGAGGTGAGTCCGGGAATGAGTCCGCGACAAATGCACTGGGTCCAGGAGAGCAAATTTATCCCGGGCCCACGGCGCGCCTGCGTGACGGCCTAAAGGGGTTGACCTGCTTTTCCCAGTGAAGTCACGGGATGGGGGTCGGGGAGAAGCGGACCCAACCGGGTGACACTGTCAGAGGGGCACACCAAAACGACTGTCCAGAAACGTCGGCGATGCGTTCCAGCAGACGTAGGTTATTTTGAAAACGACATCCCTGGAGTTACACATAACTACAGAAACATTTTTCGCTAGCCGGGCTGACGTGTATCGATGCAACTACAAGGTTCAAGAAGCTATGCGAACCTCCCTTCGGAAGCTGATCAAGCACTGTGGGGAGAGATGTCGTGGTCACCGGATTACAAGGACGCTTGGAAACGCGTGGTTCCGCGGTCTGTCTGCTGTTCTTTTCTTTGCCGCTGGGCTTTTTGTAGTCGCTGATTTGGTCAAAGTTTCTGCTGTTTTAGGTACGATATTGTGGGAATTAGTATTTGTGGGGCGGGGTCAGTTATGGATATGTAGAGAT
Organism: Elephas maximus indicus; assembly: GCF_024166365.1. Classification (NCBI taxonomy): domain Eukaryota; kingdom Metazoa; phylum Chordata; class Mammalia; order Proboscidea; family Elephantidae; genus Elephas; species Elephas maximus. The sequence continues at coordinate 84,721,246 of NC_064836.1, read as the reverse complement.
GCATATAGATTTTTTCTATGTAGTTCTTTTCTGGAGAATGAACTAGCAACTCAAGGTGAAAGAAGGCGCGATGTACGGGAATTACGATTTACCGTTAACACTAGGACAAAAACCAACGCTGAATGCTCTGTACGGTGCGGTAGGAGAGGCGGTGGACTGCGCGGGTGACGCCCTCGGTTGCTGAGCTGCGTGACACGAAGCCTAGAGATGCCACCGTATTATGAGATTATAATCTCATTTCCTTTTCTTTTGTTTCCAATGAATAACCCTGTTACGTATTTATTTCTTCATTCCTTCATTTATTTATTGCCCGCAAGGCAGAACGTCTCCTGGGCAAGGGGTTCAGCCAACTGCACCTGGCGGTGCCAAGGGGTTTTCTGAAAGAGATCGGGTCTCCATCGCTTCCCCAGGAGGACACCACGGGCGTTCTCTTTGGAACAAACAGTGGAATGGGACACCGATTGTGTCAAAATAATCCTGACTAACCCTCCGTACAACGGTGCGTTCTGTACAATTATCGAGGCATTGCCAAGCCGCGAGGAGAAGAGAGAGAAGGCGACGGAGAGAGGACTCGGGATGGAGGGGCGTGGGCCGCACACGGAAGCGTACCCACCGGTCCCGCCCCCCCCCCAAAGCCCCAACCCAGCTCCACTAGCGGAGGGATGTGTAGGCGCACCAGTCAGCGGGGCAGGGAGCTCATCCTGCAAAGGCGATGGGCGGGGTGGGGGCAAGCACCTTGGGGGAGGCGCACATCTGCCGCCAATAGAACCGTCTGTGGGAAAGAGGCCATCAGAAACTCAGAGTCCCTCCTGGCCCTAATAGGCGGGGTGTCGCTAGGATCACAATCAACTCACTGTCTGGCAGGACTGCGGGGCCAAGACCCTTGGCAGCCTGAGAGTCCAAGGAATCCAGGATTCCCAGACTTGTGGGGTCCTTCTGGGATTTGTGATCTGTCCTAATTACCCCAGGGCTTGTGAATCCTGCCCTCTGTGATGGTTTTTATAATGTTAATGAGGCAGGAGCACAGGGGGTTATGTCAATGAGGGAGGAGGCGATGTAGAGGATTAGGTTGTATGGGCAGGCGGTCCCTTTGGAGAGAGAAAAGAGAGAAGCTAGCGGAGAGGAGAGAGGGACCAATGGGCGCCAAGGAAGAAGAGGCAGAGGCAGAGGCAGAGCGCGTCCTTCGGACCTGGGTCCCTGCCCTGAGAAGCTCGTAGACCAGAAGATGACTGATGCCTAGGGCCTTCACCCAGAGCTGACAGGCAGGGAACTCCTTCCCCAGGCGCTGGCGCCCTCAATTGGAACTCGTCGCCTGGTCGACTGGGAAAGAATACAAACGTTTCTGTTTGTCAAAGCCACGCACCGCTGCTAGTTCTGTTAGGGCGGCACCAGCGAACTAAGGCGCCTGGGAATCCCAGTCCGGTCCCCCAGCCCCCACCGACCTGGCAAGGTGCCGGAAGATCCTTCCGTTGCAAATGCATTCCTCTGACGCAACACGTTGATAGGATGACCATTGCCAAATCCCCTGATAAAATCTCTACTTCCACTTAGGAGTGAGTCATCCTGCCCTTCAACGCTTTTCTCCAAGGCCTCAGGTACTTAATGAAGGACTCCCGTGGGTCAGGTGATTTCCCACATGGGCCTTGGGGCCTTCCTTTGCTGCGCAAAGCATTCCGGGTGTGGCTGAGCCCTGTGTTTCCGGGAGCTGTTCACTTGGCCGCGAGTCTCCGTGCAGTCCGGCTGACTTGCCCCGGTGGATCCGACCAGCGCTTCGAGTCGCTCTCAAAATCCACGAGGCCGACGAGAGAGGTTGGTTTTGAAGCCCAGTCAAAGAGAGACCCTGCGAGCATCGTTTGAACAGAACCCCTACCCTGGTAGAACTACCAGAGAAGAACTCGCCAGAGAAACTGGCATCGCGGAGGATCGCATTCAGACTTGGTTTGCAAGCCGCAGAGCAGGTCTCCTAAGGAAGAGCCGCTCGGCCTCTGGACAGGCCTCAGAAGAAGAGCCGTCCCAGGGACAGGGAGAGCCTCAGCCTTGGTCTCCGGAAAATTTCCCCAAAGCGGCCAGGCGAAAACGCACAGCCATCACCAGATCGCAAACGAGTCTCCTAGTCGAGGCCTTCGAGGAGAACCGGTACCCTGGTAACGAGGCCAAGGAAGAACTGGCTCAACGAACTGGCCTTCCGCGATCCCGAATTCACGTAATGGTTTCAGAACCGAAGAGCTCGGAAGCCGGTGCAGAGCGCGAGTGCACCGCCGAAGTCCTTGGCAGAGAGCTCGACTCATGCGGCCACGCTTCCACTTGACCAAAGCGACCCGTCCTCTGTACAGAGCACCTACCCTCTCGGCCCACCCTCCCATCCTTCCAGCAGCAACCAAGCCATCCTACCTGTTCTCACTGAGTCCCGTCCCCCGTTTCTTCCTTCGGAACCCAGCCAGGGCTGTGCCGGCCAAGCACCAGGCGCCATGATGGACCAGCCCGCCCTGACTGCGAACACAGCAGAGACCTCTCACGCCCCGGGGACACAGCTGAACCAATCGCCAACAGGACCCACTGTGGGAGAGAGGCTGTCAGACCCTCAGGCTCCTTTCTGGCCCCAATACCCAGGAAATTACCAGCACCGCCACCAACACGCTGTCTCGGCAGGGTGGCTCGCCCAAGACCCTTCTCGGCCTGACAATTCAAAGACGCAATGGCAGGTTCCGGCTCAGCAAGTCACAGCTCCCTTCACGCAATGGGGCTGTGAGGTGGCCCAGGCTGGGACTGCCAGATGGGAACCCAGCCAAGAGACACTCCAGCAGCCCGGACACTCCGAGGCACACCTGTGGCCAGAGCCGGCACAATCGGCTCGAGGGTCATCTCGTCCACCAGACCAAGACTGCCAGGAAATCGAGAGCCTTTTAGATGAACTCCTCTCCGCCCCAGAGTTGCAGGGAAAGTCCCAAAGCTTTCTGAACGCGGATCCACAGGAGGAGGACCCTCCACAACTCCAACTCTCCCTCGGCGACCTTGACTTTCGGGCTCTGCTTGACGCGCTGCAAGACTGACCGCACCCACATGCAGGCATCTATCCCTCGAGGCCGAATCCCTACGATTGAAAGAGACGCTGGGCAGCCACGACGCGGTGTTCCGGAGACAGAGGAACGCGGGAAGAAAGATAGGACTCTGGGAAACCTCGACCTGGCACACGGACGCAGCGCTGACGGTGCATCTTCAAGTCTTGGGGTGCCTGATCCTTTGAAGGCTCCTCGGTCTTTTTCCCGGAGGCACCGGAGGCACCAGGCGGTGGACCCAGTGGCTAAAGCCAGATGAACAAAAGCCTTCGCACGACTGATCGGAACTCCTCCCTGCCATCACCGCCTCCTTGGCAGTCTGTGAAATCCACGAATCCTAAGCGAACCCCGGCGAGGGAAATAGCCCTGCTTTGTACACACCTCAACCTCTTTCCCTTCTGGCAAGATGGGCCCTCAAATTGGAAATTATTGGGTAGGTGTGTAGAGAAAGAGGGGATGCCCTCTCTATTCGTAAGGGGAATTTCTAAAAAGGACGGTTTTTCCTTTTTCTTTTTCTTTTCTTAACATGTTCCTTTTCCCTTAGGTGTGAGAGTGGGAATCGGGAAGTGGAAGACAGTTTGTTCCACAGCTATCACCGAAGGAACGATGGCACAGTTTACGTCCCAGAGAACCGCCCCCCCCCCCCCGTGAACGGATGTCTCCCTTGCCCACTTTCAACACACAGAAAATGGACTGAGAGGCGTTAGAGCAACACCATTCCATCGCCGAAGAAAGTGTATCGATGCGATTGCTGTCGCACGTGTTTGGAGTAAGGTGTATATATTCTGGGTCATATCTGTCCAGACACTAGCCCAACTTATTAATAATCAAGTTTTTATACATAAACACCAGGCCTCTTTCTTATCGTCTTTCCTCTGAGCCTCCTCCCATCGGCGTTGGCGGTGGTAGCCTCGGAAAGGTGCTAGAGATTATCGAGCTGGATGAAGGAGTTCATTGGTAGAACAGATAGATAATGGAAACCATAAAAAAGAAAACAAAACAGAATGCCACTATTTAAACACAGAGAACATGCACGTGAAACCAAAAATCTCCAGAGCACAAGGGATCAGGAAATGACAAGTGCCTCTCCAGGGCCTCTGCCCCATTCCTATGACCCCAATCTCCTACCCCTATCCCAGACGGCTATGCACTCCCCCACTTGCCCAGTAGGAATGAGGTCACACTGCCCCCTCTTCTTCCTCCTGCGGTGTCCTCCTTTGCTGGCTTCTAGGCATTTGGTCCCACCAGCCCGCCACCGCCTGTCTGACCCTTTGTGCCTCCTCATGGCTTGCCGGCCACTTGTGAAGGGGCCGATTTGTCCACAGCGTGGCCTCTTTTGCGCCTTACCGAATCTCTTGATTTTGGTCGGTCAGAAGGGGTTCTTAAAGGAAACAACGGGTTAAAGGAAGAAGCAACCAAGAAGGGAAGTGAAGAAAAGAAGGAATGTGTGACTCAGGAGACTATTTTCTTCGGTCCCTCCGGGCTCCCGAACCTGAGTTTTGGCGACCTCGTGCTGTCCGGATTGAAGATGAGATGACACCGGAGCTAAGAGGCCCTAAGCCCTCGCGGCTCTTCAAAGGCCCCGGGTGGAGAGCGGCGGGTTCAGCGTGAAATAGCCCCTCCCCCTCACCATCACCCTCACCCTCACCCTCCCCCTCACCCCAACCCTCCCCCTCACCTTCACCCTCACCCTCGCCCTAACACTAACCCTAACCCTCGCCCTCGCCCTCGCCCTCGCCCTCGCCCTCGCCCTCGCCCTAGCCCTAACCCCAGCCCTAACCTGAACCGTTGCCCTAACCCGAACCTTAACCCAAACCCTCCTGAGCCTGAGCTTTGGCGATCCGGGGCTGTCCGGGATTGAAGACGAGATGACGCCACAGTTCAGAGGCCCTGAGCCCTCGCGGCCCTTCAAAGGCCCCAGGCGGAGAGCGGCGGGTCCAGCGTGAATTAGCCCCTCCGAGGGGTGGGCGGCTGGTCTGGCGGGGGAGGGCGGATAGCTCAGACGGGGTTCAGTGTGTCCAGAAGCGAGTCAGGGAGAGCTCGAGGAGGCGACGAGGTCCGCGCGGTGTCAAGGCCCTCCGCAGAGGCCCGCTGCCCAGGTCAGGGCGGATGGCGAAGGCCCTAGGCTGGAGCGGGAAGCCCGGGAGCTCCCGGCGCTTGGAGGGGACGAGGCCGCGCTCTCGAGGGGAGGCTGCGCCCTCTGGCGGCCGCGGGCGGCAAGGAGGCGGGCCCGGAGCCTGGGCGGCAGCTGAAGGAGGGTCAGGGAGGTGAGTCCGGGAATGAGTCCGCGACAAATGCACTGGGTCCAGGAGAGCAAATTTATCCCGGGCCCACGGCGCGCCTGCGTGACGGCCTAAAGGGGTTGACCTGCTTTTCCCAGTGAAGTCACGGGATGGGGGTCGGGGAGAAGCGGACCCAACCGGGTGACACTGTCAGAGGGGCACACCAAAACGACTGTCCAGAAACGTCGGCGATGCGTTCCAGCAGACGTAGGTTATTTTGAAAACGACATCCCTGGAGTTACACATAACTACAGAAACATTTTTCGCTAGCCGGGCTGACGTGTATCGATGCAACTACAAGGTTCAAGAAGCTATGCGAACCTCCCTTCGGAAGCTGATCAAGCACTGTGGGGAGAGATGTCGTGGTCACCGGATTACAAGGACGCTTGGAAACGCGTGGTTCCGCGGTCTGTCTGCTGTTCTTTTCTTTGCCGCTGGGCTTTTTGTAGTCGCTGATTTGGTCAAAGTTTCTGCTGTTTTAGGTACGATATTGTGGGAATTAGTATTTGTGGGGCGGGGTCAGTTATGGATATGTAGAGATGCATATAGATTTTTTCTATGTAGTTCTTTTCTGGAGAATGAACTAGCAACTCAAGGTGAAAGAAGGCGCGATGTACGGGAATTACGATTTACCGTTAACACTAGGACAAAAACCAACGCTGAATGCTCTGTACGGTGCGGTAGGAGAGGCGGTGGACTGCGCGGGTGACGCCCTCGGTTGCTGAGCTGCGTGACACGAAGCCTAGAGATGCCACCGTATTATGAGATTATAATCTCATTTCCTTTTCTTTTGTTTCCAATGAATAACCCTGTTACGTATTTATTTCTTCATTCCTTCATTTATTTATTGCCCGCAAGGCAGAACGTCTCCTGGGCAAGGGGTTCAGCCAACTGCACCTGGCGGTGCCAAGGGGTTTTCTGAAAGAGATCGGGTCTCCATCGCTTCCCCAGGAGGACACCACGGGCGTTCTCTTTGGAACAAACAGTGGAATGGGACACCGATTGTGTCAAAATAATCCTGACTAACCCTCCGTACAACGGTGCGTTCTGTACAATTATCGAGGCATTGCCAAGCCGCGAGGAGAAGAGAGAGAAGGCGACGGAGAGAGGACTCGGGATGGAGGGGCGTGGGCCGCACACGGAAGCGTACCCACCGGTCCCGCCCCCCCCCCAAAGCCCCAACCCAGCTCCACTAGCGGAGGGATGTGTAGGCGCACCAGTCAGCGGGGCAGGGAGCTCATCCTGCAAAGGCGATGGGCGGGGTGGGGGCAAGCACCTTGGGGGAGGCGCACATCTGCCGCCAATAGAACCGTCTGTGGGAAAGAGGCCATCAGAAACTCAGAGTCCCTCCTGGCCCTAATAGGCGGGGTGTCGCTAGGATCACAATCAACTCACTGTCTGGCAGGACTGCGGGGCCAAGACCCTTGGCAGCCTGAGAGTCCAAGGAATCCAGGATTCCCAGACTTGTGGGGTCCTTCTGGGATTTGTGATCTGTCCTAATTACCCCAGGGCTTGTGAATCCTGCCCTCTGTGATGGTTTTTATAATGTTAATGAGGCAGGAGCACAGGGGGTTATGTCAATGAGGGAGGAGGCGATGTAGAGGATTAGGTTGTATGGGCAGGCGGTCCCTTTGGAGAGAGAAAAGAGAGAAGCTAGCGGAGAGGAGAGAGGGACCAATGGGCGCCAAGGAAGAAGAGGCAGAGGCAGAGGCAGAGCGCGTCCTTCGGACCTGGGTCCCTGCCCTGAGAAGCTCGTAGACCAGAAGATGACTGATGCCTAGGGCCTTCACCCAGAGCTGACAGGCAGGGAACTCCTTCCCCAGGCGCTGGCGCCCTCAATTGGAACTCGTCGCCTGGTCGACTGGGAAAGAATACAAACGTTTCTGTTTGTCAAAGCCACGCACCGCTGCTAGTTCTGTTAGGGCGGCACCAGCGAACTAAGGCGCCTGGGAATCCCAGTCCGGTCCCCCAGCCCCCACCGACCTGGCAAGGTGCCGGAAGATCCTTCCGTTGCAAATGCATTCCTCTGACGCAACACGTTGATAGGATGACCATTGCCAAATCCCCTGATAAAATCTCTACTTCCACTTAGGAGTGAGTCATCCTGCCCTTCAACGCTTTTCTCCAAGGCCTCAGGTACTTAATGAAGGACTCCCGTGGGTCAGGTGATTTCCCACATGGGCCTTGGGGCCTTCCTTTGCTGCGCAAAGCATTCCGGGTGTGGCTGAGCCCTGTGTTTCCGGGAGCTGTTCACTTGGCCGCGAGTCTCCGTGCAGTCCGGCTGACTTGCCCCGGTGGATCCGACCAGCGCTTCGAGTCGCTCTCAAAATCCACGAGGCCGACGAGAGAGGTTGGTTTTGAAGCCCAGTCAAAGAGAGACCCTGCGAGCATCGTTTGAACAGAACCCCTACCCTGGTAGAACTACCAGAGAAGAACTCGCCAGAGAAACTGGCATCGCGGAGGATCGCATTCAGACTTGGTTTGCAAGCCGCAGAGCAGGTCTCCTAAGGAAGAGCCGCTCGGCCTCTGGACAGGCCTCAGAAGAAGAGCCGTCCCAGGGACAGGGAGAGCCTCAGCCTTGGTCTCCGGAAAATTTCCCCAAAGCGGCCAGGCGAAAACGCACAGCCATCACCAGATCGCAAACGAGTCTCCTAGTCGAGGCCTTCGAGGAGAACCGGTACCCTGGTAACGAGGCCAAGGAAGAACTGGCTCAACGAACTGGCCTTCCGCGATCCCGAATTCACGTAATGGTTTCAGAACCGAAGAGCTCGGAAGCCGGTGCAGAGCGCGAGTGCACCGCCGAAGTCCTTGGCAGAGAGCTCGACTCATGCGGCCACGCTTCCACTTGACCAAAGCGACCCGTCCTCTGTACAGAGCACCTACCCTCTCGGCCCACCCTCCCATCCTTCCAGCAGCAACCAAGCCATCCTACCTGTTCTCACTGAGTCCCGTCCCCCGTTTCTTCCTTCGGAACCCAGCCAGGGCTGTGCCGGCCAAGCACCAGGCGCCATGATGGACCAGCCCGCCCTGACTGCGAACACAGCAGAGACCTCTCACGCCCCGGGGACACAGCTGAACCAATCGCCAACAGGACCCACTGTGGGAGAGAGGCTGTCAGACCCTCAGGCTCCTTTCTGGCCCCAATACCCAGGAAATTACCAGCACCGCCACCAACACGCTGTCTCGGCAGGGTGGCTCGCCCAAGACCCTTCTCGGCCTGACAATTCAAAGACGCAATGGCAGGTTCCGGCTCAGCAAGTCACAGCTCCCTTCACGCAATGGGGCTGTGAGGTGGCCCAGGCTGGGACTGCCAGATGGGAACCCAGCCAAGAGACACTCCAGCAGCCCGGACACTCCGAGGCACACCTGTGGCCAGAGCCGGCACAATCGGCTCGAGGGTCATCTCGTCCACCAGACCAAGACTGCCAGGAAATCGAGAGCCTTTTAGATGAACTCCTCTCCGCCCCAGAGTTGCAGGGAAAGTCCCAAAGCTTTCTGAACGCGGATCCACAGGAGGAGGACCCTCCACAACTCCAACTCTCCCTCGGCGACCTTGACTTTCGGGCTCTGCTTGACGCGCTGCAAGACTGACCGCACCCACATGCAGGCATCTATCCCTCGAGGCCGAATCCCTACGATTGAAAGAGACGCTGGGCAGCCACGACGCGGTGTTCCGGAGACAGAGGAACGCGGGAAGAAAGATAGGACTCTGGGAAACCTCGACCTGGCACACGGACGCAGCGCTGACGGTGCATCTTCAAGTCTTGGGGTGCCTGATCCTTTGAAGGCTCCTCGGTCTTTTTCCCGGAGGCACCGGAGGCACCAGGCGGTGGACCCAGTGGCTAAAGCCAGATGAACAAAAGCCTTCGCACGACTGATCGGAACTCCTCCCTGCCATCACCGCCTCCTTGGCAGTCTGTGAAATCCACGAATCCTAAGCGAACCCCGGCGAGGGAAATAGCCCTGCTTTGTACACACCTCAACCTCTTTCCCTTCTGGCAAGATGGGCCCTCAAATTGGAAATTATTGGGTAGGTGTGTAGAGAAAGAGGGGATGCCCTCTCTATTCGTAAGGGGAATTTCTAAAAAGGACGGTTTTTCCTTTTTCTTTTTCTTTTCTTAACATGTTCCTTTTCCCTTAGGTGTGAGAGTGGGAATCGGGAAGTGGAAGACAGTTTGTTCCACAGCTATCACCGAAGGAACGATGGCACAGTTTACGTCCCAGAGAACCGCCCCCCCCCCCCGTGAACGGATGTCTCCCTTGCCCACTTTCAACACACAGAAAATGGACTGAGAGGCGTTAGAGCAACACCATTCCATCGCCGAAGAAAGTGTATCGATGCGATTGCTGTCGCACGTGTTTGGAGTAAGGTGTATATATTCTGGGTCATATCTGTCCAGACACTAGCCCAACTTATTAATAATCAAGTTTTTATACATAAACACCAGGCCTCTTTCTTATCGTCTTTCCTCTGAGCCTCCTCCCATCGGCGTTGGCGGTGGTAGCCTCGGAAAGGTGCTAGAGATTATCGAGCTGGATGAAGGAGTTCATTGGTAGAACAGATAGATAATGGAAACCATAAAAAAGAAAACAAAACAGAATGCCACTATTTAAACACAGAGAACATGCACGTGAAACCAAAAATCTCCAGAGCACAAGGGATCAGGAAATGACAAGTGCCTCTCCAGGGCCTCTGCCCCATTCCTATGACCCCAATCTCCTACCCCTATCCCAGACGGCTATGCACTCCCCCACTTGCCCAGTAGGAATGAGGTCACACTGCCCCCTCTTCTTCCTCCTGCGGTTTCCTCCTTTGCTGGCTTCTAGGCATTTGGTCCCACCAGCCCGCCACCGCCTGTCTGACCCTTTGTGCCTCCTCATGGCTTGCCGGCCACTTGTGAAGGGGCCGATTTGTCCACAGCGTGGCCTCTTTTGCGCCTTACCGAATCTCTTGATTTTGGTCGGTCAGAAGGGGTTCTTAAAGGAAACAACGGGTTAAAGGAAGAAGCAACCAAGAAGGGAAGTGAAGAAAAGAAGGAATGTGTGACTCAGGAGACTATTTTCTTCGGTCCCTCCGGGCTCCCGAACCTGAGTTTTGGCGACCTCGTGCTGTCCGGATTGAAGATGAGATGACACCGGAGCTAAGAGGCCCTAAGCCCTCGCGGCTCTTCAAAGGCCCCGGGTGGAGAGCGGCGGGTTCAGCGTGAAATAGCCCCTCCCCCTCACCATCACCCTCACCCTCACCCTCCCCCTCACCCCAACCCTCCCCCTCACCTTCACCCTCACCCTCGCCCTAACACTAACCCTAACCCTCGCCCTCGCCCTCGCCCTCGCCCTCGCCCTCGCCCTAGCCCTAACCCCAGCCCTAACCTGAACCGTTGCCCTAACCCGAACCTTAACCCAAACCCTCCTGAGCCTGAGCTTTGGCGATCCGGGGCTGTCCGGGATTGAAGACGAGATGACGCCACAGTTCAGAGGCCCTGAGCCCTCGCGGCCCTTCAAAGGCCCCAGGCGGAGAGCGGCGGGTCCAGCGTGAATTAGCCCCTCCGAGGGGTGGGCGGCTGGTCTGGCGGGGGAGGGCGGATAGCTCAGACGGGGTTCAGTGTGTCCAGAAGCGAGTCAGGGAGAGCTCGAGGAGGCGACGAGGTCCGCGCGGTGTCAAGGCCCTCCGCAGAGGCCCGCTGCCCAGGTCAGGGCGGATGGCGAAGGCCCTAGGCTGGAGCGGGAAGCCCGGGAGCTCCCGGCGCTTGGAGGGGACGAGGCCGCGCTCTCGAGGGGAGGCTGCGCCCTCTGGCGGCCGCGGGCGGCAAGGAGGCGGGCCCGGAGCCTGGGCGGCAGCTGAAGGAGGGTCAGGGAGGTGAGTCCGGGAATGAGTCCGCGACAAATGCACTGGGTCCAGGAGAGCAAATTTATCCCGGGCCCACGGCGCGCCTGCGTGACGGCCTAAAGGGGTTGACCTGCTTTTCCCAGTGAAGTCACGGGATGGGGGTCGGGGAGAAGCGGACCCAACCGGGTGACACTGTCAGAGGGGCACACCAAAACGACTGTCCAGAAACGTCGGCGATGCGTTCCAGCAGACGTAGGTTATTTTGAAAACGACATCCCTGGAGTTACACATAACTACAGAAACATTTTTCGCTAGCCGGGCTGACGTGTATCGATGCAACTACAAGGTTCAAGAAGCTATGCGAACCTCCCTTCGGAAGCTGATCAAGCACTGTGGGGAGAGATGTCGTGGTCACCGGATTACAAGGACGCTTGGAAACGCGTGGTTCCGCGGTCTGTCTGCTGTTCTTTTCTTTGCCGCTGGGCTTTTTGTAGTCGCTGATTTGGTCAAAGTTTCTGCTGTTTTAGGTACGATATTGTGGGAATTAGTATTTGTGGGGCGGGGTCAGTTATGGATATGTAGAGATGCATATAGATTTTTTCTATGTAGTTCTTTTCTGGAGAATGAACTAGCAACTCAAGGTGAAAGAAGGCGCGATGTACGGGAATTACGATTTACCGTTAACACTAGGACAAAAACCAACGCTGAATGCTCTGTACGGTGCGGTAGGAGAGGCGGTGGACTGCGCGGGTGACGCCCTCGGTTGCTGAGCTGCGTGACACGAAGCCTAGAGATGCCACCGTATTATGAGATTATAATCTCATTTCCTTTTCTTTTGTTTCCAATGAATAACCCTGTTACGTATTTATTTCTTCATTCCTTCATTTATTTATTGCCCGCAAGGCAGAACGTCTCCTGGGCAAGGGGTTCAGCCAACTGCACCTGGCGGTGCCAAGGGGTTTTCTGAAAGAGATCGGGTCTCCATCGCTTCCCCAGGAGGACACCACGGGCGTTCTCTTTGGAACAAACAGTGGAATGGGACACCGATTGTGTCAAAATAATCCTGACTAACCCTCCGTACAACGGTGCGTTCTGTACAATTATCGAGGCATTGCCAAGCCGCGAGGAGAAGAGAGAGAAGGCGACGGAGAGAGGACTCGGGATGGAGGGGCGTGGGCCGCACACGGAAGCGTACCCACCGGTCCCGCCCCCCCCCCAAAGCCCCAACCCAGCTCCACTAGCGGAGGGATGTGTAGGCGCACCAGTCAGCGGGGCAGGGAGCTCATCCTGCAAAGGCGATGGGCGGGGTGGGGGCAAGCACCTTGGGGGAGGCGCACATCTGCCGCCAATAGAACCGTCTGTGGGAAAGAGGCCATCAGAAACTCAGAGTCCCTCCTGGCCCTAATAGGCGGGGTGTCGCTAGGATCACAATCAACTCACTGTCTGGCAGGACTGCGGGGCCAAGACCCTTGGCAGCCTGAGAGTCCAAGGAATCCAGGATTCCCAGACTTGTGGGGTCCTTCTGGGATTTGTGATCTGTCCTAATTACCCCAGGGCTTGTGAATCCTGCCCTCTGTGATGGTTTTTATAATGTTAATGAGGCAGGAGCACAGGGGGTTATGTCAATGAGGGAGGAGGCGATGTAGAGGATTAGGTTGTATGGGCAGGCGGTCCCTTTGGAGAGAGAAAAGAGAGAAGCTAGCGGAGAGGAGAGAGGGACCAATGGGCGCCAAGGAAGAAGAGGCAGAGGCAGAGGCAGAGCGCGTCCTTCGGACCTGGGTCCCTGCCCTGAGAAGCTCGTAGACCAGAAGATGACTGATGCCTAGGGCCTTCACCCAGAGCTGACAGGCAGGGAACTCCTTCCCCAGGCGCTGGCGCCCTCAATTGGAACTCGTCGCCTGGTCGACTGGGAAAGAATACAAACGTTTCTGTTTGTCAAAGCCACGCACCGCTGCTAGTTCTGTTAGGGCGGCACCAGCGAACTAAGGCGCCTGGGAATCCCAGTCCGGTCCCCCAGCCCCCACCGACCTGGCAAGGTGCCGGAAGATCCTTCCGTTGCAAATGCATTCCTCTGACGCAACACGTTGATAGGATGACCATTGCCAAATCCCCTGATAAAATCTCTACTTCCACTTAGGAGTGAGTCATCCTGCCCTTCAACGCTTTTCTCCAAGGCCTCAGGTACTTAATGAAGGACTCCCGTGGGTCAGGTGATTTCCCACATGGGCCTTGGGGCCTTCCTTTGCTGCGCAAAGCATTCCGGGTGTGGCTGAGCCCTGTGTTTCCGGGAGCTGTTCACTTGGCCGCGAGTCTCCGTGCAGTCCGGCTGACTTGCCCCGGTGGATCCGACCAGCGCTTCGAGTCGCTCTCAAAATCCACGAGGCCGACGAGAGAGGTTGGTTTTGAAGCCCAGTCAAAGAGAGACCCTGCGAGCATCGTTTGAACAGAACCCCTACCCTGGTAGAACTACCAGAGAAGAACTCGCCAGAGAAACTGGCATCGCGGAGGATCGCATTCAGACTTGGTTTGCAAGCCGCAGAGCAGGTCTCCTAAGGAAGAGCCGCTCGGCCTCTGGACAGGCCTCAGAAGAAGAGCCGTCCCAGGGACAGGGAGAGCCTCAGCCTTGGTCTCCGGAAAATTTCCCCAAAGCGGCCAGGCGAAAACGCACAGCCATCACCAGATCGCAAACGAGTCTCCTAGTCGAGGCCTTCGAGGAGAACCGGTACCCTGGTAACGAGGCCAAGGAAGAACTGGCTCAACGAACTGGCCTTCCGCGATCCCGAATTCACGTAATGGTTTCAGAACCGAAGAGCTCGGAAGCCGGTGCAGAGCGCGAGTGCACCGCCGAAGTCCTTGGCAGAGAGCTCGACTCATGCGGCCACGCTTCCACTTGACCAAAGCGACCCGTCCTCTGTACAGAGCACCTACCCTCTCGGCCCACCCTCCCATCCTTCCAGCAGCAACCAAGCCATCCTACCTGTTCTCACTGAGTCCCGTCCCCCGTTTCTTCCTTCGGAACCCAGCCAGGGCTGTGCCGGCCAAGCACCAGGCGCCATGATGGACCAGCCCGCCCTGACTGCGAACACAGCAGAGACCTCTCACGCCCCGGGGACACAGCTGAACCAATCGCCAACAGGACCCACTGTGGGAGAGAGGCTGTCAGACCCTCAGGCTCCTTTCTGGCCCCAATACCCAGGAAATTACCAGCATCGCCACCAACACGCTGTCTCGGCAGGGTGGCTCGCCCAAGACCCTTCTCGGCCTGACAATTCAAAGACGCAATGGCAGGTTCCGGCTCAGCAAGTCACAGCTCCCTTCACGCAATGGGGCTGTGAGGTGGCCCAGGCTGGGACTGCCAGATGGGAACCCAGCCAAGAGACACTCCAGCAGCCCGGACACTCCGAGGCACACCTGTGGCCAGAGCCGGCACAATCGGCTCGAGGGTCATCTCGTCCACCAGACCAAGACTGCCAGGAAATCGAGAGCCTTTTAGATGAACTCCTCTCCGCCCCAGAGTTGCAGGGAAAGTCCCAAAGCTTTCTGAACGCGGATCCACAGGAGGAGGACCCTCCACAACTCCAACTCTCCCTCGGCGACCTTGACTTTCGGGCTCTGCTTGACGCGCTGCAAGACTGACCGCACCCACATGCAGGCATCTATCCCTCGAGGCCGAATCCCTACGATTGAAAGAGACGCTGGGCAGCCACGACGCGGTGTTCCGGAGACAGAGGAACGCGGGAAGAAAGATAGGACTCTGGGAAACCTCGACCTGGCACACGGACGCAGCGCTGACGGTGCATCTTCAAGTCTTGGGGTGCCTGATCCTTTGAAGGCTCCTCGGTCTTTTTCCCGGAGGCACCGGAGGCACCAGGCGGTGGACCCAGTGGCTAAAGCCAGATGAACAAAAGCCTTCGCACGACTGATCGGAACTCCTCCCTGCCATCACCGCCTCCTTGGCAGTCTGTGAAATCCACGAATCCTAAGCGAACCCCGGCGAGGGAAATAGCCCTGCTTTGTACACACCTCAACCTCTTTCCCTTCTGGCAAGATGGGCCCTCAAATTGGAAATTATTGGGTAGGTGTGTAGAGAAAGAGGGGATGCCCTCTCTATTCGTAAGGGGAATTTCTAAAAAGGACGGTTTTTCCTTTTTCTTTTTCTTTTCTTAACATGTTCCTTTTCCCTTAGGTGTGAGAGTGGGAATCGGGAAGTGGAAGACAGTTTGTTCCACAGCTATCACCGAAGGAACGATGGCACAGTTTACGTCCCAGAGAACCGCCCCCCCCCCCGTGAACGGATGTCTCCCTTGCCCACTTTCAACACACAGAAAATGGACTGAGAGGCGTTAGAGCAACACCATTCCATCGCCGAAGAAAGTGTATCGATGCGATTGCTGTCGCACGTGTTTGGAGTAAGGTGTATATATTCTGGGTCATATCTGTCCAGACACTAGCCCAACTTATTAATAATCAAGTTTTTATACATAAACACCAGGCCTCTTTCTTATCGTCTTTCCTCTGAGCCTCCTCCCATCGGCGTTGGCGGTGGTAGCCTCGGAAAGGTGCTAGAGATTATCGAGCTGGATGAAGGAGTTCATTGGTAGAACAGATAGATAATGGAAACCATAAAAAAGAAAACAAAACAGAATGCCACTATTTAAACACAGAGAACATGCACGTGAAACCAAAAATCTCCAGAGCACAAGGGATCAGGAAATGACAAGTGCCTCTCCAGGGCCTCTGCCCCATTCCTATGACCCCAATCTCCTACCCCTATCCCAGACGGCTATGCACTCCCCCACTTGCCCAGTAGGAATGAGGTCACACTGCCCCCTCTTCTTCCTCCTGCGGTGTCCTCCTTTGCTGGCTTCTAGGCATTTGGTCCCACCAGCCCGCCACCGCCTGTCTGACCCTTTGTGCCTCCTCATGGCTTGCCGGCCACTTGTGAAGGGGCCGATTTGTCCACAGCGTGGCCTCTTTTGCGCCTTACCGAATCTCTTGATTTTGGTCGGTCAGAAGGGGTTCTTAAAGGAAACAACGGGTTAAAGGAAGAAGCAACCAAGAAGGGAAGTGAAGAAAAGAAGGAATGTGTGACTCAGGAGACTATTTTCTTCGGTCCCTCCGGGCTCCCGAACCTGAGTTTTGGCGACCTCGTGCTGTCCGGATTGAAGATGAGATGACACCGGAGCTAAGAGGCCCTAAGCCCTCGCGGCTCTTCAAAGGCCCCGGGTGGAGAGCGGCGGGTTCAGCGTGAAATAGCCCCTCCCCCTCACCATCACCCTCACCCTCACCCTCCCCCTCACCCCAACCCTCCCCCTCACCTTCACCCTCACCCTCGCCCTAACACTAACCCTAACCCTCGCCCTCGCCCTCGCCCTCGCCCTCGCCCTCGCCCTCGCCCTAGCCCTAACCCCAGCCCTAACCTGAACCGTTGCCCTAACCCGAACCTTAACCCAAACCCTCCTGAGCCTGAGCTTTGGCGATCCGGGGCTGTCCGGGATTGAAGACGAGATGACGCCACAGTTCAGAGGCCCTGAGCCCTCGCGGCCCTTCAAAGGCCCCAGGCGGAGAGCGGCGGGTCCAGCGTGAATTAGCCCCTCCGAGGGGTGGGCGGCTGGTCTGGCGGGGGAGGGCGGATAGCTCAGACGGGGTTCAGTGTGTCCAGAAGCGAGTCAGGGAGAGCTCGAGGAGGCGACGAGGTCCGCGCGGTGTCAAGGCCCTCCGCAGAGGCCCGCTGCCCAGGTCAGGGCGGATGGCGAAGGCCCTAGGCTGGAGCGGGAAGCCCGGGAGCTCCCGGCGCTTGGAGGGGACGAGGCCGCGCTCTCGAGGGGAGGCTGCGCCCTCTGGCGGCCGCGGGCGGCAAGGAGGCGGGCCCGGAGCCTGGGCGGCAGCTGAAGGAGGGTCAGGGAGGTGAGTCCGGGAATGAGTCCGCGACAAATGCACTGGGTCCAGGAGAGCAAATTTATCCCGGGCCCACGGCGCGCCTGCGTGACGGCCTAAAGGGGTTGACCTGCTTTTCCCAGTGAAGTCACGGGATGGGGGTCGGGGAGAAGCGGACCCAACCGGGTGACTCTGTCAGAGGGGCACACCAAAACGACTGTCCAGAAACGTCGGCGATGCGTTCCAGCAGACGTAGGTTATTTTGAAAACGACATCCCTGGAGTTACACATAACTACAGAAACATTTTTCGCTAGCCGGGCTGACGTGTATCGATGCAACTACAAGGTTCAAGAAGCTATGCGAACCTCCCTTCGGAAGCTGATCAAGCACTGTGGGGAGAGATGTCGTGGTCACCGGATTACAAGGACGCTTGGAAACGCGTGGTTCCGCGGTCTGTCTGCTGTTCTTTTCTTTGCCGCTGGGCTTTTTGTAGTCGCTGATTTGGTCAAAGTTTCTGCTGTTTTAGGTACGATATTGTGGGAATTAGTATTTGTGGGGCGGGGTCAGTTATGGATATGTAGAGATGCATATAGATTTTTTCTATGTAGTTCTTTTCTGGAGAATGAACTAGCAACTCAAGGTGAAAGAAGGCGCGATGTACGGGAATTACGATTTACCGTTAACACTAGGACAAAAACCAACGCTGAATGCTCTGTACGGTGCGGTAGGAGAGGCGGTGGACTGCGCGGGTGACGCCCTCGGTTGCTGAGCTGCGTGACACGAAGCCTAGAGATGCCACCGTATTATGAGATTATAATCTCATTTCCTTTTCTTTTGTTTCCAATGAATAACCCTGTTACGTATTTATTTCTTCATTCCTTCATTTATTTATTGCCCGCAAGGCAGAACGTCTCCTGGGCAAGGGGTTCAGCCAACTGCACCTGGCGGTGCCAAGGGGTTTTCTGAAAGAGATCGGGTCTCCATCGCTTCCCCAGGAGGACACCACGGGCGTTCTCTTTGGAACAAACAGTGGAATGGGACACCGATTGTGTCAAAATAATCCTGACTAACCCTCCGTACAACGGTGCGTTCTGTACAATTATCGAGGCATTGCCAAGCCGCGAGGAGAAGAGAGAGAAGGCGACGGAGAGAGGACTCGGGATGGAGGGGCGTGGGCCGCACACGGAAGCGTACCCACCGGTCCCGCCCCCCCCCAAAGCCCCAACCCAGCTCCACTAGCGGAGGGATGTGTAGGCGCACCAGTCAGCGGGGCAGGGAGCTCATCCTGCAAAGGCGATGGGCGGGGTGGGGGCAAGCACCTTGGGGGAGGCGCACATCTGCCGCCAATAGAACCGTCTGTGGGAAAGAGGCCATCAGAAACTCAGAGTCCCTCCTGGCCCTAATAGGCGGGGTGTCGCTAGGATCACAATCAACTCACTGTCTGGCAGGACTGCGGGGCCAAGACCCTTGGCAGCCTGAGAGTCCAAGGAATCCAGGATTCCCAGACTTGTGGGGTCCTTCTGGGATTTGTGATCTGTCCTAATTACCCCAGGGCTTGTGAATCCTGCCCTCTGTGATGGTTTTTATAATGTTAATGAGGCAGGAGCACAGGGGGTTATGTCAATGAGGGAGGAGGCGATGTAGAGGATTAGGTTGTATGGGCAGGCGGTCCCTTTGGAGAGAGAAAAGAGAGAAGCTAGCGGAGAGGAGAGAGGGACCAATGGGCGCCAAGGAAGAAGAGGCAGAGGCAGAGGCAGAGCGCGTCCTTCGGACCTGGGTCCCTGCCCTGAGAAGCTCGTAGACCAGAAGATGACTGATGCCTAGGGCCTTCACCCAGAGCTGACAGGCAGGGAACTCCTTCCCCAGGCGCTGGCGCCCTCAATTGGAACTCGTCGCCTGGTCGACTGGGAAAGAATACAAACGTTTCTGTTTGTCAAAGCCACGCACCGCTGCTAGTTCTGTTAGGGCGGCACCAGCGAACTAAGGCGCCTGGGAATCCCAGTCCGGTCCCCCAGCCCCCACCGACCTGGCAAGGTGCCGGAAGATCCTTCCGTTGCAAATGCATTCCTCTGACGCAACACGTTGATAGGATGACCATTGCCAAATCCCCTGATAAAATCTCTACTTCCACTTAGGAGTGAGTCATCCTGCCCTTCAACGCTTTTCTCCAAGGCCTCAGGTACTTAATGAAGGACTCCCGTGGGTCAGGTGATTTCCCACATGGGCCTTGGGGCCTTCCTTTGCTGCGCAAAGCATTCCGGGTGTGGCTGAGCCCTGTGTTTCCGGGAGCTGTTCACTTGGCCGCGAGTCTCGTGCAGTCCGGCTGACTTGCCCCGGTGGATCCGACCAGCACTTCGAGTCGCTCTCAAAATCCACGAGGCCGACGAGAGAGGTTGGTTTTGAAGCCCAGTCAAAGAGAGACCCTGCGAGCATCGTTTGAACAGAACCCCTACCCTGGTAGAACTACCAGAGAAGAACTCGCCAGAGAAACTGGCATCGCGGAGGATCGCATTCAGACTTGGTTTGCAAGCCGCAGAGCAGGTCTCCTAAGGAAGAGCCGCTCGGCCTCTGGACAGGCCTCAGAAGAAGAGCCGTCCCAGGGACAGGGAGAGCCTCAGCCTTGGTCTCCGGAAAATTTCCCCAAAGCGGCCAGGCGAAAACGCACAGCCATCACCAGATCGCAAACGAGTCTCCTAGTCGAGGCCTTCGAGGAGAACCGGTACCCTGGTAACGAGGCCAAGGAAGAACTGGCTCAACGAACTGGCCTTCCGCGATCCCGAATTCACGTAATGGTTTCAGAACCGAAGAGCTCGGAAGCCGGTGCAGAGCGCGAGTGCACCGCCGAAGTCCTTGGCAGAGAGCTCGACTCATGCGGCCACGCTTCCACTTGACCAAAGCGACCCGTCCTCTGTACAGAGCACCTACCCTCTCGGCCCACCCTCCCATCCTTCCAGCAGCAACCAAGCCATCCTACCTGTTCTCACTGAGTCCCGTCCCCCGTTTCTTCCTTCGGAACCCAGCCAGGGCTGTGCCGGCCAAGCACCAGGCGCCATGATGGACCAGCCCGCCCTGACTGCGAACACAGCAGAGACCTCTCACGCCCCGGGGACACAGCTGAACCAATCGCCAACAGGACCCACTGTGGGAGAGAGGCTGTCAGACCCTCAGGCTCCTTTCTGGCCCCAATACCCAGGAAATTACCAGCACCGCCACCAACACGCTGTCTCGGCAGGGTGGCTCGCCCAAGACCCTTCTCGGCCTGACAATTCAAAGACGCAATGGCAGGTTCCGGCTCAGCAAGTCACAGCTCCCTTCACGCAATGGGGCTGTGAGGTGGCCCAGGCTGGGACTGCCAGATGGGAACCCAGCCAAGAGACACTCCAGCAGCCCGGACACTCCGAGGCACACCTGTGGCCAGAGCCGGCACAATCGGCTCGAGGGTCATCTCGTCCACCAGACCAAGACTGCCAGGAAATCGAGAGCCTTTTAGATGAACTCCTCTCCGCCCCAGAGTTGCAGGGAAAGTCCCAAAGCTTTCTGAACGCGGATCCACAGGAGGAGGACCCTCCACAACTCCAACTCTCCCTCGGCGACCTTGACTTTCGGGCTCTGCTTGACGCGCTGCAAGACTGACCGCACCCACATGCAGGCATCTATCCCTCGAGGCCGAATCCCTACGATTGAAAGAGACGCTGGGCAGCCACGACGCGGTGTTCCGGAGACAGAGGAACGCGGGAAGAAAGATAGGACTCTGGGAAACCTCGACCTGGCACACGGACGCAGCGCTGACGGTGCATCTTCAAGTCTTGGGGTGCCTGATCCTTTGAAGGCTCCTCGGTCTTTTTCCCGGAGGCACCGGAGGCACCAGGCGGTGGACCCAGTGGCTAAAGCCAGATGAACAAAAGCCTTCGCACGACTGACCGGAACTCCTCCCTGCCATCACCGCCTCCTTGGCAGTCTGTGAAATCCACGAATCCTAAGCGAACCCCGGCGAGGGAAATAGCCCTGCTTTGTACACACCTCAACCTCTTTCCCTTCTGGCAAGATGGGCCCTCAAATTGGAAATTATTGGGTAGGTGTGTAGAGAAAGAGGGGATGCCCTCTCTATTCGTAAGGGGAATTTCTAAAAAGGACGGTTTTTCCTTTTTCTTTTTCTTTTCTTAACATGTTCCTTTTCCCTTAGGTGTGAGAGTGGGAATCGGGAAGTGGAAGACAGTTTGTTCCACAGCTATCACCGAAGGAACGATGGCACAGTTTACGTCCCAGAGAACCGCCCCCCCCCCCCGTGAACGGATGTCTCCCTTGCCCACTTTCAACACACAGAAAATGGACTGAGAGGCGTTAGAGCAACACCATTCCATCGCCGAAGAAAGTGTATCGATGCGATTGCTGTCGCACGTGTTTGGAGTAAGGTGTATATATTCTGGGTCATATCTGTCCAGACACTAGCCCAACTTATTAATAATCAAGTTTTTATACATAAACACCAGGCCTCTTTCTTATCGTCTTTCCTCTGAGCCTCCTCCCATCGGCGTTGGCGGTGGTAGCCTCGGAAAGGTGCTAGAGATTATCGAGCTGGATGAAGGAGTTCATTGGTAGAACAGATAGATAATGGAAACCATAAAAAAGAAAACAAAACAGAATGCCACTATTTAAACACAGAGAACATGCACGTGAAACCAAAAATCTCCAGAGCACAAGGGATCAGGAAATGACAAGTGCCTCTCCAGGGCCTCTGCCCCATTCCTATGACCCCAATCTCCTACCCCTATCCCAGACGGCTATGCACTCCCCCACTTGCCCAGTAGGAATGAGGTCACACTGCCCCCTCTTCTTCCTCCTGCGGTGTCCTCCTTTGCTGGCTTCTAGGCATTTGGTCCCACCAGCCCGCCACCGCCTGTCTGACCCTTTGTGCCTCCTCATGGCTTGCCGGCCACTTGTGAAGGGGCCGATTTGTCCACAGCGTGGCCTCTTTTGCGCCTTACCGAATCTCTTGATTTTGGTCGGTCAGAAGGGGTTCTTAAAGGAAACAACGGGTTAAAGGAAGAAGCAACCAAGAAGGGAAGTGAAGAAAAGAAGGAATGTGTGACTCAGGAGACTATTTTCTTCGGTCCCTCCGGGCTCCCGAACCTGAGTTTTGGCGACCTCGTGCTGTCCGGATTGAAGATGAGATGACACCGGAGCTAAGAGGCCCTAAGCCCTCGCGGCTCTTCAAAGGCCCCGGGTGGAGAGCGGCGGGTTCAGCGTGAAATAGCCCCTCCCCCTCACCATCACCCTCACCCTCACCCTCCCCCTCACCCCAACCCTCCCCCTCACCTTCACCCTCACCCTCGCCCTAACACTAACCCTAACCCTCGCCCTCGCCCTCGCCCTCGCCCTCGCCCTCGCCCTCGCCCTAGCCCTAACCCCAGCCCTAACCTGAACCGTTGCCCTAACCCGAACCTTAACCCAAACCCTCCTGAGCCTGAGCTTTGGCGATCCGGGGCTGTCCGGGATTGAAGACGAGATGACGCCACAGTTCAGAGGCCCTGAGCCCTCGCGGCCCTTCAAAGGCCCCAGGCGGAGAGCGGCGGGTCCAGCGTGAATTAGCCCCTCCGAGGGGTGGGCGGCTGGTCTGGCGGGGGAGGGCGGATAGCTCAGACGGGGTTCAGTGTGTCCAGAAGCGAGTCAGGGAGAGCTCGAGGAGGCGACGAGGTCCGCGCGGTGTCAAGGCCCTCCGCAGAGGCCCGCTGCCCAGGTCAGGGCGGATGGCGAAGGCCCTAGGCTGGAGCGGGAAGCCCGGGAGCTCCCGGCGCTTGGAGGGGACGAGGCCGCGCTCTCGAGGGGAGGCTGCGCCCTCTGGCGGCCGCGGGCGGCAAGGAGGCGGGCCCGGAGCCTGGGCGGCAGCTGAAGGAGGGTCAGGGAGGTGAGTCCGGGAATGAGTCCGCGACAAATGCACTGGGTCCAGGAGAGCAAATTTATCCCGGGCCCACGGCGCGCCTGCGTGACGGCCTAAAGGGGTTGACCTGCTTTTCCCAGTGAAGTCACGGGATGGGGGTCGGGGAGAAGCGGACCCAACCGGGTGACTCTGTCAGAGGGGCACACCAAAACGACTGTCCAGAAACGTCGGCGATGCGTTCCAGCAGACGTAGGTTATTTTGAAAACGACATCCCTGGAGTTACACATAACTACAGAAACATTTTTCGCTAGCCGGGCTGACGTGTATCGATGCAACTACAAGGTTCAAGAAGCTATGCGAACCTCCCTTCGGAAGCTGATCAAGCACTGTGGGGAGAGATGTCGTGGTCACCGGATTACAAGGACGCTTGGAAACGCGTGGTTCCGCGGTCTGTCTGCTGTTCTTTTCTTTGCCGCTGGGCTTTTTGTAGTCGCTGATTTGGTCAAAGTTTCTGCTGTTTTAGGTACGATATTGTGGGAATTAGTATTTGTGGGGCGGGGTCAGTTATGGATATGTAGAGATGCATATAGATTTTTTCTATGTAGTTCTTTTCTGGAGAATGAACTAGCAACTCAAGGTGAAAGAAGGCGCGATGTACGGGAATTACGATTTACCGTTAACACTAGGACAAAAACCAACGCTGAATGCTCTGTACGGTGCGGTAGGAGAGGCGGTGGACTGCGCGGGTGACGCCCTCGGTTGCTGAGCTGCGTGACACGAAGCCTAGAGATGCCACCGTATTATGAGATTATAATCTCATTTCCTTTTCTTTTGTTTCCAATGAATAACCCTGTTACGTATTTATTTCTTCATTCCTTCATTTATTTATTGCCCGCAAGGCAGAACGTCTCCTGGGCAAGGGGTTCAGCCAACTGCACCTGGCGGTGCCAAGGGGTTTTCTGAAAGAGATCGGGTCTCCATCGCTTCCCCAGGAGGACACCACGGGCGTTCTCTTTGGAACAAACAGTGGAATGGGACACCGATTGTGTCAAAATAATCCTGACTAACCCTCCGTACAACGGTGCGTTCTGTACAATTATCGAGGCATTGCCAAGCCGCGAGGAGAAGAGAGAGAAGGCGACGGAGAGAGGACTCGGGATGGAGGGGCGTGGGCCGCACACGGAAGCGTACCCACCGGTCCCGCCCCCCCCCCAAAGCCCCAACCCAGCTCCACTAGCGGAGGGATGTGTAGGCGCACCAGTCAGCGGGGCAGGGAGCTCATCCTGCAAAGGCGATGGGCGGGGTGGGGGCAAGCACCTTGGGGGAGGCGCACATCTGCCGCCAATAGAACCGTCTGTGGGAAAGAGGCCATCAGAAACTCAGAGTCCCTCCTGGCCCTAATAGGCGGGGTGTCGCTAGGATCACAATCAACTCACTGTCTGGCAGGACTGCGGGGCCAAGACCCTTGGCAGCCTGAGAGTCCAAGGAATCCAGGATTCCCAGACTTGTGGGGTCCTTCTGGGATTTGTGATCTGTCCTAATTACCCCAGGGCTTGTGAATCCTGCCCTCTGTGATGGTTTTTATAATGTTAATGAGGCAGGAGCACAGGGGGTTATGTCAATGAGGGAGGAGGCGATGTAGAGGATTAGGTTATATGGGCAGGCGGTCCCTTTGGAGAGAGAAAAGAGAGAAGCTAGCGGAGAGGAGAGAGGGACCAATGGGCGCCAAGGAAGAAGAGGCAGAGGCAGAGGCAGAGCGCGTCCTTCGGACCTGGGTCCCTGCCCTGAGAAGCTCGTAGACCAGAAGATGACTGATGCCTAGGGCCTTCACCCAGAGCTGACAGGCAGGGAACTCCTTCCCCAGGCGCTGGCGCCCTCAATTGGAACTCGTCGCCTGGTCGACTGGGAAAGAATACAAACGTTTCTGTTTGTCAAAGCCACGCACCGCTGCTAGTTCTGTTAGGGCGGCACCAGCGAACTAAGGCGCCTGGGAATCCCAGTCCGGTCCCCCAGCCCCCACCGACCTGGCAAGGTGCCGGAAGATCCTTCCGTTGCAAATGCATTCCTCTGACGCAACACGTTGATAGGATGACCATTGCCAAATCCCCTGATAAAATCTCTACTTCCACTTAGGAGTGAGTCATCCTGCCCTTCAACGCTTTTCTCCAAGGCCTCAGGTACTTAATGAAGGACTCCCGTGGGTCAGGTGATTTCCCACATGGGCCTTGGGGCCTTCCTTTGCTGCGCAAAGCATTCCGGGTGTGGCTGAGCCCTGTGTTTCCGGGAGCTGTTCACTTGGCCGCGAGTCTCGTGCAGTCCGGCTGACTTGCCCCGGTGGATCCGACCAGCACTTCGAGTCGCTCTCAAAATCCACGAGGCCGACGAGAGAGGTTGGTTTTGAAGCCCAGTCAAAGAGAGACCCTGCGAGCATCGTTTGAACAGAACCCCTACCCTGGTAGAACTACCAGAGAAGAACTCGCCAGAGAAACTGGCATCGCGGAGGATCGCATTCAGACTTGGTTTGCAAGCCGCAGAGCAGGTCTCCTAAGGAAGAGCCGCTCGGCCTCTGGACAGGCCTCAGAAGAAGAGCCGTCCCAGGGACAGGGAGAGCCTCAGCCTTGGTCTCCGGAAAATTTCCCCAAAGCGGCCAGGCGAAAACGCACAGCCATCACCAGATCGCAAACGAGTCTCCTAGTCGAGGCCTTCGAGGAGAACCGGTACCCTGGTAACGAGGCCAAGGAAGAACTGGCTCAACGAACTGGCCTTCCGCGATCCCGAATTCACGTAATGGTTTCAGAACCGAAGAGCTCGGAAGCCGGTGCAGAGCGCGAGTGCACCGCCGAAGTCCTTGGCAGAGAGCTCGACTCATGCGGCCACGCTTCCACTTGACCAAAGCGACCCGTCCTCTGTACAGAGCACCTACCCTCTCGGCCCACCCTCCCATCCTTCCAGCAGCAACCAAGCCATCCTACCTGTTCTCACTGAGTCCCGTCCCCCGTTTCTTCCTTCGGAACCCAGCCAGGGCTGTGCCGGCCAAGCACCAGGCGCCATGATGGACCAGCCCGCCCTGACTGCGAACACAGCAGAGACCTCTCACGCCCCGGGGACACAGCTGAACCAATCGCCAACAGGACCCACTGTGGGAGAGAGGCTGTCAGACCCTCAGGCTCCTTTCTGGCCCCAATACCCAGGAAATTACCAGCACCGCCACCAACACGCTGTCTCGGCAGGGTGGCTCGCCCAAGACCCTTCTCGGCCTGACAATTCAAAGACGCAATGGCAGGTTCCGGCTCAGCAAGTCACAGCTCCCTTCACGCAATGGGGCTGTGAGGTGGCCCAGGCTGGGACTGCCAGATGGGAACCCAGCCAAGAGACACTCCAGCAGCCCGGACACTCCGAGGCACACCTGTGGCCAGAGCCGGCACAATCGGCTCGAGGGTCATCTCGTCCACCAGACCAAGACTGCCAGGAAATCGAGAGCCTTTTAGATGAACTCCTCTCCGCCCCAGAGTTGCAGGGAAAGTCCCAAAGCTTTCTGAACGCGGATCCACAGGAGGAGGACCCTCCACAACTCCAACTCTCCCTCGGCGACCTTGACTTTCGGGCTCTGCTTGACGCGCTGCAAGACTGACCGCACCCACATGCAGGCATCTATCCCTCGAGGCCGAATCCCTACGATTGAAAGAGACGCTGGGCAGCCACGACGCGGTGTTCCGGAGACAGAGGAACGCGGGAAGAAAGATAGGACTCTGGGAAACCTCGACCTGGCACACGGACGCAGCGCTGACGGTGCATCTTCAAGTCTTGGGGTGCCTGATCCTTTGAAGGCTCCTCGGTCTTTTTCCCGGAGGCACCGGAGGCACCAGGCGGTGGACCCAGTGGCTAAAGCCAGATGAACAAAAGCCTTCGCACGACTGACCGGAACTCCTCCCTGCCATCACCGCCTCCTTGGCAGTCTGTGAAATCCACGAATCCTAAGCGAACCCCGGCGAGGGAAATAGCCCTGCTTTGTACACACCTCAACCTCTTTCCCTTCTGGCAAGATGGGCCCTCAAATTGGAAATTATTGGGTAGGTGTGTAGAGAAAGAGGGGATGCCCTCTCTATTCGTAAGGGGAATTTCTAAAAAGGACGGTTTTTCCTTTTTCTTTTTCTTTTCTTAACATGTTCCTTTTCCCTTAGGTGTGAGAGTGGGAATCGGGAAGTGGAAGACAGTTTGTTCCACAGCTATCACCGAAGGAACGATGGCACAGTTTACGTCCCAGAGAACCGCCCCCCCCCCCCGTGAACGGATGTCTCCCTTGCCCACTTTCAACACACAGAAAATGGACTGAGAGGCGTTAGAGCAACACCATTCCATCGCCGAAGAAAGTGTATCGATGCGATTGCTGTCGCACGTGTTTGGAGTAAGGTGTATATATTCTGGGTCATATCTGTCCAGACACTAGCCCAACTTATTAATAATCAAGTTTTTATACATAAACACCAGGCCTCTTTCTTATCGTCTTTCCTCTGAGCCTCCTCCCATCGGCGTTGGCGGTGGTAGCC
Source organism: Elephas maximus indicus (assembly GCF_024166365.1). Taxonomy (NCBI): domain Eukaryota; kingdom Metazoa; phylum Chordata; class Mammalia; order Proboscidea; family Elephantidae; genus Elephas; species Elephas maximus. The sequence goes on along the minus strand of NC_064836.1, from coordinate 84,693,777 downwards.
TCGGAAAGGTGCTAGAGATTATCGAGCTGGATGAAGGAGTTCATTGGTAGAACAGATAGATAATGGAAACCATAAAAAAGAAAACAAAACAGAATGCCACTATTTAAACACAGAGAACATGCACGTGAAACCAAAAATCTCCAGAGCACAAGGGATCAGGAAATGACAAGTGCCTCTCCAGGGCCTCTGCCCCATTCCTATGACCCCAATCTCCTACCCCTATCCCAGACGGCTATGCACTCCCCCACTTGCCCAGTAGGAATGAGGTCACACTGCCCCCTCTTCTTCCTCCTGCGGTGTCCTCCTTTGCTGGCTTCTAGGCATTTGGTCCCACCAGCCCGCCACCGCCTGTCTGACCCTTTGTGCCTCCTCATGGCTTGCCGGCCACTTGTGAAGGGGCCGATTTGTCCACAGCGTGGCCTCTTTTGCGCCTTACCGAATCTCTTGATTTTGGTCGGTCAGAAGGGGTTCTTAAAGGAAACAACGGGTTAAAGGAAGAAGCAACCAAGAAGGGAAGTGAAGAAAAGAAGGAATGTGTGACTCAGGAGACTATTTTCTTCGGTCCCTCCGGGCTCCCGAACCTGAGTTTTGGCGACCTCGTGCTGTCCGGATTGAAGATGAGATGACACCGGAGCTAAGAGGCCCTAAGCCCTCGCGGCTCTTCAAAGGCCCCGGGTGGAGAGCGGCGGGTTCAGCGTGAAATAGCCCCTCCCCCTCACCATCACCCTCACCCTCACCCTCCCCCTCACCCCAACCCTCCCCCTCACCTTCACCCTCACCCTCGCCCTAACACTAACCCTAACCCTCGCCCTCGCCCTCGCCCTCGCCCTCGCCCTCGCCCTCGCCCTAGCCCTAGCCCTAACCCCAGCCCTAACCTGAACCGTTGCCCTAACCCGAACCTTAACCCAAACCCTCCTGAGCCTGAGCTTTGGCGATCCGGGGCTGTCCGGGATTGAAGACGAGATGACGCCACAGTTCAGAGGCCCTGAGCCCTCGCGGCCCTTCAAAGGCCCCAGGCGGAGAGCGGCGGGTCCAGCGTGAATTAGCCCCTCCGAGGGGTGGGCGGCTGGTCTGGCGGGGGAGGGCGGATAGCTCAGACGGGGTTCAGTGTGTCCAGAAGCGAGTCAGGGAGAGCTCGAGGAGGCGACGAGGTCCGCGCGGTGTCAAGGCCCTCCGCAGAGGCCCGCTGCCCAGGTCAGGGCGGATGGCGAAGGCCCTAGGCTGGAGCGGGAAGCCCGGGAGCTCCCGGCGCTTGGAGGGGACGAGGCCGCGCTCTCGAGGGGAGGCTGCGCCCTCTGGCGGCCGCGGGCGGCAAGGAGGCGGGCCCGGAGCCTGGGCGGCAGCTGAAGGAGGGTCAGGGAGGTGAGTCCGGGAATGAGTCCGCGACAAATGCACTGGGTCCAGGAGAGCAAATTTATCCCGGGCCCACGGCGCGCCTGCGTGACGGCCTAAAGGGGTTGACCTGCTTTTCCCAGTGAAGTCACGGGATGGGGGTCGGGGAGAAGCGGACCCAACCGGGTGACTCTGTCAGAGGGGCACACCAAAACGACTGTCCAGAAACGTCGGCGATGCGTTCCAGCAGACGTAGGTTATTTTGAAAACGACATCCCTGGAGTTACACATAACTACAGAAACATTTTTCGCTAGCCGGGCTGACGTGTATCGATGCAACTACAAGGTTCAAGAAGCTATGCGAACCTCCCTTCGGAAGCTGATCAAGCACTGTGGGGAGAGATGTCGTGGTCACCGGATTACAAGGACGCTTGGAAACGCGTGGTTCCGCGGTCTGTCTGCTGTTCTTTTCTTTGCCGCTGGGCTTTTTGTAGTCGCTGATTTGGTCAAAGTTTCTGCTGTTTTAGGTACGATATTGTGGGAATTAGTATTTGTGGGGCGGGGTCAGTTATGGATATGTAGAGATGCATATAGATTTTTTCTATGTAGTTCTTTTCTGGAGAATGAACTAGCAACTCAAGGTGAAAGAAGGCGCGATGTACGGGAATTACGATTTACCGTTAACACTAGGACAAAAACCAACGCTGAATGCTCTGTACGGTGCGGTAGGAGAGGCGGTGGACTGCGCGGGTGACGCCCTCGGTTGCTGAGCTGCGTGACACGAAGCCTAGAGATGCCACCGTATTATGAGATTATAATCTCATTTCCTTTTCTTTTGTTTCCAATGAATAACCCTGTTACGTATTTATTTCTTCATTCCTTCATTTATTTATTGCCCGCAAGGCAGAACGTCTCCTGGGCAAGGGGTTCAGCCAACTGCACCTGGCGGTGCCAAGGGGTTTTCTGAAAGAGATCGGGTCTCCATCGCTTCCCCAGGAGGACACCACGGGCGTTCTCTTTGGAACAAACAGTGGAATGGGACACCGATTGTGTCAAAATAATCCTGACTAACCCTCCGTACAACGGTGCGTTCTGTACAATTATCGAGGCATTGCCAAGCCGCGAGGAGAAGAGAGAGAAGGCGACGGAGAGAGGACTCGGGATGGAGGGGCGTGGGCCGCACACGGAAGCGTACCCACCGGTCCCGCCCCCCCCCCAAAGCCCCAACCCAGCTCCACTAGCGGAGGGATGTGTAGGCGCACCAGTCAGCGGGGCAGGGAGCTCATCCTGCAAAGGCGATGGGCGGGGTGGGGGCAAGCACCTTGGGGGAGGCGCACATCTGCCGCCAATAGAACCGTCTGTGGGAAAGAGGCCATCAGAAACTCAGAGTCCCTCCTGGCCCTAATAGGCGGGGTGTCGCTAGGATCACAATCAACTCACTGTCTGGCAGGACTGCGGGGCCAAGACCCTTGGCAGCCTGAGAGTCCAAGGAATCCAGGATTCCCAGACTTGTGGGGTCCTTCTGGGATTTGTGATCTGTCCTAATTACCCCAGGGCTTGTGAATCCTGCCCTCTGTGATGGTTTTTATAATGTTAATGAGGCAGGAGCACAGGGGGTTATGTCAATGAGGGAGGAGGCGATGTAGAGGATTAGGTTATATGGGCAGGCGGTCCCTTTGGAGAGAGAAAAGAGAGAAGCTAGCGGAGAGGAGAGAGGGACCAATGGGCGCCAAGGAAGAAGAGGCAGAGGCAGAGGCAGAGCGCGTCCTTCGGACCTGGGTCCCTGCCCTGAGAAGCTCGTAGACCAGAAGATGACTGATGCCTAGGGCCTTCACCCAGAGCTGACAGGCAGGGAACTCCTTCCCCAGGCGCTGGCGCCCTCAATTGGAACTCGTCGCCTGGTCGACTGGGAAAGAATACAAACGTTTCTGTTTGTCAAAGCCACGCACCGCTGCTAGTTCTGTTAGGGCGGCACCAGCGAACTAAGGCGCCTGGGAATCCCAGTCCGGTCCCCCAGCCCCCACCGACCTGGCAAGGTGCCGGAAGATCCTTCCGTTGCAAATGCATTCCTCTGACGCAACACGTTGATAGGATGACCATTGCCAAATCCCCTGATAAAATCTCTACTTCCACTTAGGAGTGAGTCATCCTGCCCTTCAACGCTTTTCTCCAAGGCCTCAGGTACTTAATGAAGGACTCCCGTGGGTCAGGTGATTTCCCACATGGGCCTTGGGGCCTTCCTTTGCTGCGCAAAGCATTCCGGGTGTGGCTGAGCCCTGTGTTTCCGGGAGCTGTTCACTTGGCCGCGAGTCTCGTGCAGTCCGGCTGACTTGCCCCGGTGGATCCGACCAGCACTTCGAGTCGCTCTCAAAATCCACGAGGCCGACGAGAGAGGTTGGTTTTGAAGCCCAGTCAAAGAGAGACCCTGCGAGCATCGTTTGAACAGAACCCCTACCCTGGTAGAACTACCAGAGAAGAACTCGCCAGAGAAACTGGCATCGCGGAGGATCGCATTCAGACTTGGTTTGCAAGCCGCAGAGCAGGTCTCCTAAGGAAGAGCCGCTCGGCCTCTGGACAGGCCTCAGAAGAAGAGCCGTCCCAGGGACAGGGAGAGCCTCAGCCTTGGTCTCCGGCAAATTTCCCCAAAGCGGCCAGGCGAAAACGCACAGCCATCACCAGATCGCAAACGAGTCTCCTAGTCGAGGCCTTCGAGGAGAACCGGTACCCTGGTAACGAGGCCAAGGAAGAACTGGCTCAACGAACTGGCCTTCCGCGATCCCGAATTCACGTAATGGTTTCAGAACCGAAGAGCTCGGAAGCCGGTGCAGAGCGCGAGTGCACCGCCGAAGTCCTTGGCAGAGAGCTCGACTCATGCGGCCACGCTTCCACTTGACCAAAGCGACCCGTCCTCTGTACAGAGCACCTACCCTCTCGGCCCACCCTCCCATCCTTCCAGCAGCAACCAAGCCATCCTACCTGTTCTCACTGAGTCCCGTCCCCCGTTTCTCCCTTCGGAACCCAGCCAGGGCTGTGCCGGCCAAGCACCAGGCGCCATGATGGACCAGCCCGCCCTGACTGCGAACACAGCAGAGACCTCTCACGCCCCGGGGACACAGCTGAACCAATCGCCAACAGGACCCACTGTGGGAGAGAGGCTGTCAGACCCTCAGGCTCCTTTCTGGCCCCAATACCCAGGAAATTACCAGCACCGCCACCAACACGCTGTCTCGGCAGGGTGGCTCGCCCAAGACCCTTCTCGGCCTGACAATTCAAAGACGCAATGGCAGGTTCCGGCTCAGCAAGTCACAGCTCCCTTCACGCAATGGGGCTGTGAGGTGGCCCAGGCTGGGACTGCCAGATGGGAACCCAGCCAAGAGACACTCCAGCAGCCCGGACACTCCGAGGCACACCTGTGGCCAGAGCCGGCACAATCGGCTCGAGGGTCATCTCGTCCACCAGACCAAGACTGCCAGGAAATCGAGAGCCTTTTAGATGAACTCCTCTCCGCCCCAGAGTTGCAGGGAAAGTCCCAAAGCTTTCTGAACGCGGATCCACAGGAGGAGGACCCTCCACAACTCCAACTCTCCCTCGGCGACCTTGACTTTCGGGCTCTGCTTGACGCGCTGCAAGACTGACCGCACCCACATGCAGGCATCTATCCCTCGAGGCCGAATCCCTACGATTGAAAGAGACGCTGGGCAGCCACGACGCGGTGTTCCGGAGACAGAGGAACGCGGGAAGAAAGATAGGACTCTGGGAAACCTCGACCTGGCACACGGACGCAGCGCTGACGGTGCATCTTCAAGTCTTGGGGTGCCTGATCCTTTGAAGGCTCCTCGGTCTTTTTCCCGGAGGCACCGGAGGCACCAGGCGGTGGACCCAGTGGCTAAAGCCAGATGAACAAAAGCCTTCGCACGACTGACCGGAACTCCTCCCTGCCATCACCGCCTCCTTGGCAGTCTGTGAAATCCACGAATCCTAAGCGAACCCCGGCGAGGGAAATAGCCCTGCTTTGTACACACCTCAACCTCTTTCCCTTCTGGCAAGATGGGCCCTCAAATTGGAAATTATTGGGTAGGTGTGTAGAGAAAGAGGGGATGCCCTCTCTATTCGTAAGGGGAATTTCTAAAAAGGACGGTTTTTCCTTTTTCTTTTTCTTTTCTTAACATGTTCCTTTTCCCTTAGGTGTGAGAGTGGGAATCGGGAAGTGGAAGACAGTTTGTTCCACAGCTATCACCGAAGGAACGATGGCACAGTTTACGTCCCAGAGAACCGCCCCCCCCCCCGTGAACGGATGTCTCCCTTGCCCACTTTCAACACACAGAAAATGGACTGAGAGGCGTTAGAGCAACACCATTCCATCGCCGAAGAAAGTGTATCGATGCGATTGCTGTCGCACGTGTTTGGAGTAAGGTGTATATATTCTGGGTCATATCTGTCCAGACACTAGCCCAACTTATTAATAATCAAGTTTTTATACATAAACACCAGGCCTCTTTCTTATCGTCTTTCCTCTGAGCCTCCTCCCATCGGCGTTGGCGGTGGTAGCCTCGGAAAGGTGCTAGAGATTATCGAGCTGGATGAAGGAGTTCATTGGTAGAACAGATAGATAATGGAAACCATAAAAAAGAAAACAAAACAGAATGCCACTATTTAAACACAGAGAACATGCACGTGAAACCAAAAATCTCCAGAGCACAAGGGATCAGGAAATGACAAGTGCCTCTCCAGGGCCTCTGCCCCATTCCTATGACCCCAATCTCCTACCCCTATCCCAGACGGCTATGCACTCCCCCACTTGCCCAGTAGGAATGAGGTCACACTGCCCCCTCTTCTTCCTCCTGCGGTGTCCTCCTTTGCTGGCTTCTAGGCATTTGGTCCCACCAGCCCGCCACCGCCTGTCTGACCCTTTGTGCCTCCTCATGGCTTGCCGGCCACTTGTGAAGGGGCCGATTTGTCCACAGCGTGGCCTCTTTTGCGCCTTACCGAATCTCTTGATTTTGGTCGGTCAGAAGGGGTTCTTAAAGGAAACAACGGGTTAAAGGAAGAAGCAACCAAGAAGGGAAGTGAAGAAAAGAAGGAATGTGTGACTCAGGAGACTATTTTCTTCGGTCCCTCCGGGCTCCCGAACCTGAGTTTTGGCGACCTCGTGCTGTCCGGATTGAAGATGAGATGACACCGGAGCTAAGAGGCCCTAAGCCCTCGCGGCTCTTCAAAGGCCCCGGGTGGAGAGCGGCGGGTTCAGCGTGAAATAGCCCCTCCCCCTCACCATCACCCTCACCCTCCCCCTCCCCCTCACCCCAACCCTCCCCCTCACCTTCACCCTCACCCTCGCCCTAACACTAACCCTAACCCTCGCCCTCGCCCTCGCCCTCGCCCTCGCCCTCGCCCTAGCCCTAGCCCTAACCCCAGCCCTAACCTGAACCGTTGCCCTAACCCGAACCTTAACCCAAACCCTCCTGAGCCTGAGCTTTGGCGATCCGGGGCTGTCCGGGATTGAAGACGAGATGACGCCACAGTTCAGAGGCCCTGAGCCCTCGCGGCCCTTCAAAGGCCCCAGGCGGAGAGCGGCGGGTCCAGCGTGAATTAGCCCCTCCGAGGGGTGGGCGGCTGGTCTGGCGGGGGAGGGCGGATAGCTCAGACGGGGTTCAGTGTGTCCAGAAGCGAGTCAGGGAGAGCTCGAGGAGGCGACGAGGTCCGCGCGGTGTCAAGGCCCTCCGCAGAGGCCCGCTGCCCAGGTCAGGGCGGATGGCGAAGGCCCTAGGCTGGAGCGGGAAGCCCGGGAGCTCCCGGCGCTTGGAGGGGACGAGGCCGCGCTCTCGAGGGGAGGCTGCGCCCTCTGGCGGCCGCGGGCGGCAAGGAGGCGGGCCCGGAGCCTGGGCGGCAGCTGAAGGAGGGTCAGGGAGGTGAGTCCGGGAATGAGTCCGCGACAAATGCACTGGGTCCAGGAGAGCAAATTTATCCCGGGCCCACGGCGCGCCTGCGTGACGGCCTAAAGGGGTTGACCTGCTTTTCCCAGTGAAGTCACGGGATGGGGGTCGGGGAGAAGCGGACCCAACCGGGTGACTCTGTCAGAGGGGCACACCAAAACGACTGTCCAGAAACGTCGGCGATGCGTTCCAGCAGACGTAGGTTATTTTGAAAACGACATCCCTGGAGTTACACATAACTACAGAAACATTTTTCGCTAGCCGGGCTGACGTGTATCGATGCAACTACAAGGTTCAAGAAGCTATGCGAACCTCCCTTCGGAAGCTGATCAAGCACTGTGGGGAGAGATGTCGTGGTCACCGGATTACAAGGACGCTTGGAAACGCGTGGTTCCGCGGTCTGTCTGCTGTTCTTTTCTTTGCCGCTGGGCTTTTTGTAGTCGCTGATTTGGTCAAAGTTTCTGCTGTTTTAGGTACGATATTGTGGGAATTAGTATTTGTGGGGCGGGGTCAGTTATGGATATGTAGAGATGCATATAGATTTTTTCTATGTAGTTCTTTTCTGGAGAATGAACTAGCAACTCAAGGTGAAAGAAGGCGCGATGTACGGGAATTACGATTTACCGTTAACACTAGGACAAAAACCAACGCTGAATGCTCTGTACGGTGCGGTAGGAGAGGCGGTGGACTGCGCGGGTGACGCCCTCGGTTGCTGAGCTGCGTGACACGAAGCCTAGAGATGCCACCGTATTATGAGATTATAATCTCATTTCCTTTTCTTTTGTTTCCAATGAATAACCCTGTTACGTATTTATTTCTTCATTCCTTCATTTATTTATTGCCCGCAAGGCAGAACGTCTCCTGGGCAAGGGGTTCAGCCAACTGCACCTGGCGGTGCCAAGGGGTTTTCTGAAAGAGATCGGGTCTCCATCGCTTCCCCAGGAGGACACCACGGGCGTTCTCTTTGGAACAAACAGTGGAATGGGACACCGATTGTGTCAAAATAATCCTGACTAACCCTCCGTACAACGGTGCGTTCTGTACAATTATCGAGGCATTGCCAAGCCGCGAGGAGAAGAGAGAGAAGGCGACGGAGAGAGGACTCGGGATGGAGGGGCGTGGGCCGCACACGGAAGCGTACCCACCGGTCCCGCCCCCCCCGCCAAAGCCCCAACCCAGCTCCACTAGCGGAGGGATGTGTAGGCGCACCAGTCAGCGGGGCAGGGAGCTCATCCTGCAAAGGCGATGGGCGGGGTGGGGGCAAGCACCTTGGGGGAGGCGCACATCTGCCGCCAATAGAACCGTCTGTGGGAAAGAGGCCATCAGAAACTCAGAGTCCCTCCTGGCCCTAATAGGCGGGGTGTCGCTAGGATCACAATCAACTCACTGTCTGGCAGGACTGCGGGGCCAAGACCCTTGGCAGCCTGAGAGTCCAAGGAATCCAGGATTCCCAGACTTGTGGGGTCCTTCTGGGATTTGTGATCTGTCCTAATTACCCCAGGGCTTGTGAATCCTGCCCTCTGTGATGGTTTTTATAATGTTAATGAGGCAGGAGCACAGGGGGTTATGTCAATGAGGGAGGAGGCGATGTAGAGGATTAGGTTGTATGGGCAGGCGGTCCCTTTGGAGAGAGAAAAGAGAGAAGCTAGCGGAGAGGAGAGAGGGACCAATGGGCGCCAAGGAAGAAGAGGCAGAGGCAGAGGCAGAGCGCGTCCTTCGGACCTGGGTCCCTGCCCTGAGAAGCTCGTAGACCAGAAGATGACTGATGCCTAGGGCCTTCACCCAGAGCTGACAGGCAGGGAACTCCTTCCCCAGGCGCTGGCGCCCTCAATTGGAACTCGTCGCCTGGTCGACTGGGAAAGAATACAAACGTTTCTGTTTGTCAAAGCCACGCACCGCTGCTAGTTCTGTTAGGGCGGCACCAGCGAACTAAGGCGCCTGGGAATCCCAGTCCGGTCCCCCAGCCCCCACCGACCTGGCAAGGTGCCGGAAGATCCTTCCGTTGCAAATGCATTCCTCTGACGCAACACGTTGATAGGATGACCATTGCCAAATCCCCTGATAAAATCTCTACTTCCACTTAGGAGTGAGTCATCCTGCCCTTCAACGCTTTTCTCCAAGGCCTCAGGTACTTAATGAAGGACTCCCGTGGGTCAGGTGATTTCCCACATGGGCCTTGGGGCCTTCCTTTGCTGCGCAAAGCATTCCGGGTGTGGCTGAGCCCTGTGTTTCCGGGAGCTGTTCACTTGGCCGCGAGTCTCCGTGCAGTCCGGCTGACTTGCCCCGGTGGATCCGACCAGCGCTTCGAGTCGCTCTCAAAATCCACGAGGCCGACGAGAGAGGTTGGTTTTGAAGCCCAGTCAAAGAGAGACCCTGCGAGCATCGTTTGAACAGAACCCCTACCCTGGTAGAACTACCAGAGAAGAACTCGCCAGAGAAACTGGCATCGCGGAGGATCGCATTCAGACTTGGTTTGCAAGCCGCAGAGCAGGTCTCCTAAGGAAGAGCCGCTCGGCCTCTGGACAGGCCTCAGAAGAAGAGCCGTCCCAGGGACAGGGAGAGCCTCAGCCTTGGTCTCCGGCAAATTTCCCCAAAGCGGCCAGGCGAAAACGCACAGCCATCACCAGATCGCAAACGAGTCTCCTAGTCGAGGCCTTCGAGGAGAACCGGTACCCTGGTAACGAGGCCAAGGAAGAACTGGCTCAACGAACTGGCCTTCCGCGATCCCGAATTCACGTAATGGTTTCAGAACCGAAGAGCTCGGAAGCCGGTGCAGAGCGCGAGTGCACCGCCGAAGTCCTTGGCAGAGAGCTCGACTCATGCGGCCACGCTTCCACTTGACCAAAGCGACCCGTCCTCTGTACAGAGCACCTACCCTCTCGGCCCACCCTCCCATCCTTCCAGCAGCAACCAAGCCATCCTACCTGTTCTCACTGAGTCCCGTCCCCCGTTTCTCCCTTCGGAACCCAGCCAGGGCTGTGCCGGCCAAGCACCAGGCGCCATGATGGACCAGCCCGCCCTGACTGCGAACACAGCAGAGACCTCTCACGCCCCGGGGACACAGCTGAACCAATCGCCAACAGGACCCACTGTGGGAGAGAGGCTGTCAGACCCTCAGGCTCCTTTCTGGCCCCAATACCCAGGAAATTACCAGCATCGCCACCAACACGCTGTCTCGGCAGGGTGGCTCGCCCAAGACCCTTCTCGGCCTGACAATTCAAAGACGCAATGGCAGGTTCCGGCTCAGCAAGTCACAGCTCCCTTCACGCAATGGGGCTGTGAGGTGGCCCAGGCTGGGACTGCCAGATGGGAACCCAGCCAAGAGACACTCCAGCAGCCCGGACACTCCGAGGCACACCTGTGGCCAGAGCCGGCACAATCGGCTCGAGGGTCATCTCGTCCACCAGACCAAGACTGCCAGGAAATCGAGAGCCTTTTAGATGAACTCCTCTCCGCCCCAGAGTTGCAGGGAAAGTCCCAAAGCTTTCTGAACGCGGATCCACAGGAGGAGGACCCTCCACAACTCCAACTCTCCCTCGGCGACCTTGACTTTCGGGCTCTGCTTGACGCGCTGCAAGACTGACCGCACCCACATCCAGGCATCTATCCCTCGAGGCCGAATCCCTACGATTGAAAGAGACGCTGGGCAGCCACGACGCGGTGTTCCGGAGACAGAGGAACGCGGGAAGAAAGATAGGACTCTGGGAAACCTCGACCTGGCACACGGACGCAGCGCTGACGGTGCATCTTCAAGTCTTGGGGTGCCTGATCCTTTGAAGGCTCCTCGGTCTTTTTCCCGGAGGCACCGGAGGCACCAGGCGGTGGACCCAGTGGCTAAAGCCAGATGAACAAAAGCCTTCGCACGACTGACCGGAACTCCTCCCTGCCATCACCGCCTCCTTGGCAGTCTGTGAAATCCACGAATCCTAAGCGAACCCCGGCGAGGGAAATAGCCCTGCTTTGTACACACCTCAACCTCTTTCCCTTCTGGCAAGATGGGCCCTCAAATTGGAAATTATTGGGTAGGTGTGTAGAGAAAGAGGGGATGCCCTCTCTATTCGTAAGGGGAATTTCTAAAAAGGACGGTTTTTCCTTTTTCTTTTTCTTTTCTTAACATGTTCCTTTTCCCTTAGGTGTGAGAGTGGGAATCGGGAAGTGGAAGACAGTTTGTTCCACAGCTATCACCGAAGGAACGATGGCACAGTTTACGTCCCAGAGAACCGCCCCCCCCCCGTGAACGGATGTCTCCCTTGCCCACTTTCAACACACAGAAAATGGACTGAGAGGCGTTAGAGCAACACCATTCCATCGCCGAAGAAAGTGTATCGATGCGATTGCTGTCGCACGTGTTTGGAGTAAGGTGTATATATTCTGGGTCATATCTGTCCAGACACTAGCCCAACTTATTAATAATCAAGTTTTTATACATAAACACCAGGCCTCTTTCTTATCGTCTTTCCTCTGAGCCTCCTCCCATCGGCGTTGGCGGTGGTAGCCTCGGAAAGGTGCTAGAGATTATCGAGCTGGATGAAGGAGTTCATTGGTAGAACAGATAGATAATGGAAACCATAAAAAAGAAAACAAAACAGAATGCCACTATTTAAACACAGAGAACATGCACGTGAAACCAAAAATCTCCAGAGCACAAGGGATCAGGAAATGACAAGTGCCTCTCCAGGGCCTCTGCCCCATTCCTATGACCCCAATCTCCTACCCCTATCCCAGACGGCTATGCACTCCCCCACTTGCCCAGTAGGAATGAGGTCACACTGCCCCCTCTTCTTCCTCCTGCGGTGTCCTCCTTTGCTGGCTTCTAGGCATTTGGTCCCACCAGCCCGCCACCGCCTGTCTGACCCTTTGTGCCTCCTCATGGCTTGCCGGCCACTTGTGAAGGGGCCGATTTGTCCACAGCGTGGCCTCTTTTGCGCCTTACCGAATCTCTTGATTTTGGTCGGTCAGAAGGGGTTCTTAAAGGAAACAACGGGTTAAAGGAAGAAGCAACCAAGAAGGGAAGTGAAGAAAAGAAGGAATGTGTGACTCAGGAGACTATTTTCTTCGGTCCCTCCGGGCTCCCGAACCTGAGTTTTGGCGACCTCGTGCTGTCCGGATTGAAGATGAGATGACACCGGAGCTAAGAGGCCCTAAGCCCTCGCGGCTCTTCAAAGGCCCCGGGTGGAGAGCGGCGGGTTCAGCGTGAAATAGCCCCTCCCCCTCACCATCACCCTCACCCTCACCCTCCCCCTCACCCCAACCCTCCCCCTCACCTTCACCCTCACCCTCGCCCTAACACTAACCCTAACCCTCGCCCTCGCCCTCGCCCTCGCCCTCGCCCTCGCCCTCGCCCTAGCCCTAACCCCAGCCCTAACCTGAACCGTTGCCCTAACCCGAACCTTAACCCAAACCCTCCTGAGCCTGAGCTTTGGCGATCCGGGGCTGTCCGGGATTGAAGACGAGATGACGCCACAGTTCAGAGGCCCTGAGCCCTCGCGGCCCTTCAAAGGCCCCAGGCGGAGAGCGGCGGGTCCAGCGTGAATTAGCCCCTCCGAGGGGTGGGCGGCTGGTCTGGCGGGGGAGGGCGGATAGCTCAGACGGGGTTCAGTGTGTCCAGAAGCGAGTCAGGGAGAGCTCGAGGAGGCGACGAGGTCCGCGCGGTGTCAAGGCCCTCCGCAGAGGCCCGCTGCCCAGGTCAGGGCGGATGGCGAAGGCCCTAGGCTGGAGCGGGAAGCCCGGGAGCTCCCGGCGCTTGGAGGGGACGAGGCCGCGCTCTCGAGGGGAGGCTGCGCCCTCTGGCGGCCGCGGGCGGCAAGGAGGCGGGCCCGGAGCCTGGGCGGCAGCTGAAGGAGGGTCAGGGAGGTGAGTCCGGGAATGAGTCCGCGACAAATGCACTGGGTCCAGGAGAGCAAATTTATCCCGGGCCCACGGCGCGCCTGCGTGACGGCCTAAAGGGGTTGACCTGCTTTTCCCAGTGAAGTCACGGGATGGGGGTCGGGGAGAAGCGGACCCAACCGGGTGACTCTGTCAGAGGGGCACACCAAAACGACTGTCCAGAAACGTCGGCGATGCGTTCCAGCAGACGTAGGTTATTTTGAAAACGACATCCCTGGAGTTACACATAACTACAGAAACATTTTTCGCTAGCCGGGCTGACGTGTATCGATGCAACTACAAGGTTCAAGAAGCTATGCGAACCTCCCTTCGGAAGCTGATCAAGCACTGTGGGGAGAGATGTCGTGGTCACCGGATTACAAGGACGCTTGGAAACGCGTGGTTCCGCGGTCTGTCTGCTGTTCTTTTCTTTGCCGCTGGGCTTTTTGTAGTCGCTGATTTGGTCAAAGTTTCTGCTGTTTTAGGTACGATATTGTGGGAATTAGTATTTGTGGGGCGGGGTCAGTTATGGATATGTAGAGATGCATATAGATTTTTTCTATGTAGTTCTTTTCTGGAGAATGAACTAGCAACTCAAGGTGAAAGAAGGCGCGATGTACGGGAATTACGATTTACCGTTAACACTAGGACAAAAACCAACGCTGAATGCTCTGTACGGTGCGGTAGGAGAGGCGGTGGACTGCGCGGGTGACGCCCTCGGTTGCTGAGCTGCGTGACACGAAGCCTAGAGATGCCACCGTATTATGAGATTATAATCTCATTTCCTTTTCTTTTGTTTCCAATGAATAACCCTGTTACGTATTTATTTCTTCATTCCTTCATTTATTTATTGCCCGCAAGGCAGAACGTCTCCTGGGCAAGGGGTTCAGCCAACTGCACCTGGCGGTGCCAAGGGGTTTTCTGAAAGAGATCGGGTCTCCATCGCTTCCCCAGGAGGACACCACGGGCGTTCTCTTTGGAACAAACAGTGGAATGGGACACCGATTGTGTCAAAATAATCCTGACTAACCCTCCGTACAACGGTGCGTTCTGTACAATTATCGAGGCATTGCCAAGCCGCGAGGAGAAGAGAGAGAAGGCGACGGAGAGAGGACTCGGGATGGAGGGGCGTGGGCCGCACACGGAAGCATACCCACCGGTCCCGCCCCCCCCCCCAAAGCCCCAACCCAGCTCCACTAGCGGAGGGATGTGTAGGCGCACCAGTCAGCGGGGCAGGGAGCTCATCCTGCAAAGGCGATGGGCGGGGTGGGGGCAAGCACCTTGGGGGAGGCGCACATCTGCCGCCAATAGAACCGTCTGTGGGAAAGAGGCCATCAGAAACTCAGAGTCCCTCCTGGCCCTAATAGGCGGGGTGTCGCTAGGATCACAATCAACTCACTGTCTGGCAGGACTGCGGGGCCAAGACCCTTGGCAGCCTGAGGGTCCAAGGAATCCAGGATTCCCAGACTTGTGGGGTCCTTCTGGGATTTGTGATCTGTCCTAATTACCCCAGGGCTTGTGAATCCTGCCCTCTGTGATGGTTTTTATAATGTTAATGAGGCAGGAGCACAGGGGGTTATGTCAATGAGGGAGGAGGCGATGTAGAGGATTAGGTTGTATGGGCAGGCGGTCCCTTTGGAGAGAGAAAAGAGAGAAGCTAGCGGAGAGGAGAGAGGGACCAATGGGCGCCAAGGAAGAAGAGGCAGAGGCAGAGGCAGAGCGCGTCCTTCGGACCTGGGTCCCTGCCCTGAGAAGCTCGTAGACCAGAAGATGACTGATGCCTAGGGCCTTCACCCAGAGCTGACAGGCAGGGAACTCCTTCCCCAGGCGCTGGCGCCCTCAATTGGAACTCGTCGCCTGGTCGACTGGGAAAGAATACAAACGTTTCTGTTTGTCAAAGCCACGCACCGCTGCTAGTTCTGTTAGGGCGGCACCAGCGAACTAAGGCGCCTGGGAATCCCAGTCCGGTCCCCCAGCCCCCACCGACCTGGCAAGGTGCCGGAAGATCCTTCCGTTGCAAATGCATTCCTCTGACGCAACACGTTGATAGGATGACCATTGCCAAATCCCCTGATAAAATCTCTACTTCCACTTAGGAGTGAGTCATCCTGCCCTTCAACGCTTTTCTCCAAGGCCTCAGGTACTTAATGAAGGACTCCCGTGGGTCAGGTGATTTCCCACATGGGCCTTGGGGCCTTCCTTTGCTGCGCAAAGCATTCCGGGTGTGGCTGAGCCCTGTGTTTCCGGGAGCTGTTCACTTGGCCGCGAGTCTCCGTGCAGTCCGGCTGACTTGCCCCGGTGGATCCGACCAGCGCTTCGAGTCGCTCTCAAAATCCACGAGGCCGACGAGAGAGGTTGGTTTTGAAGCCCAGTCAAAGAGAGACCCTGCGAGCATCGTTTGAACAGAACCCCTACCCTGGTAGAACTACCAGAGAAGAACTCGCCAGAGAAACTGGCATCGCGGAGGATCGCATTCAGACTTGGTTTGCAAGCCGCAGAGCAGGTCTCCTAAGGAAGAGCCGCTCGGCCTCTGGACAGGCCTCAGAAGAAGAGCCGTCCCAGGGACAGGGAGAGCCTCAGCCTTGGTCTCCGGCAAATTTCCCCAAAGCGGCCAGGCGAAAACGCACAGCCATCACCAGATCGCAAACGAGTCTCCTAGTCGAGGCCTTCGAGGAGAACCGGTACCCTGGTAACGAGGCCAAGGAGGAACTGGCTCAACGAACTGGCCTTCCGCGATCCCGAATTCACGTAATGGTTTCAGAACCGAAGAGCTCGGAAGCCGGTGCAGAGCGCGAGTGCACCGCCGAAGTCCTTGGCAGAGAGCTCGACTCATGCGGCCACGCTTCCACTTGACCAAAGCGACCCGTCCTCTGTACAGAGCACCTACCCTCTCGGCCCACCCTCCCATCCTTCCAGCAGCAACCAAGCCATCCTACCTGTTCTCACTGAGTCCCGTCCCCCGTTTCTTCCTTCGGAACCCAGCCAGGGCTGTGCCGGCCAAGCACCAGGCGCCATGATGGACCAGCCCGCCCTGACTGCGAACACAGCAGAGACCTCTCACGCCCCGGGGACACAGCTGAACCAATCGCCAACAGGACCCACTGTGGGAGAGAGGCTGTCAGACCCTCAGGCTCCTTTCTGGCCCCAATACCCAGGAAATTACCAGCATCGCCACCAACACGCTGTCTCGGCAGGGTGGCTCGCCCAAGACCCTTCTCGGCCTGACAATTCAAAGACGCAATGGCAGGTTCCGGCTCAGCAAGTCACAGCTCCCTTCACGCAATGGGGCTGTGAGGTGGCCCAGGCTGGGACTGCCAGATGGGAACCCAGCCAAGAGACACTCCAGCAGCCCGGACACTCCGAGGCACACCTGTGGCCAGAGCCGGCACAATCGGCTCGAGGGTCATCTCGTCCACCAGACCAAGACTGCCAGGAAATCGAGAGCCTTTTAGATGAACTCCTCTCCGCCCCAGAGTTGCAGGGAAAGTCCCAAAGCTTTCTGAACGCGGATCCACAGGAGGAGGACCCTCCACAACTCCAACTCTCCCTCGGCGACCTTGACTTTCGGGCTCTGCTTGACGCGCTGCAAGACTGACCGCACCCACATCCAGGCATCTATCCCTCGAGGCCGAATCCCTACGATTGAAAGAGACGCTGGGCAGCCACGACGCGGTGTTCCGGAGACAGAGGAACGCGGGAAGAAAGATAGGACTCTGGGAAACCTCGACCTGGCACACGGACGCAGCGCTGACGGTGCATCTTCAAGTCTTGGGGTGCCTGATCCTTTGAAGGCTCCTCGGTCTTTTTCCCGGAGGCACCGGAGGCACCAGGCGGTGGACCCAGTGGCTAAAGCCAGATGAACAAAAGCCTTCGCACGACTGACCGGAACTCCTCCCTGCCATCACCGCCTCCTTGGCAGTCTGTGAAATCCACGAATCCTAAGCGAACCCCGGCGAGGGAAATAGCCCTGCTTTGTACACACCTCAACCTCTTTCCCTTCTGGCAAGATGGGCCCTCAAATTGGAAATTATTGGGTAGGTGTGTAGAGAAAGAGGGGATGCCCTCTCTATTCGTAAGGGGAATTTCTAAAAAGGACGGTTTTTCCTTTTTCTTTTTCTTTTCTTAACATGTTCCTTTTCCCTTAGGTGTGAGAGTGGGAATCGGGAAGTGGAAGACAGTTTGTTCCACAGCTATCACCGAAGGAACGATGGCACAGTTTACGTCCCAGAGAACCGCCCCCCCCCCGTGAACGGATGTCTCCCTTGCCCACTTTCAACACACAGAAAATGGACTGAGAGGCGTTAGAGCAACACCATTCCATCGCCGAAGAAAGTGTATCGATGCGATTGCTGTCGCACGTGTTTGGAGTAAGGTGTATATATTCTGGGTCATATCTGTCCAGACACTAGCCCAACTTATTAATAATCAAGTTTTTATACATAAACACCAGGCCTCTTTCTTATCGTCTTTCCTCTGAGCCTCCTCCCATCGGCGTTGGCGGTGGTAGCCTCGGAAAGGTGCTAGAGATTATCGAGCTGGATGAAGGAGTTCATTGGTAGAACAGATAGATAATGGAAACCATAAAAAAGAAAACAAAACAGAATGCCACTATTTAAACACAGAGAACATGCACGTGAAACCAAAAATCTCCAGAGCACAAGGGATCAGGAAATGACAAGTGCCTCTCCAGGGCCTCTGCCCCATTCCTATGACCCCAATCTCCTACCCCTATCCCAGACGGCTATGCACTCCCCCACTTGCCCAGTAGGAATGAGGTCACACTGCCCCCTCTTCTTCCTCCTGCGGTGTCCTCCTTTGCTGGCTTCTAGGCATTTGGTCCCACCAGCCCGCCACCGCCTGTCTGACCCTTTGTGCCTCCTCATGGCTTGCCGGCCACTTGTGAAGGGGCCGATTTGTCCACAGCGTGGCCTCTTTTGCGCCTTACCGAATCTCTTGATTTTGGTCGGTCAGAAGGGGTTCTTAAAGGAAACAACGGGTTAAAGGAAGAAGCAACCAAGAAGGGAAGTGAAGAAAAGAAGGAATGTGTGACTCAGGAGACTATTTTCTTCGGTCCCTCCGGGCTCCCGAACCTGAGTTTTGGCGACCTCGTGCTGTCCGGATTGAAGATGAGATGACACCGGAGCTAAGAGGCCCTAAGCCCTCGCGGCTCTTCAAAGGCCCCGGGTGGAGAGCGGCGGGTTCAGCGTGAAATAGCCCCTCCCCCTCACCATCACCCTCACCCTCACCCTCCCCCTCACCCCAACCCTCCCCCTCACCTTCACCCTCACCCTCGCCCTAACACTAACCCTAACCCTCGCCCTCGCCCTCGCCCTCGCCCTCGCCCTCGCCCTAGCCCTAACCCCAGCCCTAACCTGAACCGTTGCCCTAACCCGAACCTTAACCCAAACCCTCCTGAGCCTGAGCTTTGGCGATCCGGGGCTGTCCGGGATTGAAGACGAGATGACGCCACAGTTCAGAGGCCCTGAGCCCTCGCGGCCCTTCAAAGGCCCCAGGCGGAGAGCGGCGGGTTCAGCGTGAATTAGCCCCTCCGAGGGGTGGGCGGCTGGTCTGGCGGGGGAGGGCGGATAGCTCAGACGGGGTTCAGTGTGTCCAGAAGCGAGTCAGGGAGAGCTCGAGGAGGCGACGAGGTCCGCGCGGTGTCAAGGCCCTCCGCAGAGGCCCGCTGCCCAGGTCAGGGCGGATGGCGAAGGCCCTAGGCTGGAGCGGGAAGCCCGGGAGCTCCCGGCGCTTGGAGGGGACGAGGCCGCGCTCTCGAGGGGAGGCTGCGCCCTCTGGCGGCCGCGGGCGGCAAGGAGGCGGGCCCGGAGCCTGGGCGGCAGCTGAAGGAGGGTCAGGGAGGTGAGTCCGGGAATGAGTCCGCGACAAATGCACTGGGTCCAGGAGAGCAAATTTATCCCGGGCCCACGGCGCGCCTGCGTGACGGCCTAAAGGGGTTGACCTGCTTTTCCCAGTGAAGTCACGGGATGGGGGTCGGGGAGAAGCGGACCCAACCGGGTGACTCTGTCAGAGGGGCACACCAAAACGACTGTCCAGAAACGTCGGCGATGCGTTCCAGCAGACGTAGGTTATTTTGAAAACGACATCCCTGGAGTTACACATAACTACAGAAACATTTTTCGCTAGCCGGGCTGACGTGTATCGATGCAACTACAAGGTTCAAGAAGCTATGCGAACCTCCCTTCGGAAGCTGATCAAGCACTGTGGGGAGAGATGTCGTGGTCACCGGATTACAAGGACGCTTGGAAACGCGTGGTTCCGCGGTCTGTCTGCTGTTCTTTTCTTTGCCGCTGGGCTTTTTGTAGTCGCTGATTTGGTCAAAGTTTCTGCTGTTTTAGGTACGATATTGTGGGAATTAGTATTTGTGGGGCGGGGTCAGTTATGGATATGTAGAGATGCATATAGATTTTTTCTATGTAGTTCTTTTCTGGAGAATGAACTAGCAACTCAAGGTGAAAGAAGGCGCGATGTACGGGAATTACGATTTACCGTTAACACTAGGACAAAAACCAACGCTGAATGCTCTGTACGGTGCGGTAGGAGAGGCGGTGGACTGCGCGGGTGACGCCCTCGGTTGCTGAGCTGCGTGACACGAAGCCTAGAGATGCCACCGTATTATGAGATTATAATCTCATTTCCTTTTCTTTTGTTTCCAATGAATAACCCTGTTACGTATTTATTTCTTCATTCCTTCATTTATTTATTGCCCGCAAGGCAGAACGTCTCCTGGGCAAGGGGTTCAGCCAACTGCACCTGGCGGTGCCAAGGGGTTTTCTGAAAGAGATCGGGTCTCCATCGCTTCCCCAGGAGGACACCACGGGCGTTCTCTTTGGAACAAACAGTGGAATGGGACACCGATTGTGTCAAAATAATCCTGACTAACCCTCCGTACAACGGTGCGTTCTGTACAATTATCGAGGCATTGCCAAGCCGCGAGGAGAAGAGAGAGAAGGCGACGGAGAGAGGACTCGGGATGGAGGGGCGTGGGCCGCACACGGAAGCGTACCCACCGGTCCCGCCCCCCCCCAAAGCCCCAACCCAGCTCCACTAGCGGAGGGATGTGTAGGCGCACCAGTCAGCGGGGCAGGGAGCTCATCCTGCAAAGGCGATGGGCGGGGTGGGGGCAAGCACCTTGGGGGAGGCGCACATCTGCCGCCAATAGAACCGTCTGTGGGAAAGAGGCCATCAGAAACTCAGAGTCCCTCCTGGCCCTAATAGGCGGGGTGTCGCTAGGATCACAATCAACTCACTGTCTGGCAGGACTGCGGGGCCAAGACCCTTGGCAGCCTGAGAGTCCAAGGAATCCAGGATTCCCAGACTTGTGGGGTCCTTCTGGGATTTGTGATCTGTCCTAATTACCCCAGGGCTTGTGAATCCTGCCCTCTGTGATGGTTTTTATAATGTTAATGAGGCAGGAGCACAGGGGGTTATGTCAATGAGGGAGGAGGCGATGTAGAGGATTAGGTTGTATGGGCAGGCGGTCCCTTTGGAGAGAGAAAAGAGAGAAGCTAGCGGAGAGGAGAGAGGGACCAATGGGCGCCAAGGAAGAAGAGGCAGAGGCAGAGGCAGAGCGCGTCCTTCGGACCTGGGTCCCTGCCCTGAGAAGCTCGTAGACCAGAAGATGACTGATGCCTAGGGCCTTCACCCAGAGCTGACAGGCAGGGAACTCCTTCCCCAGGCGCTGGCGCCCTCAATTGGAACTCGTCGCCTGGTCGACTGGGAAAGAATACAAACGTTTCTGTTTGTCAAAGCCACGCACCGCTGCTAGTTCTGTTAGGGCGGCACCAGCGAACTAAGGCGCCTGGGAATCCCAGTCCGGTCCCCCAGCCCCCACCGACCTGGCAAGGTGCCGGAAGATCCTTCCGTTGCAAATGCATTCCTCTGACGCAACACGTTGATAGGATGACCATTGCCAAATCCCCTGATAAAATCTCTACTTCCACTTAGGAGTGAGTCATCCTGCCCTTCAACGCTTTTCTCCAAGGCCTCAGGTACTTAATGAAGGACTCCCGTGGGTCAGGTGATTTCCCACATGGGCCTTGGGGCCTTCCTTTGCTGCGCAAAGCATTCCGGGTGTGGCTGAGCCCTGTGTTTCCGGGAGCTGTTCACTTGGCCGCGAGTCTCCGTGCAGTCCGGCTGACTTGCCCCGGTGGATCCGACCAGCGCTTCGAGTCGCTCTCAAAATCCACGAGGCCGACGAGAGAGGTTGGTTTTGAAGCCCAGTCAAAGAGAGACCCTGCGAGCATCGTTTGAACAGAACCCCTACCCTGGTAGAACTACCAGAGAAGAACTCGCCAGAGAAACTGGCATCGCGGAGGATCGCATTCAGACTTGGTTTGCAAGCCGCAGAGCAGGTCTCCTAAGGAAGAGCCGCTCGGCCTCTGGACAGGCCTCAGAAGAAGAGCCGTCCCAGGGACAGGGAGAGCCTCAGCCTTGGTCTCCGGAAAATTTCCCCAAAGCGGCCAGGCGAAAACGCACAGCCATCACCAGATCGCAAACGAGTCTCCTAGTCGAGGCCTTCGAGGAGAACCGGTACCCTGGTAACGAGGCCAAGGAGGAACTGGCTCAACGAACTGGCCTTCCGCGATCCCGAATTCACGTAATGGTTTCAGAACCGAAGAGCTCGGAAGCCGGTGCAGAGCGCGAGTGCACCGCCGAAGTCCTTGGCAGAGAGCTCGACTCATGCGGCCACGCTTCCACTTGACCAAAGCGACCCGTCCTCTGTACAGAGCACCTACCCTCTCGGCCCACCCTCCCATCCTTCCAGCAGCAACCAAGCCATCCTACCTGTTCTCACTGAGTCCCGTCCCCCGTTTCTTCCTTCGGAACCCAGCCAGGGCTGTGCCGGCCAAGCACCAGGCGCCATGATGGACCAGCCCGCCCTGACTGCGAACACAGCAGAGACCTCTCACGCCCCGGGGACACAGCTGAACCAATCGCCAACAGGACCCACTGTGGGAGAGAGGCTGTCAGACCCTCAGGCTCCTTTCTGGCCCCAATACCCAGGAAATTACCAGCATCGCCACCAACACGCTGTCTCGGCAGGGTGGCTCGCCCAAGACCCTTCTCGGCCTGACAATTCAAAGACGCAATGGCAGGTTCCGGCTCAGCAAGTCACAGCTCCCTTCACGCAATGGGGCTGTGAGGTGGCCCAGGCTGGGACTGCCAGATGGGAACCCAGCCAAGAGACACTCCAGCAGCCCGGACACTCCGAGGCACACCTGTGGCCAGAGCCGGCACAATCGGCTCGAGGGTCATCTCGTCCACCAGACCAAGACTGCCAGGAAATCGAGAGCCTTTTAGATGAACTCCTCTCCGCCCCAGAGTTGCAGGGAAAGTCCCAAAGCTTTCTGAACGCGGATCCACAGGAGGAGGACCCTCCACAACTCCAACTCTCCCTCGGCGACCTTGACTTTCGGGCTCTGCTTGACGCGCTGCAAGACTGACCGCACCCACATCCAGGCATCTATCCCTCGAGGCCGAATCCCTACGATTGAAAGAGACGCTGGGCAGCCACGACGCGGTGTTCCGGAGACAGAGGAACGCGGGAAGAAAGATAGGACTCTGGGAAACCTCGACCTGGCACACGGACGCAGCGCTGACGGTGCATCTTCAAGTCTTGGGGTGCCTGATCCTTTGAAGGCTCCTCGGTCTTTTTCCCGGAGGCACCGGAGGCACCAGGCGGTGGACCCAGTGGCTAAAGCCAGATGAACAAAAGCCTTCGCACGACTGATCGGAACTCCTCCCTGCCATCACCGCCTCCTTGGCAGTCTGTGAAATCCACGAATCCTAAGCGAACCCCGGCGAGGGAAATAGCCCTGCTTTGTACACACCTCAACCTCTTTCCCTTCTGGCAAGATGGGCCCTCAAATTGGAAATTATTGGGTAGGTGTGTAGAGAAAGAGGGGATGCCCTCTCTATTCGTAAGGGGAATTTCTAAAAAGGACGGTTTTTCCTTTTTCTTTTTCTTTTCTTAACATGTTCCTTTTCCCTTAGGTGTGAGAGTGGGAATCGGGAAGTGGAAGACAGTTTGTTCCACAGCTATCACCGAAGGAACGATGGCACAGTTTACGTCCCAGAGAACCGCCCCCCCCCGTGAACGGATGTCTCCCTTGCCCACTTTCAACACACAGAAAATGGACTGAGAGGCGTTAGAGCAACACCATTCCATCGCCGAAGAAAGTGTATCGATGCGATTGCTGTCGCACGTGTTTGGAGTAAGGTGTATATATTCTGGGTCATATCTGTCCAGACACTAGCCCAACTTATTAATAATCAAGTTTTTATACATAAACACCAGGCCTCTTTCTTATCGTCTTTCCTCTGAGCCTCCTCCCATCGGCGTTGGCGGTGGTAGCCTCGGAAAGGTGCTAGAGATTATCGAGCTGGATGAAGGAGTTCATTGGTAGAACAGATAGATAATGGAAACCATAAAAAAGAAAACAAAACAGAATGCCACTATTTAAACACAGAGAACATGCACGTGAAACCAAAAATCTCCAGAGCACAAGGGATCAGGAAATGACAAGTGCCTCTCCAGGGCCTCTGCCCCATTCCTATGACCCCAATCTCCTACCCCTATCCCAGACGGCTATGCACTCCCCCACTTGCCCAGTAGGAATGAGGTCACACTGCCCCCTCTTCTTCCTCCTGCGGTTTCCTCCTTTGCTGGCTTCTAGGCATTTGGTCCCACCAGCCCGCCACCGCCTGTCTGACCCTTTGTGCCTCCTCATGGCTTGCCGGCCACTTGTGAAGGGGCCGATTTGTCCACAGCGTGGCCTCTTTTGCGCCTTACCGAATCTCTTGATTTTGGTCGGTCAGAAGGGGTTCTTAAAGGAAACAACGGGTTAAAGGAAGAAGCAACCAAGAAGGGAAGTGAAGAAAAGAAGGAATGTGTGACTCAGGAGACTATTTTCTTCGGTCCCTCCGGGCTCCCGAACCTGAGTTTTGGCGACCTCGTGCTGTCCGGATTGAAGATGAGATGACACCGGAGCTAAGAGGCCCTAAGCCCTCGCGGCTCTTCAAAGGCCCCGGGTGGAGAGCGGCGGGTTCAGCGTGAAATAGCCCCTCCCCCTCACCATCACCCTCACCCTCACCCTCCCCCTCACCCCAACCCTCCCCCTCACCTTCACCCTCACCCTCGCCCTAACACTAACCCTAACCCTCGCCCTCGCCCTCGCCCTCGCCCTCGCCCTCGCCCTAGCCCTAACCCCAGCCCTAACCTGAACCGTTGCCCTAACCCGAACCTTAACCCAAACCCTCCTGAGCCTGAGCTTTGGCGATCCGGGGCTGTCCGGGATTGAAGACGAGATGACGCCACAGTTCAGAGGCCCTGAGCCCTCGCGGCCCTTCAAAGGCCCCAGGCGGAGAGCGGCGGGTTCAGCGTGAATTAGCCCCTCCGAGGGGTGGGCGGCTGGTCTGGCGGGGGAGGGCGGATAGCTCAGACGGGGTTCAGTGTGTCCAGAAGCGAGTCAGGGAGAGCTCGAGGAGGCGACGAGGTCCGCGCGGTGTCAAGGCCCTCCGCAGAGGCCCGCTGCCCAGGTCAGGGCGGATGGCGAAGGCCCTAGGCTGGAGCGGGAAGCCCGGGAGCTCCCGGCGCTTGGAGGGGACGAGGCCGCGCTCTCGAGGGGAGGCTGCGCCCTCTGGCGGCCGCGGGCGGCAAGGAGGCGGGCCCGGAGCCTGGGCGGCAGCTGAAGGAGGGTCAGGGAGGTGAGTCCGGGAATGAGTCCGCGACAAATGCACTGGGTCCAGGAGAGCAAATTTATCCCGGGCCCACGGCGCGCCTGCGTGACGGCCTAAAGGGGTTGACCTGCTTTTCCCAGTGAAGTCACGGGATGGGGGTCGGGGAGAAGCGGACCCAACCGGGTGACTCTGTCAGAGGGGCACACCAAAACGACTGTCCAGAAACGTCGGCGATGCGTTCCAGCAGACGTAGGTTATTTTGAAAACGACATCCCTGGAGTTACACATAACTACAGAAACATTTTTCGCTAGCCGGGCTGACGTGTATCGATGCAACTACAAGGTTCAAGAAGCTATGCGAACCTCCCTTCGGAAGCTGATCAAGCACTGTGGGGAGAGATGTCGTGGTCACCGGATTACAAGGACGCTTGGAAACGCGTGGTTCCGCGGTCTGTCTGCTGTTCTTTTCTTTGCCGCTGGGCTTTTTGTAGTCGCTGATTTGGTCAAAGTTTCTGCTGTTTTAGGTACGATATTGTGGGAATTAGTATTTGTGGGGCGGGGTCAGTTATGGATATGTAGAGATGCATATAGATTTTTTCTATGTAGTTCTTTTCTGGAGAATGAACTAGCAACTCAAGGTGAAAGAAGGCGCGATGTACGGGAATTACGATTTACCGTTAACACTAGGACAAAAACCAACGCTGAATGCTCTGTACGGTGCGGTAGGAGAGGCGGTGGACTGCGCGGGTGACGCCCTCGGTTGCTGAGCTGCGTGACACGAAGCCTAGAGATGCCACCGTATTATGAGATTATAATCTCATTTCCTTTTCTTTTGTTTCCAATGAATAACCCTGTTACGTATTTATTTCTTCATTCCTTCATTTATTTATTGCCCGCAAGGCAGAACGTCTCCTGGGCAAGGGGTTCAGCCAACTGCACCTGGCGGTGCCAAGGGGTTTTCTGAAAGAGATCGGGTCTCCATCGCTTCCCCAGGAGGACACCACGGGCGTTCTCTTTGGAACAAACAGTGGAATGGGACACCGATTGTGTCAAAATAATCCTGACTAACCCTCCGTACAACGGTGCGTTCTGTACAATTATCGAGGCATTGCCAAGCCGCGAGGAGAAGAGAGAGAAGGCGACGGAGAGAGGACTCGGGATGGAGGGGCGTGGGCCGCACACGGAAGCGTACCCACCGGTCCCGCCCCCCCCCCAAAGCCCCAACCCAGCTCCACTAGCGGAGGGATGTGTAGGCGCACCAGTCAGCGGGGCAGGGAGCTCATCCTGCAAAGGCGATGGGCGGGGTGGGGGCAAGCACCTTGGGGGAGGCGCACATCTGCCGCCAATAGAACCGTCTGTGGGAAAGAGGCCATCAGAAACTCAGAGTCCCTCCTGGCCCTAATAGGCGGGGTGTCGCTAGGATCACAATCAACTCACTGTCTGGCAGGACTGCGGGGCCAAGACCCTTGGCAGCCTGAGGGTCCAAGGAATCCAGGATTCCCAGACTTGTGGGGTCCTTCTGGGATTTGTGATCTGTCCTAATTACCCCAGGGCTTGTGAATCCTGCCCTCTGTGATGGTTTTTATAATGTTAATGAGGCAGGAGCACAGGGGGTTATGTCAATGAGGGAGGAGGCGATGTAGAGGATTAGGTTGTATGGGCAGGCGGTCCCTTTGGAGAGAGAAAAGAGAGAAGCTAGCGGAGAGGAGAGAGGGACCAATGGGCGCCAAGGAAGAAGAGGCAGAGGCAGAGGCAGAGCGCGTCCTTCGGACCTGGGTCCCTGCCCTGAGAAGCTCGTAGACCAGAAGATGACTGATGCCTAGGGCCTTCACCCAGAGCTGACAGGCAGGGAACTCCTTCCCCAGGCGCTGGCGCCCTCAATTGGAACTCGTCGCCTGGTCGACTGGGAAAGAATACAAACGTTTCTGTTTGTCAAAGCCACGCACCGCTGCTAGTTCTGTTAGGGCGGCACCAGCGAACTAAGGCGCCTGGGAATCCCAGTCCGGTCCCCCAGCCCCCACCGACCTGGCAAGGTGCCGGAAGATCCTTCCGTTGCAAATGCATTCCTCTGACGCAACACGTTGATAGGATGACCATTGCCAAATCCCCTGATAAAATCTCTACTTCCACTTAGGAGTGAGTCATCCTGCCCTTCAACGCTTTTCTCCAAGGCCTCAGGTACTTAATGAAGGACTCCCGTGGGTCAGGTGATTTCCCACATGGGCCTTGGGGCCTTCCTTTGCTGCGCAAAGCATTCCGGGTGTGGCTGAGCCCTGTGTTTCCGGGAGCTGTTCACTTGGCCGCGAGTCTCCGTGCAGTCCGGCTGACTTGCCCCGGTGGATCCGACCAGCGCTTCGAGTCGCTCTCAAAATCCACGAGGCCGACGAGAGAGGTTGGTTTTGAAGCCCAGTCAAAGAGAGACCCTGCGAGCATCGTTTGAACAGAACCCCTACCCTGGTAGAACTACCAGAGAAGAACTCGCCAGAGAAACTGGCATCGCGGAGGATCGCATTCAGACTTGGTTTGCAAGCCGCAGAGCAGGTCTCCTAAGGAAGAGCCGCTCGGCCTCTGGACAGGCCTCAGAAGAAGAGCCGTCCCAGGGACAGGGAGAGCCTCAGCCTTGGTCTCCGGAAAATTTCCCCAAAGCGGCCAGGCGAAAACGCACAGCCATCACCAGATCGCAAACGAGTCTCCTAGTCGAGGCCTTCCGAGGAGAACCGGTACCCTGGTAACGAGGCCAAGGAGGAACTGGCTCAACGAACTGGCCTTCCGCGATCCCGAATTCACGTAATGGTTTCAGAACCGAAGAGCTCGGAAGCCGGTGCAGAGCGCGAGTGCACCGCCGAAGTCCTTGGCAGAGAGCTCGACTCATGCGGCCACGCTTCCACTTGACCAAAGCGACCCGTCCTCTGTACAGAGCACCTACCCTCTCGGCCCACCCTCCCATCCTTCCAGCAGCAACCAAGCCATCCTACCTGTTCTCACTGAGTCCCGTCCCCCGTTTCTTCCTTCGGAACCCAGCCAGGGCTGTGCCGGCCAAGCACCAGGCGCCATGATGGACCAGCCCGCCCTGACTGCGAACACAGCAGAGACCTCTCACGCCCCGGGGACACAGCTGAACCAATCGCCAACAGGACCCACTGTGGGAGAGAGGCTGTCAGACCCTCAGGCTCCTTTCTGGCCCCAATACCCAGGAAATTACCAGCATCGCCACCAACACGCTGTCTCGGCAGGGTGGCTCGCCCAAGACCCTTCTCGGCCTGACAATTCAAAGACGCAATGGCAGGTTCCGGCTCAGCAAGTCACAGCTCCCTTCACGCAATGGGGCTGTGAGGTGGCCCAGGCTGGGACTGCCAGATGGGAACCCAGCCAAGAGACACTCCAGCAGCCCGGACACTCCGAGGCACACCTGTGGCCAGAGCCGGCACAATCGGCTCGAGGGTCATCTCGTCCACCAGACCAAGACTGCCAGGAAATCGAGAGCCTTTTAGATGAACTCCTCTCCGCCCCAGAGTTGCAGGGAAAGTCCCAAAGCTTTCTGAACGCGGATCCACAGGAGGAGGACCCTCCACAACTCCAACTCTCCCTCGGCGACCTTGACTTTCGGGCTCTGCTTGAGGCGCTGCAAGACTGACCGCACCCACATGCAGGCATCTATCCCTCGAGGCCGAATCCCTACGATTGAAAGAGACGCTGGGCAGCCACGACGCGGTGTTCCGGAGACAGAGGAACGCGGGAAGAAAGATAGGACTCTGGGAAACCTCGACCTGGCACACGGACGCAGCGCTGACGGTGCATCTTCAAGTCTTGGGGTGCCTGATCCTTTGAAGGCTCCTCGGTCTTTTTCCCGGAGGCACCGGAGGCACCAGGCGGTGGACCCAGTGGCTAAAGCCAGATGAACAAAAGCCTTCGCACGACTGACCGGAACTCCTCCCTGCCATCACCGCCTCCTTGGCAGTCTGTGAAATCCACGAATCCTAAGCGAACCCCGGCGAGGGAAATAGCCCTGCTTTGTACACACCTCAACCTCTTTCCCTTCTGGCAAGATGGGCCCTCAAATTGGAAATTATTGGATAGGTGTGTAGAGAAAGAGGGGATGCCCTCTCTATTCGTAAGGGGAATTTCTAAAAAGGACGGTTTTTCCTTTTTCTTTTTCTTTTCTTAACATGTTCCTTTTCCCTTAGGTGTGAGAGTGGGAATCGGGAAGTGGAAGACAGTTTGTTCCACAGCTATCACCGAAGGAACGATGGCACAGTTTACGTCCCAGAGAACCGCCCCCCCCGTGAACGGATGTCTCCCTTGCCCACTTTCAACACACAGAAAATGGACTGAGAGGCGTTAGAGCAACACCATTCCATCGCCGAAGAAAGTGTATCGATGCGATTGCTGTCGCACGTGTTTGGAGTAAGGTGTATATATTCTGGGTCATATCTGTCCAGACACTAGCCCAACTTATTAATAATCAAGTTTTTATACATAAACACCAGGCCTCTTTCTTATCGTCTTTCCTCTGAGCCTCCTCCCATCGGCGTTGGCGGTGGTAGCCTCGGAAAGGTGCTAGAGATTATCGAGCTGGATGAAGGAGTTCATTGGTAGAACAGATAGATAATGGAAACCATAAAAAAGAAAACAAAACAGAATGCCACTATTTAAACACAGAGAACATGCACGTGAAACCAAAAATCTCCAGAGCACAAGGGATCAGGAAATGACAAGTGCCTCTCCAGGGCCTCTGCCCCATTCCTATGACCCCAATCTCCTACCCCTATCCCAGACGGCTATGCACTCCCCCACTTGCCCAGTAGGAATGAGGTCACACTGCCCCCTCTTCTTCCTCCTGCGGTGTCCTCCTTTGCTGGCTTCTAGGCATTTGGTCCCACCAGCCCGCCACCGCCTGTCTGACCCTTTGTGCCTCCTCATGGCTTGCCGGCCACTTGTGAAGGGGCCGATTTGTCCACAGCGTGGCCTCTTTTGCGCCTTACCGAATCTCTTGATTTTGGTCGGTCAGAAGGGGTTCTTAAAGGAAACAACGGGTTAAAGGAAGAAGCAACCAAGAAGGGAAGTGAAGAAAAGAAGGAATGTGTGACTCAGGAGACTATTTTCTTCGGTCCCTCCGGGCTCCCGAACCTGAGTTTTGGCGACCTCGTGCTGTCCGGATTGAAGATGAGATGACACCGGAGCTAAGAGGCCCTAAGCCCTCGCGGCTCTTCAAAGGCCCCGGGTGGAGAGCGGCGGGTTCAGCGTGAAATAGCCCCTCCCCCTCACCATCACCCTCACCCTCACCCTCCCCCTCACCCCAACCCTCCCCCTCACCTTCACCCTCACCCTCGCCCTAACACTAACCCTAACCCTCGCCCTCGCCCTCGCCCTCGCCCTCGCCCTCGCCCTCGCCCTAGCCCTAACCCCAGCCCTAACCTGAACCGTTGCCCTAACCCGAACCTTAACCCAAACCCTCCTGAGCCTGAGCTTTGGCGATCCGGGGCTGTCCGGGATTGAAGACGAGATGACGCCACAGTTCAGAGGCCCTGAGCCCTCGCGGCCCTTCAAAGGCCCCAGGCGGAGAGCGGCGGGTCCAGCGTGAATTAGCCCCTCCGAGGGGTGGGCGGCTGGTCTGGCGGGGGAGGGCGGATAGCTCAGACGGGGTTCAGTGTGTCCAGAAGCGAGTCAGGGAGAGCTCGAGGAGGCGACGAGGTCCGCGCGGTGTCAAGGCCCTCCGCAGAGGCCCGCTGCCCAGGTCAGGGCGGATGGCGAAGGCCCTAGGCTGGAGCGGGAAGCCCGGGAGCTCCCGGCGCTTGGAGGGGACGAGGCCGCGCTCTCGAGGGGAGGCTGCGCCCTCTGGCGGCCGCGGGCGGCAAGGAGGCGGGCCCGGAGCCTGGGCGGCAGCTGAAGGAGGGTCAGGGAGGTGAGTCCGGGAATGAGTCCGCGACAAATGCACTGGGTCCAGGAGAGCAAATTTATCCCGGGCCCACGGCGCGCCTGCGTGACGGCCTAAAGGGGTTGACCTGCTTTTCCCAGTGAAGTCACGGGATGGGGGTCGGGGAGAAGCGGACCCAACCGGGTGACTCTGTCAGAGGGGCACACCAAAACGACTGTCCAGAAACGTCGGCGATGCGTTCCAGCAGACGTAGGTTATTTTGAAAACGACATCCCTGGAGTTACACATAACTACAGAAACATTTTTCGCTAGCCGGGCTGACGTGTATCGATGCAACTACAAGGTTCAAGAAGCTATGCGAACCTCCCTTCGGAAGCTGATCAAGCACTGTGGGGAGAGATGTCGTGGTCACCGGATTACAAGGACGCTTGGAAACGCGTGGTTCCGCGGTCTGTCTGCTGTTCTTTTCTTTGCCGCTGGGCTTTTTGTAGTCGCTGATTTGGTCAAAGTTTCTGCTGTTTTAGGTACGATATTGTGGGAATTAGTATTTGTGGGGCGGGGTCAGTTATGGATATGTAGAGATGCATATAGATTTTTTCTATGTAGTTCTTTTCTGGAGAATGAACTAGCAACTCAAGGTGAAAGAAGGCGCGATGTACGGGAATTACGATTTACCGTTAACACTAGGACAAAAACCAACGCTGAATGCTCTGTACGGTGCGGTAGGAGAGGCGGTGGACTGCGCGGGTGACGCCCTCGGTTGCTGAGCTGCGTGACACGAAGCCTAGAGATGCCACCGTATTATGAGATTATAATCTCATTTCCTTTTCTTTTGTTTCCAATGAATAACCCTGTTACGTATTTATTTCTTCATTCCTTCATTTATTTATTGCCCGCAAGGCAGAACGTCTCCTGGGCAAGGGGTTCAGCCAACTGCACCTGGCGGTGCCAAGGGGTTTTCTGAAAGAGATCGGGTCTCCATCGCTTCCCCAGGAGGACACCACGGGCGTTCTCTTTGGAACAAACAGTGGAATGGGACACCGATTGTGTCAAAATAATCCTGACTAACCCTCCGTACAACGGTGCGTTCTGTACAATTATCGAGGCATTGCCAAGCCGCGAGGAGAAGAGAGAGAAGGCGACGGAGAGAGGACTCGGGATGGAGGGGCGTGGGCCGCACACGGAAGCGTACCCACCGGTCCCGCCCCCCCCCCAAAGCCCCAACCCAGCTCCACTAGCGGAGGGATGTGTAGGCGCACCAGTCAGCGGGGCAGGGAGCTCATCCTGCAAAGGCGATGGGCGGGGTGGGGGCAAGCACCTTGGGGGAGGCGCACATCTGCCGCCAATAGAACCGTCTGTGGGAAAGAGGCCATCAGAAACTCAGAGTCCCTCCTGGCCCTAATAGGCGGGGTGTCGCTAGGATCACAATCAACTCACTGTCTGGCAGGACTGCGGGGCCAAGACCCTTGGCAGCCTGAGAGTCCAAGGAATCCAGGATTCCCAGACTTGTGGGGTCCTTCTGGGATTTGTGATCTGTCCTAATTACCCCAGGGCTTGTGAATCCTGCCCTCTGTGATGGTTTTTATAATGTTAATGAGGCAGGAGCACAGGGGGTTATGTCAATGAGGGAGGAGGCGATGTAGAGGATTAGGTTGTATGGGCAGGCGGTCCCTTTGGAGAGAGAAAAGAGAGAAGCTAGCGGAGAGGAGAGAGGGACCAATGGGCGCCAAGGAAGAAGAGGCAGAGGCAGAGGCAGAGCGCGTCCTTCGGACCTGGGTCCCTGCCCTGAGAAGCTCGTAGACCAGAAGATGACTGATGCCTAGGGCCTTCACCCAGAGCTGACAGGCAGGGAACTCCTTCCCCAGGCGCTGGCGCCCTCAATTGGAACTCGTCGCCTGGTCGACTGGGAAAGAATACAAACGTTTCTGTTTGTCAAAGCCACGCACCGCTGCTAGTTCTGTTAGGGCGGCACCAGCGAACTAAGGCGCCTGGGAATCCCAGTCCGGTCCCCCAGCCCCCACCGACCTGGCAAGGTGCCGGAAGATCCTTCCGTTGCAAATGCATTCCTCTGACGCAACACGTTGATAGGATGACCATTGCCAAATCCCCTGATAAAATCTCTACTTCCACTTAGGAGTGAGTCATCCTGCCCTTCAACGCTTTTCTCCAAGGCCTCAGGTACTTAATGAAGGACTCCCGTGGGTCAGGTGATTTCCCACATGGGCCTTGGGGCCTTCCTTTGCTGCGCAAAGCATTCCGGGTGTGGCTGAGCCCTGTGTTTCCGGGAGCTGTTCACTTGGCCGCGAGTCTCCGTGCAGTCCGGCTGACTTGCCCCGGTGGATCCGACCAGCGCTTCGAGTCGCTCTCAAAATCCACGAGGCCGACGAGAGAGGTTGGTTTTGAAGCCCAGTCAAAGAGAGACCCTGCGAGCATCGTTTGAACAGAACCCCTACCCTGGTAGAACTACCAGAGAAGAACTCGCCAGAGAAACTGGCATCGCGGAGGATCGCATTCAGACTTGGTTTGCAAGCCGCAGAGCAGGTCTCCTAAGGAAGAGCCGCTCGGCCTCTGGACAGGCCTCAGAAGAAGAGCCGTCCCAGGGACAGGGAGAGCCTCAGCCTTGGTCTCCGGAAAATTTCCCCAAAGCGGCCAGGCGAAAACGCACAGCCATCACCAGATCGCAAACGAGTCTCCTAGTCGAGGCCTTCGAGGAGAACCGGTACCCTGGTAACGAGGCCAAGGAAGAACTGGCTCAACGAACTGGCCTTCCGCGATCCCGAATTCACGTAATGGTTTCAGAACCGAAGAGCTCGGAAGCCGGTGCAGAGCGCGAGTGCACCGCCGAAGTCCTTGGCAGAGAGCTCGACTCATGCGGCCACGCTTCCACTTGACCAAAGCGACCCGTCCTCTGTACAGAGCACCTACCCTCTCGGCCCACCCTCCCATCCTTCCAGCAGCAACCAAGCCATCCTACCTGTTCTCACTGAGTCCCGTCCCCCGTTTCTTCCTTCGGAACCCAGCCAGGGCTGTGCCGGCCAAGCACCAGGCGCCATGATGGACCAGCCCGCCCTGACTGCGAACACAGCAGAGACCTCTCACGCCCCGGGGACACAGCTGAACCAATCGCCAACAGGACCCACTGTGGGAGAGAGGCTGTCAGACCCTCAGGCTCCTTTCTGGCCCCAATACCCAGGAAATTACCAGCATCGCCACCAACACGCTGTCTCGGCAGGGTGGCTCGCCCAAGACCCTTCTCGGCCTGACAATTCAAAGACGCAATGGCAGGTTCCGGCTCAGCAAGTCACAGCTCCCTTCACGCAATGGGGCTGTGAGGTGGCCCAGGCTGGGACTGCCAGATGGGAACCCAGCCAAGAGACACTCCAGCAGCCCGGACACTCCGAGGCACACCTGTGGCCAGAGCCGGCACAATCGGCTCGAGGGTCATCTCGTCCACCAGACCAAGACTGCCAGGAAATCGAGAGCCTTTTAGATGAACTCCTCTCCGCCCCAGAGTTGCAGGGAAAGTCCCAAAGCTTTCTGAACGCGGATCCACAGGAGGAGGACCCTCCACAACTCCAACTCTCCCTCGGCGACCTTGACTTTCGGGCTCTGCTTGACGCGCTGCAAGACTGACCGCACCCACATCCAGGCATCTATCCCTCGAGGCCGAATCCCTACGATTGAAAGAGACGCTGGGCAGCCACGACGCGGTGTTCCGGAGACAGAGGAACGCGGGAAGAAAGATAGGACTCTGGGAAACCTCGACCTGGCACACGGACGCAGCGCTGACGGTGCATCTTCAAGTCTTGGGGTGCCTGATCCTTTGAAGGCTCCTCGGTCTTTTTCCCGGAGGCACCGGAGGCACCAGGCGGTGGACCCAGTGGCTAAAGCCAGATGAACAAAAGCCTTCGCACGACTGACCGGAACTCCTCCCTGCCATCACCGCCTCCTTGGCAGTCTGTGAAATCCACGAATCCTAAGCGAACCCCGGCGAGGGAAATAGCCCTGCTTTGTACACACCTCAACCTCTTTCCCTTCTGGCAAGATGGGCCCTCAAATTGGAAATTATTGGGTAGGTGTGTAGAGAAAGAGGGGATGCCCTCTCTATTCGTAAGGGGAATTTCTAAAAAGGACGGTTTTTCCTTTTTCTTTTTCTTTTCTTAACATGTTCCTTTTCCCTTAGGTGTGAGAGTGGGAATCGGGAAGTGGAAGACAGTTTGTTCCACAGCTATCACCGAAGGAACGATGGCACAGTTTACGTCCCAGAGAACCGCCCCCCCCGTGAACGGATGTCTCCCTTGCCCACTTTCAACACACAGAAAATGGACTGAGAGGCGTTAGAGCAACACCATTCCATCGCCGAAGAAAGTGTATCGATGCGATTGCTGTCGCACGTGTTTGGAGTAAGGTGTATATATTCTGGGTCATATCTGTCCAGACACTAGCCCAACTTATTAATAATCAAGTTTTTATACATAAACACCAGGCCTCTTTCTTATCGTCTTTCCTCTGAGCCTCCTCCCATCGGCGTTGGCGGTGGTAGCCTCGGAAAGGTGCTAGAGATTATCGAGCTGGATGAAGGAGTTCATTGGTAGAACAGATAGATAATGGAAACCATAAAAAAGAAAACAAAACAGAATGCCACTATTTAAACACAGAGAACATGCACGTGAAACCAAAAATCTCCAGAGCACAAGGGATCAGGAAATGACAAGTGCCTCTCCAGGGCCTCTGCCCCATTCCTATGACCCCAATCTCCTACCCCTATCCCAGACGGCTATGCACTCCCCCACTTGCCCAGTAGGAATGAGGTCACACTGCCCCCTCTTCTTCCTCCTGCGGTGTCCTCCTTTGCTGGCTTCTAGGCATTTGGTCCCACCAGCCCGCCACCGCCTGTCTGACCCTTTGTGCCTCCTCATGGCTTGCCGGCCACTTGTGAAGGGGCCGATTTGTCCACAGCGTGGCCTCTTTTGCGCCTTACCGAATCTCTTGATTTTGGTCGGTCAGAAGGGGTTCTTAAAGGAAACAACGGGTTAAAGGAAGAAGCAACCAAGAAGGGAAGTGAAGAAAAGAAGGAATGTGTGACTCAGGAGACTATTTTCTTCGGTCCCTCCGGGCTCCCGAACCTGAGTTTTGGCGACCTCGTGCTGTCCGGATTGAAGATGAGATGACACCGGAGCTAAGAGGCCCTAAGCCCTCGCGGCTCTTCAAAGGCCCCGGGTGGAGAGCGGCGGGTTCAGCGTGAAATAGCCCCTCCCCCTCACCATCACCCTCACCCTCACCCTCCCCCTCACCCCAACCCTCCCCCTCACCTTCACCCTCACCCTCGCCCTAACACTAACCCTAACCCTCGCCCTCGCCCTCGCCCTCGCCCTCGCCCTCGCCCTAGCCCTAACCCCAGCCCTAACCTGAACCGTTGCCCTAACCCGAACCTTAACCCAAACCCTCCTGAGCCTGAGCTTTGGCGATCCGGGGCTGTCCGGGATTGAAGACGAGATGACGCCACAGTTCAGAGGCCCTGAGCCCTCGCGGCCCTTCAAAGGCCCCAGGCGGAGAGCGGCGGGTCCAGCGTGAATTAGCCCCTCCGAGGGGTGGGCGGCTGGTCTGGCGGGGGAGGGCGGATAGCTCAGACGGGGTTCAGTGTGTCCAGAAGCGAGTCAGGGAGAGCTCGAGGAGGCGACGAGGTCCGCGCGGTGTCAAGGCCCTCCGCAGAGGCCCGCTGCCCAGGTCAGGGCGGATGGCGAAGGCCCTAGGCTGGAGCGGGAAGCCCGGGAGCTCCCGGCGCTTGGAGGGGACGAGGCCGCGCTCTCGAGGGGAGGCTGCGCCCTCTGGCGGCCGCGGGCGGCAAGGAGGCGGGCCCGGAGCCTGGGCGGCAGCTGAAGGAGGGTCAGGGAGGTGAGTCCGGGAATGAGTCCGCGACAAATGCACTGGGTCCAGGAGAGCAAATTTATCCCGGGCCCACGGCGCGCCTGCGTGACGGCCTAAAGGGGTTGACCTGCTTTTCCCAGTGAAGTCACGGGATGGGGGTCGGGGAGAAGCGGACCCAACCGGGTGACTCTGTCAGAGGGGCACACCAAAACGACTGTCCAGAAACGTCGGCGATGCGTTCCAGCAGACGTAGGTTATTTTGAAAACGACATCCCTGGAGTTACACATAACTACAGAAACATTTTTCGCTAGCCGGGCTGACGTGTATCGATGCAACTACAAGGTTCAAGAAGCTATGCGAACCTCCCTTCGGAAGCTGATCAAGCACTGTGGGGAGAGATGTCGTGGTCACCGGATTACAAGGACGCTTGGAAACGCGTGGTTCCGCGGTCTGTCTGCTGTTCTTTTCTTTGCCGCTGGGCTTTTTGTAGTCGCTGATTTGGTCAAAGTTTCTGCTGTTTTAGGTACGATATTGTGGGAATTAGTATTTGTGGGGCGGGGTCAGTTATGGATATGTAGAGATGCATATAGATTTTTTCTATGTAGTTCTTTTCTGGAGAATGAACTAGCAACTCAAGGTGAAAGAAGGCGCGATGTACGGGAATTACGATTTACCGTTAACACTAGGACAAAAACCAACGCTGAATGCTCTGTACGGTGCGGTAGGAGAGGCGGTGGACTGCGCGGGTGACGCCCTCGGTTGCTGAGCTGCGTGACACGAAGCCTAGAGATGCCACCGTATTATGAGATTATAATCTCATTTCCTTTTCTTTTGTTTCCAATGAATAACCCTGTTACGTATTTATTTCTTCATTCCTTCATTTATTTATTGCCCGCAAGGCAGAACGTCTCCTGGGCAAGGGGTTCAGCCAACTGCACCTGGCGGTGCCAAGGGGTTTTCTGAAAGAGATCGGGTCTCCATCGCTTCCCCAGGAGGACACCACGGGCGTTCTCTTTGGAACAAACAGTGGAATGGGACACCGATTGTGTCAAAATAATCCTGACTAACCCTCCGTACAACGGTGCGTTCTGTACAATTATCGAGGCATTGCCAAGCCGCGAGGAGAAGAGAGAGAAGGCGACGGAGAGAGGACTCGGGATGGAGGGGCGTGGGCCGCACACGGAAGCGTACCCACCGGTCCCGCCCCCCCCCCAAAGCCCCAACCCAGCTCCACTAGCGGAGGGATGTGTAGGCGCACCAGTCAGCGGGGCAGGGAGCTCATCCTGCAAAGGCGATGGGCGGGGTGGGGGCAAGCACCTTGGGGGAGGCGCACATCTGCCGCCAATAGAACCGTCTGTGGGAAAGAGGCCATCAGAAACTCAGAGTCCCTCCTGGCCCTAATAGGCGGGGTGTCGCTAGGATCACAATCAACTCACTGTCTGGCAGGACTGCGGGGCCAAGACCCTTGGCAGCCGGAGGGTCCAAGGAATCCAGGATTCCCAGACTTGTGGGGTCCTTCTGGGATTTGTGATCTGTCCTAATTACCCCAGGGCTTGTGAATCCTGCCCTCTGTGATGGTTTTTATAATGTTAATGAGGCAGGAGCACAGGGGGTTATGTCAATGAGGGAGGAGGCGATGTAGAGGATTAGGTTGTATGGGCAGGCGGTCCCTTTGGAGAGAGAAAAGAGAGAAGCTAGCGGAGAGGAGAGAGGGACCAATGGGCGCCAAGGAAGAAGAGGCAGAGGCAGAGGCAGAGCGCGTCCTTCGGACCTGGGTCCCTGCCCTGAGAAGCTCGTAGACCAGAAGATGACTGATGCCTAGGGCCTTCACCCAGAGCTGACAGGCAGGGAACTCCTTCCCCAGGCGCTGGCGCCCTCAATTGGAACTCGTCGCCTGGTCGACTGGGAAAGAATACAAACGTTTCTGTTTGTCAAAGCCACGCACCGCTGCTAGTTCTGTTAGGGCGGCACCAGCGAACTAAGGCGCCTGGGAATCCCAGTCCGGTCCCCCAGCCCCCACCGACCTGGCAAGGTGCCGGAAGATCCTTCCGTTGCAAATGCATTCCTCTGACGCAACACGTTGATAGGATGACCATTGCCAAATCCCCTGATAAAATCTCTACTTCCACTTAGGAGTGAGTCATCCTGCCCTTCAACGCTTTTCTCCAAGGCCTCAGGTACTTAATGAAGGACTCCCGTGGGTCAGGTGATTTCCCACATGGGCCTTGGGGCCTTCCTTTGCTGCGCAAAGCATTCCGGGTGTGGCTGAGCCCTGTGTTTCCGGGAGCTGTTCACTTGGCCGCGAGTCTCCGTGCAGTCCGGCTGACTTGCCCCGGTGGATCCGACCAGCGCTTCGAGTCGCTCTCAAAATCCACGAGGCCGACGAGAGAGGTTGGTTTTGAAGCCCAGTCAAAGAGAGACCCTGCGAGCATCGTTTGAACAGAACCCCTACCCTGGTAGAACTACCAGAGAAGAACTCGCCAGAGAAACTGGCATCGCGGAGGATCGCATTCAGACTTGGTTTGCAAGCCGCAGAGCAGGTCTCCTAAGGAAGAGCCGCTCGGCCTCTGGACAGGCCTCAGAAGAAGAGCCGTCCCAGGGACAGGGAGAGCCTCAGCCTTGGTCTCCGGAAAATTTCCCCAAAGCGGCCAGGCGAAAACGCACAGCCATCACCAGATCGCAAACGAGTCTCCTAGTCGAGGCCTTCGAGGAGAACCGGTACCCTGGTAACGAGGCCAAGGAAGAACTGGCTCAACGAACTGGCCTTCCGCGATCCCGAATTCACGTAATGGTTTCAGAACCGAAGAGCTCGGAAGCCGGTGCAGAGCGCGAGTGCACCGCCGAAGTCCTTGGCAGAGAGCTCGACTCATGCGGCCACGCTTCCACTTGACCAAAGCGACCCGTCCTCTGTACAGAGCACCTACCCTCTCGGCCCACCCTCCCATCCTTCCAGCAGCAACCAAGCCATCCTACCTGTTCTCACTGAGTCCCGTCCCCCGTTTCTTCCTTCGGAACCCAGCCAGGGCTGTGCCGGCCAAGCACCAGGCGCCATGATGGACCAGCCCGCCCTGACTGCGAACACAGCAGAGACCTCTCACGCCCCGGGGACACAGCTGAACCAATCGCCAACAGGACCCACTGTGGGAGAGAGGCTGTCAGACCCTCAGGCTCCTTTCTGGCCCCAATACCCAGGAAATTACCAGCATCGCCACCAACACGCTGTCTCGGCAGGGTGGCTCGCCCAAGACCCTTCTCGGCCTGACAATTCAAAGACGCAATGGCAGGTTCCGGCTCAGCAAGTCACAGCTCCCTTCACGCAATGGGGCTGTGAGGTGGCCCAGGCTGGGACTGCCAGATGGGAACCCAGCCAAGAGACACTCCAGCAGCCCGGACACTCCGAGGCACACCTGTGGCCAGAGCCGGCACAATCGGCTCGAGGGTCATCTCGTCCACCAGACCAAGACTGCCAGGAAATCGAGAGCCTTTTAGATGAACTCCTCTCCGCCCCAGAGTTGCAGGGAAAGTCCCAAAGCTTTCTGAACGCGGATCCACAGGAGGAGGACCCTCCACAACTCCAACTCTCCCTCGGCGACCTTGACTTTCGGGCTCTGCTTGACGCGCTGCAAGACTGACCGCACCCACATCCAGGCATCTATCCCTCGAGGCCGAATCCCTACGATTGAAAGAGACGCTGGGCAGCCACGACGCGGTGTTCCGGAGACAGAGGAACGCGGGAAGAAAGATAGGACTCTGGGAAACCTCGACCTGGCACACGGACGCAGCGCTGACGGTGCATCTTCAAGTCTTGGGGTGCCTGATCCTTTGAAGGCTCCTCGGTCTTTTTCCCGGAGGCACCGGAGGCACCAGGCGGTGGACCCAGTGGCTAAAGCCAGATGAACAAAAGCCTTCGCACGACTGACCGGAACTCCTCCCTGCCATCACCGCCTCCTTGGCAGTCTGTGAAATCCACGAATCCTAAGCGAACCCCGGCGAGGGAAATAGCCCTGCTTTGTACACACCTCAACCTCTTTCCCTTCTGGCAAGATGGGCCCTCAAATTGGAAATTATTGGGTAGGTGTGTAGAGAAAGAGGGGATGCCCTCTCTATTCGTAAGGGGAATTTCTAAAAAGGACGGTTTTTCCTTTTTCTTTTTCTTTTCTTAACATGTTCCTTTTCCCTTAGGTGTGAGAGTGGGAATCGGGAAGTGGAAGACAGTTTGTTCCACAGCTATCACCGAAGGAACGATGGCACAGTTTACGTCCCAGAGAACCGCCCCCCCCGTGAACGGATGTCTCCCTTGCCCACTTTCAACACACAGAAAATGGACTGAGAGGCGTTAGAGCAACACCATTCCATCGCCGAAGAAAGTGTATCGATGCGATTGCTGTCGCACGTGTTTGGAGTAAGGTGTATATATTCTGGGTCATATCTGTCCAGACACTAGCCCAACTTATTAATAATCAAGTTTTTATACATAAACACCAGGCCTCTTTCTTATCGTCTTTCCTCTGAGCCTCCTCCCATCGGCGTTGGCGGTGGTAGCCTCGGAAAGGTGCTAGAGATTATCGAGCTGGATGAAGGAGTTCATTGGTAGAACAGATAGATAATGGAAACCATAAAAAAGAAAACAAAACAGAATGCCACTATTTAAACACAGAGAACATGCACGTGAAACCAAAAATCTCCAGAGCACAAGGGATCAGGAAATGACAAGTGCCTCTCCAGGGCCTCTGCCCCATTCCTATGACCCCAATCTCCTACCCCTATCCCAGACGGCTATGCACTCCCCCACTTGCCCAGTAGGAATGAGGTCACACTGCCCCCTCTTCTTCCTCCTGCGGTTTCCTCCTTTGCTGGCTTCTAGGCATTTGGTCCCACCAGCCCGCCACCGCCTGTCTGACCCTTTGTGCCTCCTCATGGCTTGCCGGCCACTTGTGAAGGGGCCGATTTGTCCACAGCGTGGCCTCTTTTGCGCCTTACCGAATCTCTTGATTTTGGTCGGTCAGAAGGGGTTCTTAAAGGAAACAACGGGTTAAAGGAAGAAGCAACCAAGAAGGGAAGTGAAGAAAAGAAGGAATGTGTGACTCAGGAGACTATTTTCTTCGGTCCCTCCGGGCTCCCGAACCTGAGTTTTGGCGACCTCGTGCTGTCCGGATTGAAGATGAGATGACACCGGAGCTAAGAGGCCCTAAGCCCTCGCGGCTCTTCAAAGGCCCCGGGTGGAGAGCGGCGGGTTCAGCGTGAAATAGCCCCTCCCCCTCACCATCACCCTCACCCTCACCCTCCCCCTCACCCCAACCCTCCCCCTCACCTTCACCCTCACCCTCGCCCTAACACTAACCCTAACCCTCGCCCTCGCCCTCGCCCTCGCCCTCGCCCTCGCCCTCGCCCTAGCCCTAACCCCAGCCCTAACCTGAACCGTTGCCCTAACCCGAACCTTAACCCAAACCCTCCTGAGCCTGAGCTTTGGCGATCCGGGGCTGTCCGGGATTGAAGACGAGATGACGCCACAGTTCAGAGGCCCTGAGCCCTCGCGGCCCTTCAAAGGCCCCAGGCGGAGAGCGGC
Organism: Elephas maximus indicus; assembly: GCF_024166365.1. NCBI lineage: Eukaryota > Metazoa > Chordata > Mammalia > Proboscidea > Elephantidae > Elephas > Elephas maximus. The sequence goes on along the minus strand of NC_064836.1, from coordinate 84,651,640 downwards.
GGGTCCAGCGTGAATTAGCCCCTCCGAGGGGTGGGCGGCTGGTCTGGCGGGGGAGGGCGGATAGCTCAGACGGGGTTCAGTGTGTCCAGAAGCGAGTCAGGGAGAGCTCGAGGAGGCGACGAGGTCCGCGCGGTGTCAAGGCCCTCCGCAGAGGCCCGCTGCCCAGGTCAGGGCGGATGGCGAAGGCCCTAGGCTGGAGCGGGAAGCCCGGGAGCTCCCGGCGCTTGGAGGGGACGAGGCCGCGCTCTCGAGGGGAGGCTGCGCCCTCTGGCGGCCGCGGGCGGCAAGGAGGCGGGCCCGGAGCCTGGGCGGCAGCTGAAGGAGGGTCAGGGAGGTGAGTCCGGGAATGAGTCCGCGACAAATGCACTGGGTCCAGGAGAGCAAATTTATCCCGGGCCCACGGCGCGCCTGCGTGACGGCCTAAAGGGGTTGACCTGCTTTTCCCAGTGAAGTCACGGGATGGGGGTCGGGGAGAAGCGGACCCAACCGGGTGACTCTGTCAGAGGGGCACACCAAAACGACTGTCCAGAAACGTCGGCGATGCGTTCCAGCAGACGTAGGTTATTTTGAAAACGACATCCCTGGAGTTACACATAACTACAGAAACATTTTTCGCTAGCCGGGCTGACGTGTATCGATGCAACTACAAGGTTCAAGAAGCTATGCGAACCTCCCTTCGGAAGCTGATCAAGCACTGTGGGGAGAGATGTCGTGGTCACCGGATTACAAGGACGCTTGGAAACGCGTGGTTCCGCGGTCTGTCTGCTGTTCTTTTCTTTGCCGCTGGGCTTTTTGTAGTCGCTGATTTGGTCAAAGTTTCTGCTGTTTTAGGTACGATATTGTGGGAATTAGTATTTGTGGGGCGGGGTCAGTTATGGATATGTAGAGATGCATATAGATTTTTTCTATGTAGTTCTTTTCTGGAGAATGAACTAGCAACTCAAGGTGAAAGAAGGCGCGATGTACGGGAATTACGATTTACCGTTAACACTAGGACAAAAACCAACGCTGAATGCTCTGTACGGTGCGGTAGGAGAGGCGGTGGACTGCGCGGGTGACGCCCTCGGTTGCTGAGCTGCGTGACACGAAGCCTAGAGATGCCACCGTATTATGAGATTATAATCTCATTTCCTTTTCTTTTGTTTCCAATGAATAACCCTGTTACGTATTTATTTCTTCATTCCTTCATTTATTTATTGCCCGCAAGGCAGAACGTCTCCTGGGCAAGGGGTTCAGCCAACTGCACCTGGCGGTGCCAAGGGGTTTTCTGAAAGAGATCGGGTCTCCATCGCTTCCCCAGGAGGACACCACGGGCGTTCTCTTTGGAACAAACAGTGGAATGGGACACCGATTGTGTCAAAATAATCCTGACTAACCCTCCGTACAACGGTGCGTTCTGTACAATTATCGAGGCATTGCCAAGCCGCGAGGAGAAGAGAGAGAAGGCGACGGAGAGAGGACTCGGGATGGAGGGGCGTGGGCCGCACACGGAAGCGTACCCACCGGTCCCGCCCCCCCCCCCAAAGCCCCAACCCAGCTCCACTAGCGGAGGGATGTGTAGGCGCACCAGTCAGCGGGGCAGGGAGCTCATCCTGCAAAGGCGATGGGCGGGGTGGGGGCAAGCACCTTGGGGGAGGCGCACATCTGCCGCCAATAGAACCGTCTGTGGGAAAGAGGCCATCAGAAACTCAGAGTCCCTCCTGGCCCTAATAGGCGGGATGTCGCTAGGATCACAATCAACTCACTGTCTGGCAGGACTGCGGGGCCAAGACCCTTGGCAGCCTGAGAGTCCAAGGAATCCAGGATTCCCAGACTTGTGGGGTCCTTCTGGGATTTGTGATCTGTCCTAATTACCCCAGGGCTTGTGAATCCTGCCCTCTGTGATGGTTTTTATAATGTTAATGAGGCAGGAGCACAGGGGGTTATGTCAATGAGGGAGGAGGCGATGTAGAGGATTAGGTTGTATGGGCAGGCGGTCCCTTTGGAGAGAGAAAAGAGAGAAGCTAGCGGAGAGGAGAGAGGGACCAATGGGCGCCAAGGAAGAAGAGGCAGAGGCAGAGGCAGAGCGCGTCCTTCGGACCTGGGTCCCTGCCCTGAGAAGCTCGTAGACCAGAAGATGACTGATGCCTAGGGCCTTCACCCAGAGCTGACAGGCAGGGAACTCCTTCCCCAGGCGCTGGCGCCCTCAATTGGAACTCGTCGCCTGGTCGACTGGGAAAGAATACAAACGTTTCTGTTTGTCAAAGCCACGCACCGCTGCTAGTTCTGTTAGGGCGGCACCAGCGAACTAAGGCGCCTGGGAATCCCAGTCCGGTCCCCCAGCCCCCACCGACCTGGCAAGGTGCCGGAAGATCCTTCCGTTGCAAATGCATTCCTCTGACGCAACACGTTGATAGGATGACCATTGCCAAATCCCCTGATAAAATCTCTACTTCCACTTAGGAGTGAGTCATCCTGCCCTTCAACGCTTTTCTCCAAGGCCTCAGGTACTTAATGAAGGACTCCCGTGGGTCAGGTGATTTCCCACATGGGCCTTGGGGCCTTCCTTTGCTGCGCAAAGCATTCCGGGTGTGGCTGAGCCCTGTGTTTCCGGGAGCTGTTCACTTGGCCGCGAGTCTCCGTGCAGTCCGGCTGACTTGCCCCGGTGGATCCGACCAGCGCTTCGAGTCGCTCTCAAAATCCACGAGGCCGACGAGAGAGGTTGGTTTTGAAGCCCAGTCAAAGAGAGACCCTGCGAGCATCGTTTGAACAGAACCCCTACCCTGGTAGAACTACCAGAGAAGAACTCGCCAGAGAAACTGGCATCGCGGAGGATCGCATTCAGACTTGGTTTGCAAGCCGCAGAGCAGGTCTCCTAAGGAAGAGCCGCTCGGCCTCTGGACAGGCCTCAGAAGAAGAGCCGTCCCAGGGACAGGGAGAGCCTCAGCCTTGGTCTCCGGAAAATTTCCCCAAAGCGGCCAGGCGAAAACGCACAGCCATCACCAGATCGCAAACGAGTCTCCTAGTCGAGGCCTTCGAGGAGAACCGGTACCCTGGTAACGAGGCCAAGGAGGAACTGGCTCAACGAACTGGCCTTCCGCGATCCCGAATTCACGTAATGGTTTCAGAACCGAAGAGCTCGGAAGCCGGTGCAGAGCGCGAGTGCACCGCCGAAGTCCTTGGCAGAGAGCTCGACTCATGCGGCCACGCTTCCACTTGACCAAAGCGACCCGTCCTCTGTACAGAGCACCTACCCTCTCGGCCCACCCTCCCATCCTTCCAGCAGCAACCAAGCCATCCTACCTGTTCTCACTGAGTCCCGTCCCCCGTTTCTTCCTTCGGAACCCAGCCAGGGCTGTGCCGGCCAAGCACCAGGCGCCATGATGGACCAGCCCGCCCTGACTGCGAACACAGCAGAGACCTCTCACGCCCCGGGGACACAGCTGAACCAATCGCCAACAGGACCCACTGTGGGAGAGAGGCTGTCAGACCCTCAGGCTCCTTTCTGGCCCCAATACCCAGGAAATTACCAGCATCGCCACCAACACGCTGTCTCGGCAGGGTGGCTCGCCCAAGACCCTTCTCGGCCTGACAATTCAAAGACGCAATGGCAGGTTCCGGCTCAGCAAGTCACAGCTCCCTTCACGCAATGGGGCTGTGAGGTGGCCCAGGCTGGGACTGCCAGATGGGAACCCAGCCAAGAGACACTCCAGCAGCCCGGACACTCCGAGGCACACCTGTGGCCAGAGCCGGCACAATCGGCTCGAGGGTCATCTCGTCCACCAGACCAAGACTGCCAGGAAATCGAGAGCCTTTTAGATGAACTCCTCTCCGCCCCAGAGTTGCAGGGAAAGTCCCAAAGCTTTCTGAACGCGGATCCACAGGAGGAGGACCCTCCACAACTCCAACTCTCCCTCGGCGACCTTGACTTTCGGGCTCTGCTTGACGCGCTGCAAGACTGACCGCACCCACATCCAGGCATCTATCCCTCGAGGCCGAATCCCTACGATTGAAAGAGACGCTGGGCAGCCACGACGCGGTGTTCCGGAGACAGAGGAACGCGGGAAGAAAGATAGGACTCTGGGAAACCTCGACCTGGCACACGGACGCAGCGCTGACGGTGCATCTTCAAGTCTTGGGGTGCCTGATCCTTTGAAGGCTCCTCGGTCTTTTTCCCGGAGGCACCGGAGGCACCAGGCGGTGGACCCAGTGGCTAAAGCCAGATGAACAAAAGCCTTCGCACGACTGACCGGAACTCCTCCCTGCCATCACCGCCTCCTTGGCAGTCTGTGAAATCCACGAATCCTAAGCGAACCCCGGCGAGGGAAATAGCCCTGCTTTGTACACACCTCAACCTCTTTCCCTTCTGGCAAGATGGGCCCTCAAATTGGAAATTATTGGGTAGGTGTGTAGAGAAAGAGGGGATGCCCTCTCTATTCGTAAGGGGAATTTCTAAAAAGGACGGTTTTTCCTTTTTCTTTTTCTTTTCTTAACATGTTCCTTTTCCCTTAGGTGTGAGAGTGGGAATCGGGAAGTGGAAGACAGTTTGTTCCACAGCTATCACCGAAGGAACGATGGCACAGTTTACGTCCCAGAGAACCGCCCCCCCCCCGTGAACGGATGTCTCCCTTGCCCACTTTCAACACACAGAAAATGGACTGAGAGGCGTTAGAGCAACACCATTCCATCGCCGAAGAAAGTGTATCGATGCGATTGCTGTCGCACGTGTTTGGAGTAAGGTGTATATATTCTGGGTCATATCTGTCCAGACACTAGCCCAACTTATTAATAATCAAGTTTTTATACATAAACACCAGGCCTCTTTCTTATCGTCTTTCCTCTGAGCCTCCTCCCATCGGCGTTGGCGGTGGTAGCCTCGGAAAGGTGCTAGAGATTATCGAGCTGGATGAAGGAGTTCATTGGTAGAACAGATAGATAATGGAAACCATAAAAAAGAAAACAAAACAGAATGCCACTATTTAAACACAGAGAACATGCACGTGAAACCAAAAATCTCCAGAGCACAAGGGATCAGGAAATGACAAGTGCCTCTCCAGGGCCTCTGCCCCATTCCTATGACCCCAATCTCCTACCCCTATCCCAGACGGCTATGCACTCCCCCACTTGCCCAGTAGGAATGAGGTCACACTGCCCCCTCTTCTTCCTCCTGCGGTGTCCTCCTTTGCTGGCTTCTAGGCATTTGGTCCCACCAGCCCGCCACCGCCTGTCTGACCCTTTGTGCCTCCTCATGGCTTGCCGGCCACTTGTGAAGGGGCCGATTTGTCCACAGCGTGGCCTCTTTTGCGCCTTACCGAATCTCTTGATTTTGGTCGGTCAGAAGGGGTTCTTAAAGGAAACAACGGGTTAAAGGAAGAAGCAACCAAGAAGGGAAGTGAAGAAAAGAAGGAATGTGTGACTCAGGAGACTATTTTCTTCGGTCCCTCCGGGCTCCCGAACCTGAGTTTTGGCGACCTCGTGCTGTCCGGATTGAAGATGAGATGACACCGGAGCTAAGAGGCCCTAAGCCCTCGCGGCTCTTCAAAGGCCCCGGGTGGAGAGCGGCGGGTTCAGCGTGAAATAGCCCCTCCCCCTCACCATCACCCTCACCCTCACCCTCCCCCTCACCCCAACCCTCCCCCTCACCTTCACCCTCACCCTCGCCCTAACACTAACCCTAACCCTCGCCCTCGCCCTCGCCCTCGCCCTCGCCCTCGCCCTCGCCCTAGCCCTAACCCCAGCCCTAACCTGAACCGTTGCCCTAACCCGAACCTTAACCCAAACCCTCCTGAGCCTGAGCTTTGGCGATCCGGGGCTGTCCGGGATTGAAGACGAGATGACGCCACAGTTCAGAGGCCCTGAGCCCTCGCGGCCCTTCAAAGGCCCCAGGCGGAGAGCGGCGGGTCCAGCGTGAATTAGCCCCTCCGAGGGGTGGGCGGCTGGTCTGGCGGGGGAGGGCGGATAGCTCAGACGGGGTTCAGTGTGTCCAGAAGCGAGTCAGGGAGAGCTCGAGGAGGCGACGAGGTCCGCGCGGTGTCAAGGCCCTCCGCAGAGGCCCGCTGCCCAGGTCAGGGCGGATGGCGAAGGCCCTAGGCTGGAGCGGGAAGCCCGGGAGCTCCCGGCGCTTGGAGGGGACGAGGCCGCGCTCTCGAGGGGAGGCTGCGCCCTCTGGCGGCCGCGGGCGGCAAGGAGGCGGGCCCGGAGCCTGGGCGGCAGCTGAAGGAGGGTCAGGGAGGTGAGTCCGGGAATGAGTCCGCGACAAATGCACTGGGTCCAGGAGAGCAAATTTATCCCGGGCCCACGGCGCGCCTGCGTGACGGCCTAAAGGGGTTGACCTGCTTTTCCCAGTGAAGTCACGGGATGGGGGTCGGGGAGAAGCGGACCCAACCGGGTGACACTGTCAGAGGGGCACACCAAAACGACTGTCCAGAAACGTCGGCGATGCGTTCCAGCAGACGTAGGTTATTTTGAAAACGACATCCCTGGAGTTACACATAACTACAGAAACATTTTTCGCTAGCCGGGCTGACGTGTATCGATGCAACTACAAGGTTCAAGAAGCTATGCGAACCTCCCTTCGGAAGCTGATCAAGCACTGTGGGGAGAGATGTCGTGGTCACCGGATTACAAGGACGCTTGGAAACGCGTGGTTCCGCGGTCTGTCTGCTGTTCTTTTCTTTGCCGCTGGGCTTTTTGTAGTCGCTGATTTGGTCAAAGTTTCTGCTGTTTTAGGTACGATATTGTGGGAATTAGTATTTGTGGGGCGGGGTCAGTTATGGATATGTAGAGATGCATATAGATTTTTTCTATGTAGTTCTTTTCTGGAGAATGAACTAGCAACTCAAGGTGAAAGAAGGCGCGATGTACGGGAATTACGATTTACCGTTAACACTAGGACAAAAACCAACGCTGAATGCTCTGTACGGTGCGGTAGGAGAGGCGGTGGACTGCGCGGGTGACGCCCTCGGTTGCTGAGCTGCGTGACACGAAGCCTAGAGATGCCACCGTATTATGAGATTATAATCTCATTTCCTTTTCTTTTGTTTCCAATGAATAACCCTGTTACGTATTTATTTCTTCATTCCTTCATTTATTTATTGCCCGCAAGGCAGAACGTCTCCTGGGCAAGGGGTTCAGCCAACTGCACCTGGCGGTGCCAAGGGGTTTTCTGAAAGAGATCGGGTCTCCATCGCTTCCCCAGGAGGACACCACGGGCGTTCTCTTTGGAACAAACAGTGGAATGGGACACCGATTGTGTCAAAATAATCCTGACTAACCCTCCGTACAACGGTGCGTTCTGTACAATTATCGAGGCATTGCCAAGCCGCGAGGAGAAGAGAGAGAAGGCGACGGAGAGAGGACTCGGGATGGAGGGGCGTGGGCCGCACACGGAAGCGTACCCACCGGTCCCGCCCCCCCCCCAAAGCCCCAACCCAGCTCCACTAGCGGAGGGATGTGTAGGCGCACCAGTCAGCGGGGCAGGGAGCTCATCCTGCAAAGGCGATGGGCGGGGTGGGGGCAAGCACCTTGGGGGAGGCGCACATCTGCCGCCAATAGAACCGTCTGTGGGAAAGAGGCCATCAGAAACTCAGAGTCCCTCCTGGCCCTAATAGGCGGGGTGTCGCTAGGATCACAATCAACTCACTGTCTGGCAGGACTGCGGGGCCAAGACCCTTGGCAGCCGGAGGGTCCAAGGAATCCAGGATTCCCAGACTTGTGGGGTCCTTCTGGGATTTGTGATCTGTCCTAATTACCCCAGGGCTTGTGAATCCTGCCCTCTGTGATGGTTTTTATAATGTTAATGAGGCAGGAGCACAGGGGGTTATGTCAATGAGGGAGGAGGCGATGTAGAGGATTAGGTTGTATGGGCAGGCGGTCCCTTTGGAGAGAGAAAAGAGAGAAGCTAGCGGAGAGGAGAGAGGGACCAATGGGCGCCAAGGAAGAAGAGGCAGAGGCAGAGGCAGAGCGCGTCCTTCGGACCTGGGTCCCTGCCCTGAGAAGCTCGTAGACCAGAAGATGACTGATGCCTAGGGCCTTCACCCAGAGCTGACAGGCAGGGAACTCCTTCCCCAGGCGCTGGCGCCCTCAATTGGAACTCGTCGCCTGGTCGACTGGGAAAGAATACAAACGTTTCTGTTTGTCAAAGCCACGCACCGCTGCTAGTTCTGTTAGGGCGGCACCAGCGAACTAAGGCGCCTGGGAATCCCAGTCCGGTCCCCCAGCCCCCACCGACCTGGCAAGGTGCCGGAAGATCCTTCCGTTGCAAATGCATTCCTCTGACGCAACACGTTGATAGGATGACCATTGCCAAATCCCCTGATAAAATCTCTACTTCCACTTAGGAGTGAGTCATCCTGCCCTTCAACGCTTTTCTCCAAGGCCTCAGGTACTTAATGAAGGACTCCCGTGGGTCAGGTGATTTCCCACATGGGCCTTGGGGCCTTCCTTTGCTGCGCAAAGCATTCCGGGTGTGGCTGAGCCCTGTGTTTCCGGGAGCTGTTCACTTGGCCGCGAGTCTCCGTGCAGTCCGGCTGACTTGCCCCGGTGGATCCGACCAGCGCTTCGAGTCGCTCTCAAAATCCACGAGGCCGACGAGAGAGGTTGGTTTTGAAGCCCAGTCAAAGAGAGACCCTGCGAGCATCGTTTGAACAGAACCCCTACCCTGGTAGAACTACCAGAGAAGAACTCGCCAGAGAAACTGGCATCGCGGAGGATCGCATTCAGACTTGGTTTGCAAGCCGCAGAGCAGGTCTCCTAAGGAAGAGCCGCTCGGCCTCTGGACAGGCCTCAGAAGAAGAGCCGTCCCAGGGACAGGGAGAGCCTCAGCCTTGGTCTCCGGAAAATTTCCCCAAAGCGGCCAGGCGAAAACGCACAGCCATCACCAGATCGCAAACGAGTCTCCTAGTCGAGGCCTTCGAGGAGAACCGGTACCCTGGTAACGAGGCCAAGGAAGAACTGGCTCAACGAACTGGCCTTCCGCGATCCCGAATTCACGTAATGGTTTCAGAACCGAAGAGCTCGGAAGCCGGTGCAGAGCGCGAGTGCACCGCCGAAGTCCTTGGCAGAGAGCTCGACTCATGCGGCCACGCTTCCACTTGACCAAAGCGACCCGTCCTCTGTACAGAGCACCTACCCTCTCGGCCCACCCTCCCATCCTTCCAGCAGCAACCAAGCCATCCTACCTGTTCTCACTGAGTCCCGTCCCCCGTTTCTTCCTTCGGAACCCAGCCAGGGCTGTGCCGGCCAAGCACCAGGCGCCATGATGGACCAGCCCGCCCTGACTGCGAACACAGCAGAGACCTCTCACGCCCCGGGGACACAGCTGAACCAATCGCCAACAGGACCCACTGTGGGAGAGAGGCTGTCAGACCCTCAGGCTCCTTTCTGGCCCCAATACCCAGGAAATTACCAGCATCGCCACCAACACGCTGTCTCGGCAGGGTGGCTCGCCCAAGACCCTTCTCGGCCTGACAATTCAAAGACGCAATGGCAGGTTCCGGCTCAGCAAGTCACAGCTCCCTTCACGCAATGGGGCTGTGAGGTGGCCCAGGCTGGGACTGCCAGATGGGAACCCAGCCAAGAGACACTCCAGCAGCCCGGACACTCCGAGGCACACCTGTGGCCAGAGCCGGCACAATCGGCTCGAGGGTCATCTCGTCCACCAGACCAAGACTGCCAGGAAATCGAGAGCCTTTTAGATGAACTCCTCTCCGCCCCAGAGTTGCAGGGAAAGTCCCAAAGCTTTCTGAACGCGGATCCACAGGAGGAGGACCCTCCACAACTCCAACTCTCCCTCGGCGACCTTGACTTTCGGGCTCTGCTTGACGCGCTGCAAGACTGACCGCACCCACATCCAGGCATCTATCCCTCGAGGCCGAATCCCTACGATTGAAAGAGACGCTGGGCAGCCACGACGCGGTGTTCCGGAGACAGAGGAACGCGGGAAGAAAGATAGGACTCTGGGAAACCTCGACCTGGCACACGGACGCAGCGCTGACGGTGCATCTTCAAGTCTTGGGGTGCCTGATCCTTTGAAGGCTCCTCGGTCTTTTTCCCGGAGGCACCGGAGGCACCAGGCGGTGGACCCAGTGGCTAAAGCCAGATGAACAAAAGCCTTCGCACGACTGATCGGAACTCCTCCCTGCCATCACCGCCTCCTTGGCAGTCTGTGAAATCCACGAATCCTAAGCGAACCCCGGCGAGGGAAATAGCCCTGCTTTGTACACACCTCAACTTCTTTCCCTTCTGGCAAGATGGGCCCTCAAATTGGAAATTATTGGGTAGGTGTGTAGAGAAAGAGGGGATGCCCTCTCTATTCGTAAGGGGAATTTCTAAAAAGGACGGTTTTTCCTTTTTCTTTTTCTTTTCTTAACATGTTCCTTTTCCCTTAGGTGTGAGAGTGGGAATCGGGAAGTGGAAGACAGTTTGTTCCACAGCTATCACCGAAGGAACGATGGCACAGTTTACGTCCCAGAGAACCGCCCCCCCCCCGTGAACGGATGTCTCCCTTGCCCACTTTCAACACACAGAAAATGGACTGAGAGGCGTTAGAGCAACACCATTCCATCGCCGAAGAAAGTGTATCGATGCGATTGCTGTCGCACGTGTTTGGAGTAAGGTGTATATATTCTGGGTCATATCTGTCCAGACACTAGCCCAACTTATTAATAATCAAGTTTTTATACATAAACACCAGGCCTCTTTCTTATCGTCTTTCCTCTGAGCCTCCTCCCATCGGCGTTGGCGGTGGTAGCCTCGGAAAGGTGCTAGAGATTATCGAGCTGGATGAAGGAGTTCATTGGTAGAACAGATAGATAATGGAAACCATAAAAAAGAAAACAAAACAGAATGCCACTATTTAAACACAGAGAACATGCACGTGAAACCAAAAATCTCCAGAGCACAAGGGATCAGGAAATGACAAGTGCCTCTCCAGGGCCTCTGCCCCATTCCTATGACCCCAATCTCCTACCCCTATCCCAGACGGCTATGCACTCCCCCACTTGCCCAGTAGGAATGAGGTCACACTGCCCCCTCTTCTTCCTCCTGCGGTGTCCTCCTTTGCTGGCTTCTAGGCATTTGGTCCCACCAGCCCGCCACCGCCTGTCTGACCCTTTGTGCCTCCTCATGGCTTGCCGGCCACTTGTGAAGGGGCCGATTTGTCCACAGCGTGGCCTCTTTTGCGCCTTACCGAATCTCTTGATTTTGGTCGGTCAGAAGGGGTTCTTAAAGGAAACAACGGGTTAAAGGAAGAAGCAACCAAGAAGGGAAGTGAAGAAAAGAAGGAATGTGTGACTCAGGAGACTATTTTCTTCGCTCCCTCCGGGCTCCCGAACCTGAGTTTTGGCGACCTCGTGCTGTCCGGATTGAAGATGAGATGACACCGGAGCTAAGAGGCCCTAAGCCCTCGCGGCTCTTCAAAGGCCCCGGGTGGAGAGCGGCGGGTTCAGCGTGAAATAGCCCCTCCCCCTCACCATCACCCTCACCCTCACCCTCCCCCTCACCCCAACCCTCCCCCTCACCTTCACCCTCACCCTCGCCCTAACACTAACCCTAACCCTCGCCCTCGCCCTCGCCCTCGCCCTCGCCCTCGCCCTAGCCCTAACCCCAGCCCTAACCTGAACCGTTGCCCTAACCCTAACCTTAACCCAAACCCTCCTGAGCCTGAGCTTTGGCGATCCGGGGCTGTCCGGGATTGAAGACGAGATGACGCCACAGTTCAGAGGCCCTGAGCCCTCGCGGCCCTTCAAAGGCCCCAGGCGGAGAGCGGCGGGTCCAGCGTGAATTAGCCCCTCCGAGGGGTGGGCGGCTGGTCTGGCGGGGGAGGGCGGATAGCTCAGACGGGGTTCAGTGTGTCCAGAAGCGAGTCAGGGAGAGCTCGAGGAGGCGACGAGGTCCGCGCGGTGTCAAGGCCCTCCGCAGAGGCCCGCTGCCCAGGTCAGGGCGGATGGCGAAGGCCCTAGGCTGGAGCGGGAAGCCCGGGAGCTCCCGGCGCTTGGAGGGGACGAGGCCGCGCTCTCGAGGGGAGGCTGCGCCCTCTGGCGGCCGCGGGCGGCAAGGAGGCGGGCCCGGAGCCTGGGCGGCAGCTGAAGGAGGGTCAGGGAGGTGAGTCCGGGAATGAGTCCGCGACAAATGCACTGGGTCCAGGAGAGCAAATTTATCCCGGGCCCACGGCGCGCCTGCGTGACGGCCTAAAGGGGTTGACCTGCTTTTCCCAGTGAAGTCACGGGATGGGGGTCGGGGAGAAGCGGACCCAACCGGGTGACACTGTCAGAGGGGCACACCAAAACGACTGTCCAGAAACGTCGGCGATGCGTTCCAGCAGACGTAGGTTATTTTGAAAACGACATCCCTGGAGTTACACATAACTACAGAAACATTTTTCGCTAGCCGGGCTGACGTGTATCGATGCAACTACAAGGTTCAAGAAGCTATGCGAACCTCCCTTCGGAAGCTGATCAAGCACTGTGGGGAGAGATGTCGTGGTCACCGGATTACAAGGACGCTTGGAAACGCGTGGTTCCGCGGTCTGTCTGCTGTTCTTTTCTTTGCCGCTGGGCTTTTTGTAGTCGCTGATTTGGTCAAAGTTTCTGCTGTTTTAGGTACGATATTGTGGGAATTAGTATTTGTGGGGCGGGGTCAGTTATGGATATGTAGAGATGCATATAGATTTTTTCTATGTAGTTCTTTTCTGGAGAATGAACTAGCAACTCAAGGTGAAAGAAGGCGCGATGTACGGGAATTACGATTTACCGTTAACACTAGGACAAAAACCAACGCTGAATGCTCTGTACGGTGCGGTAGGAGAGGCGGTGGACTGCGCGGGTGACGCCCTCGGTTGCTGAGCTGCGTGACACGAAGCCTAGAGATGCCACCGTATTATGAGATTATAATCTCATTTCCTTTTCTTTTGTTTCCAATGAATAACCCTGTTACGTATTTATTTCTTCATTCCTTCATTTATTTATTGCCCGCAAGGCAGAACGTCTCCTGGGCAAGGGGTTCAGCCAACTGCACCTGGCGGTGCCAAGGGGTTTTCTGAAAGAGATCGGGTCTCCATCGCTTCCCCAGGAGGACACCACGGGCGTTCTCTTTGGAACAAACAGTGGAATGGGACACCGATTGTGTCAAAATAATCCTGACTAACCCTCCGTACAACGGTGCGTTCTGTACAATTATCGAGGCATTGCCAAGCCGCGAGGAGAAGAGAGAGAAGGCGACGGAGAGAGGACTCGGGATGGAGGGGCGTGGGCCGCACACGGAAGCGTACCCACCGGTCCCGCCCCCCCCCCAAAGCCCCAACCCAGCTCCACTAGCGGAGGGATGTGTAGGCGCACCAGTCAGCGGGGCAGGGAGCTCATCCTGCAAAGGCGATGGGCGGGGTGGGGGCAAGCACCTTGGGGGAGGCGCACATCTGCCGCCAATAGAACCGTCTGTGGGAAAGAGGCCATCAGAAACTCAGAGTCCCTCCTGGCCCTAATAGGCGGGGTGTCGCTAGGATCACAATCAACTCACTGTCTGGCAGGACTGCGGGGCCAAGACCCTTGGCAGCCGGAGGGTCCAAGGAATCCAGGATTCCCAGACTTGTGGGGTCCTTCTGGGATTTGTGATCTGTCCTAATTACCCCAGGGCTTGTGAATCCTGCCCTCTGTGATGGTTTTTATAATGTTAATGAGGCAGGAGCACAGGGGGTTATGTCAATGAGGGAGGAGGCGATGTAGAGGATTAGGTTGTATGGGCAGGCGGTCCCTTTGGAGAGAGAAAAGAGAGAAGCTAGCGGAGAGGAGAGAGGGACCAATGGGCGCCAAGGAAGAAGAGGCAGAGGCAGAGGCAGAGCGCGTCCTTCGGACCTGGGTCCCTGCCCTGAGAAGCTCGTAGACCAGAAGATGACTGATGCCTAGGGCCTTCACCCAGAGCTGACAGGCAGGGAACTCCTTCCCCAGGCGCTGGCGCCCTCAATTGGAACTCGTCGCCTGGTCGACTGGGAAAGAATACAAACGTTTCTGTTTGTCAAAGCCACGCACCGCTGCTAGTTCTGTTAGGGCGGCACCAGCGAACTAAGGCGCCTGGGAATCCCAGTCCGGTCCCCCAGCCCCCACCGACCTGGCAAGGTGCCGGAAGATCCTTCCGTTGCAAATGCATTCCTCTGACGCAACACGTTGATAGGATGACCATTGCCAAATCCCCTGATAAAATCTCTACTTCCACTTAGGAGTGAGTCATCCTGCCCTTCAACGCTTTTCTCCAAGGCCTCAGGTACTTAATGAAGGACTCCCGTGGGTCAGGTGATTTCCCACATGGGCCTTGGGGCCTTCCTTTGCTGCGCAAAGCATTCCGGGTGTGGCTGAGCCCTGTGTTTCCGGGAGCTGTTCACTTGGCCGCGAGTCTCCGTGCAGTCCGGCTGACTTGCCCCGGTGGATCCGACCAGCGCTTCGAGTCGCTCTCAAAATCCACGAGGCCGACGAGAGAGGTTGGTTTTGAAGCCCAGTCAAAGAGAGACCCTGCGAGCATCGTTTGAACAGAACCCCTACCCTGGTAGAACTACCAGAGAAGAACTCGCCAGAGAAACTGGCATCGCGGAGGATCGCATTCAGACTTGGTTTGCAAGCCGCAGAGCAGGTCTCCTAAGGAAGAGCCGCTCGGCCTCTGGACAGGCCTCAGAAGAAGAGCCGTCCCAGGGACAGGGAGAGCCTCAGCCTTGGTCTCCGGAAAATTTCCCCAAAGCGGCCAGGCGAAAACGCACAGCCATCACCAGATCGCAAACGAGTCTCCTAGTCGAGGCCTTCGAGGAGAACCGGTACCCTGGTAACGAGGCCAAGGAAGAACTGGCTCAACGAACTGGCCTTCCGCGATCCCGAATTCACGTAATGGTTTCAGAACCGAAGAGCTCGGAAGCCGGTGCAGAGCGCGAGTGCACCGCCGAAGTCCTTGGCAGAGAGCTCGACTCATGCGGCCACGCTTCCACTTGACCAAAGCGACCCGTCCTCTGTACAGAGCACCTACCCTCTCGGCCCACCCTCCCATCCTTCCAGCAGCAACCAAGCCATCCTACCTGTTCTCACTGAGTCCCGTCCCCCGTTTCTTCCTTCGGAACCCAGCCAGGGCTGTGCCGGCCAAGCACCAGGCGCCATGATGGACCAGCCCGCCCTGACTGCGAACACAGCAGAGACCTCTCACGCCCCGGGGACACAGCTGAACCAATCGCCAACAGGACCCACTGTGGGAGAGAGGCTGTCAGACCCTCAGGCTCCTTTCTGGCCCCAATACCCAGGAAATTACCAGCATCGCCACCAACACGCTGTCTCGGCAGGGTGGCTCGCCCAAGACCCTTCTCGGCCTGACAATTCAAAGACGCAATGGCAGGTTCCGGCTCAGCAAGTCACAGCTCCCTTCACGCAATGGGGCTGTGAGGTGGCCCAGGCTGGGACTGCCAGATGGGAACCCAGCCAAGAGACACTCCAGCAGCCCGGACACTCCGAGGCACACCTGTGGCCAGAGCCGGCACAATCGGCTCGAGGGTCATCTCGTCCACCAGACCAAGACTGCCAGGAAATCGAGAGCCTTTTAGATGAACTCCTCTCCGCCCCAGAGTTGCAGGGAAAGTCCCAAAGCTTTCTGAACGCGGATCCACAGGAGGAGGACCCTCCACAACTCCAACTCTCCCTCGGCGACCTTGACTTTCGGGCTCTGCTTGACGCGCTGCAAGACTGACCGCACCCACATCCAGGCATCTATCCCTCGAGGCCGAATCCCTACGATTGAAAGAGACGCTGGGCAGCCACGACGCGGTGTTCCGGAGACAGAGGAACGCGGGAAGAAAGATAGGACTCTGGGAAACCTCGACCTGGCACACGGACGCAGCGCTGACGGTGCATCTTCAAGTCTTGGGGTGCCTGATCCTTTGAAGGCTCCTCGGTCTTTTTCCCGGAGGCACCGGAGGCACCAGGCGGTGGACCCAGTGGCTAAAGCCAGATGAACAAAAGCCTTCGCACGACTGATCGGAACTCCTCCCTGCCATCACCGCCTCCTTGGCAGTCTGTGAAATCCACGAATCCTAAGCGAACCCCGGCGAGGGAAATAGCCCTGCTTTGTACACACCTCAACTTCTTTCCCTTCTGGCAAGATGGGCCCTCAAATTGGAAATTATTGGGTAGGTGTGTAGAGAAAGAGGGGATGCCCTCTCTATTCGTAAGGGGAATTTCTAAAAAGGACGGTTTTTCCTTTTTCTTTTTCTTTTCTTAACATGTTCCTTTTCCCTTAGGTGTGAGAGTGGGAATCGGGAAGTGGAAGACAGTTTGTTCCACAGCTATCACCGAAGGAACGATGGCACAGTTTACGTCCCAGAGAACCGCCCCCCCCCCGTGAACGGATGTCTCCCTTGCCCACTTTCAACACACAGAAAATGGACTGAGAGGCGTTAGAGCAACACCATTCCATCGCCGAAGAAAGTGTATCGATGCGATTGCTGTCGCACGTGTTTGGAGTAAGGTGTATATATTCTGGGTCATATCTGTCCAGACACTAGCCCAACTTATTAATAATCAAGTTTTTATACATAAACACCAGGCCTCTTTCTTATCGTCTTTCCTCTGAGCCTCCTCCCATCGGCGTTGGCGGTGGTAGCCTCGGAAAGGTGCTAGAGATTATCGAGCTGGATGAAGGAGTTCATTGGTAGAACAGATAGATAATGGAAACCATAAAAAAGAAAACAAAACAGAATGCCACTATTTAAACACAGAGAACATGCACGTGAAACCAAAAATCTCCAGAGCACAAGGGATCAGGAAATGACAAGTGCCTCTCCAGGGCCTCTGCCCCATTCCTATGACCCCAATCTCCTACCCCTATCCCAGACGGCTATGCACTCCCCCACTTGCCCAGTAGGAATGAGGTCACACTGCCCCCTCTTCTTCCTCCTGCGGTGTCCTCCTTTGCTGGCTTCTAGGCATTTGGTCCCACCAGCCCGCCACCGCCTGTCTGACCCTTTGTGCCTCCTCATGGCTTGCCGGCCACTTGTGAAGGGGCCGATTTGTCCACAGCGTGGCCTCTTTTGCGCCTTACCGAATCTCTTGATTTTGGTCGGTCAGAAGGGGTTCTTAAAGGAAACAACGGGTTAAAGGAAGAAGCAACCAAGAAGGGAAGTGAAGAAAAGAAGGAATGTGTGACTCAGGAGACTATTTTCTTCGCTCCCTCCGGGCTCCCGAACCTGAGTTTTGGCGACCTCGTGCTGTCCGGATTGAAGATGAGATGACACCGGAGCTAAGAGGCCCTAAGCCCTCGCGGCTCTTCAAAGGCCCCGGGTGGAGAGCGGCGGGTTCAGCGTGAAATAGCCCCTCCCCCTCACCATCACCCTCACCCTCACCCTCCCCCTCACCCCAACCCTCCCCCTCACCTTCACCCTCACCCTCGCCCTAACACTAACCCTAACCCTCGCCCTCGCCCTCGCCCTCGCCCTCGCCCTCGCCCTAGCCCTAACCCCAGCCCTAACCTGAACCGTTGCCCTAACCCTAACCTTAACCCAAACCCTCCTGAGCCTGAGCTTTGGCGATCCGGGGCTGTCCGGGATTGAAGACGAGATGACGCCACAGTTCAGAGGCCCTGAGCCCTCGCGGCCCTTCAAAGGCCCCAGGCGGAGAGCGGCGGGTCCAGCGTGAATTAGCCCCTCCGAGGGGTGGGCGGCTGGTCTGGCGGGGGAGGGCGGATAGCTCAGACGGGGTTCAGTGTGTCCAGAAGCGAGTCAGGGAGAGCTCGAGGAGGCGACGAGGTCCGCGCGGTGTCAAGGCCCTCCGCAGAGGCCCGCTGCCCAGGTCAGGGCGGATGGCGAAGGCCCTAGGCTGGAGCGGGAAGCCCGGGAGCTCCCGGCGCTTGGAGGGGACGAGGCCGCGCTCTCGAGGGGAGGCTGCGCCCTCTGGCGGCCGCGGGCGGCAAGGAGGCGGGCCCGGAGCCTGGGCGGCAGCTGAAGGAGGGTCAGGGAGGTGAGTCCGGGAATGAGTCCGCGACAAATGCACTGGGTCCAGGAGAGCAAATTTATCCCGGGCCCACGGCGCGCCTGCGTGACGGCCTAAAGGGGTTGACCTGCTTTTCCCAGTGAAGTCACGGGATGGGGGTCGGGGAGAAGCGGACCCAACCGGGTGACACTGTCAGAGGGGCACACCAAAACGACTGTCCAGAAACGTCGGCGATGCGTTCCAGCAGACGTAGGTTATTTTGAAAACGACATCCCTGGAGTTACACATAACTACAGAAACATTTTTCGCTAGCCGGGCTGACGTGTATCGATGCAACTACAAGGTTCAAGAAGCTATGCGAACCTCCCTTCGGAAGCTGATCAAGCACTGTGGGGAGAGATGTCGTGGTCACCGGATTACAAGGACGCTTGGAAACGCGTGGTTCCGCGGTCTGTCTGCTGTTCTTTTCTTTGCCGCTGGGCTTTTTGTAGTCGCTGATTTGGTCAAAGTTTCTGCTGTTTTAGGTACGATATTGTGGGAATTAGTATTTGTGGGGCGGGGTCAGTTATGGATATGTAGAGATGCATATAGATTTTTTCTATGTAGTTCTTTTCTGGAGAATGAACTAGCAACTCAAGGTGAAAGAAGGCGCGATGTACGGGAATTACGATTTACCGTTAACACTAGGACAAAAACCAACGCTGAATGCTCTGTACGGTGCGGTAGGAGAGGCGGTGGACTGCGCGGGTGACGCCCTCGGTTGCTGAGCTGCGTGACACGAAGCCTAGAGATGCCACCGTATTATGAGATTATAATCTCATTTCCTTTTCTTTTGTTTCCAATGAATAACCCTGTTACGTATTTATTTCTTCATTCCTTCATTTATTTATTGCCCGCAAGGCAGAACGTCTCCTGGGCAAGGGGTTCAGCCAACTGCACCTGGCGGTGCCAAGGGGTTTTCTGAAAGAGATCGGGTCTCCATCGCTTCCCCAGGAGGACACCACGGGCGTTCTCTTTGGAACAAACAGTGGAATGGGACACCGATTGTGTCAAAATAATCCTGACTAACCCTCCGTACAACGGTGCGTTCTGTACAATTATCGAGGCATTGCCAAGCCGCGAGGAGAAGAGAGAGAAGGCGACGGAGAGAGGACTCGGGATGGAGGGGCGTGGGCCGCACACGGAAGCGTACCCACCGGTCCCGCCCCCCCCCCAAAGCCCCAACCCAGCTCCACTAGCGGAGGGATGTGTAGGCGCACCAGTCAGCGGGGCAGGGAGCTCATCCTGCAAAGGCGATGGGCGGGGTGGGGGCAAGCACCTTGGGGGAGGCGCACATCTGCCGCCAATAGAACCGTCTGTGGGAAAGAGGCCATCAGAAACTCAGAGTCCCTCCTGGCCCTAATAGGCGGGGTGTCGCTAGGATCACAATCAACTCACTGTCTGGCAGGACTGCGGGGCCAAGACCCTTGGCAGCCGGAGGGTCCAAGGAATCCAGGATTCCCAGACTTGTGGGGTCCTTCTGGGATTTGTGATCTGTCCTAATTACCCCAGGGCTTGTGAATCCTGCCCTCTGTGATGGTTTTTATAATGTTAATGAGGCAGGAGCACAGGGGGTTATGTCAATGAGGGAGGAGGCGATGTAGAGGATTAGGTTGTATGGGCAGGCGGTCCCTTTGGAGAGAGAAAAGAGAGAAGCTAGCGGAGAGGAGAGAGGGACCAATGGGCGCCAAGGAAGAAGAGGCAGAGGCAGAGGCAGAGCGCGTCCTTCGGACCTGGGTCCCTGCCCTGAGAAGCTCGTAGACCAGAAGATGACTGATGCCTAGGGCCTTCACCCAGAGCTGACAGGCAGGGAACTCCTTCCCCAGGCGCTGGCGCCCTCAATTGGAACTCGTCGCCTGGTCGACTGGGAAAGAATACAAACGTTTCTGTTTGTCAAAGCCACGCACCGCTGCTAGTTCTGTTAGGGCGGCACCAGCGAACTAAGGCGCCTGGGAATCCCAGTCCGGTCCCCCAGCCCCCACCGACCTGGCAAGGTGCCGGAAGATCCTTCCGTTGCAAATGCATTCCTCTGACGCAACACGTTGATAGGATGACCATTGCCAAATCCCCTGATAAAATCTCTACTTCCACTTAGGAGTGAGTCATCCTGCCCTTCAACGCTTTTCTCCAAGGCCTCAGGTACTTAATGAAGGACTCCCGTGGGTCAGGTGATTTCCCACATGGGCCTTGGGGCCTTCCTTTGCTGCGCAAAGCATTCCGGGTGTGGCTGAGCCCTGTGTTTCCGGGAGCTGTTCACTTGGCCGCGAGTCTCCGTGCAGTCCGGCTGACTTGCCCCGGTGGATCCGACCAGCGCTTCGAGTCGCTCTCAAAATCCACGAGGCCGACGAGAGAGGTTGGTTTTGAAGCCCAGTCAAAGAGAGACCCTGCGAGCATCGTTTGAACAGAACCCCTACCCTGGTAGAACTACCAGAGAAGAACTCGCCAGAGAAACTGGCATCGCGGAGGATCGCATTCAGACTTGGTTTGCAAGCCGCAGAGCAGGTCTCCTAAGGAAGAGCCGCTCGGCCTCTGGACAGGCCTCAGAAGAAGAGCCGTCCCAGGGACAGGGAGAGCCTCAGCCTTGGTCTCCGGAAAATTTCCCCAAAGCGGCCAGGCGAAAACGCACAGCCATCACCAGATCGCAAACGAGTCTCCTAGTCGAGGCCTTCGAGGAGAACCGGTACCCTGGTAACGAGGCCAAGGAAGAACTGGCTCAACGAACTGGCCTTCCGCGATCCCGAATTCACGTAATGGTTTCAGAACCGAAGAGCTCGGAAGCCGGTGCAGAGCGCGAGTGCACCGCCGAAGTCCTTGGCAGAGAGCTCGACTCATGCGGCCACGCTTCCACTTGACCAAAGCGACCCGTCCTCTGTACAGAGCACCTACCCTCTCGGCCCACCCTCCCATCCTTCCAGCAGCAACCAAGCCATCCTACCTGTTCTCACTGAGTCCCGTCCCCCGTTTCTTCCTTCGGAACCCAGCCAGGGCTGTGCCGGCCAAGCACCAGGCGCCATGATGGACCAGCCCGCCCTGACTGCGAACACAGCAGAGACCTCTCACGCCCCGGGGACACAGCTGAACCAATCGCCAACAGGACCCACTGTGGGAGAGAGGCTGTCAGACCCTCAGGCTCCTTTCTGGCCCCAATACCCAGGAAATTACCAGCATCGCCACCAACACGCTGTCTCGGCAGGGTGGCTCGCCCAAGACCCTTCTCGGCCTGACAATTCAAAGACGCAATGGCAGGTTCCGGCTCAGCAAGTCACAGCTCCCTTCACGCAATGGGGCTGTGAGGTGGCCCAGGCTGGGACTGCCAGATGGGAACCCAGCCAAGAGACACTCCAGCAGCCCGGACACTCCGAGGCACACCTGTGGCCAGAGCCGGCACAATCGGCTCGAGGGTCATCTCGTCCACCAGACCAAGACTGCCAGGAAATCGAGAGCCTTTTAGATGAACTCCTCTCCGCCCCAGAGTTGCAGGGAAAGTCCCAAAGCTTTCTGAACGCGGATCCACAGGAGGAGGACCCTCCACAACTCCAACTCTCCCTCGGCGACCTTGACTTTCGGGCTCTGCTTGACGCGCTGCAAGACTGACCGCACCCACATCCAGGCATCTATCCCTCGAGGCCGAATCCCTACGATTGAAAGAGACGCTGGGCAGCCACGACGCGGTGTTCCGGAGACAGAGGAACGCGGGAAGAAAGATAGGACTCTGGGAAACCTCGACCTGGCACACGGACGCAGCGCTGACGGTGCATCTTCAAGTCTTGGGGTGCCTGATCCTTTGAAGGCTCCTCGGTCTTTTTCCCGGAGGCACCGGAGGCACCAGGCGGTGGACCCAGTGGCTAAAGCCAGATGAACAAAAGCCTTCGCACGACTGATCGGAACTCCTCCCTGCCATCACCGCCTCCTTGGCAGTCTGTGAAATCCACGAATCCTAAGCGAACCCCGGCGAGGGAAATAGCCCTGCTTTGTACACACCTCAACTTCTTTCCCTTCTGGCAAGATGGGCCCTCAAATTGGAAATTATTGGGTAGGTGTGTAGAGAAAGAGGGGATGCCCTCTCTATTCGTAAGGGGAATTTCTAAAAAGGACGGTTTTTCCTTTTTCTTTTTCTTTTCTTAACATGTTCCTTTTCCCTTAGGTGTGAGAGTGGGAATCGGGAAGTGGAAGACAGTTTGTTCCACAGCTATCACCGAAGGAACGATGGCACAGTTTACGTCCCAGAGAACCGCCCCCCCCCCGTGAACGGATGTCTCCCTTGCCCACTTTCAACACACAGAAAATGGACTGAGAGGCGTTAGAGCAACACCATTCCATCGCCGAAGAAAGTGTATCGATGCGATTGCTGTCGCACGTGTTTGGAGTAAGGTGTATATATTCTGGGTCATATCTGTCCAGACACTAGCCCAACTTATTAATAATCAAGTTTTTATACATAAACACCAGGCCTCTTTCTTATCGTCTTTCCTCTGAGCCTCCTCCCATCGGCGTTGGCGGTGGTAGCCTCGGAAAGGTGCTAGAGATTATCGAGCTGGATGAAGGAGTTCATTGGTAGAACAGATAGATAATGGAAACCATAAAAAAGAAAACAAAACAGAATGCCACTATTTAAACACAGAGAACATGCACGTGAAACCAAAAATCTCCAGAGCACAAGGGATCAGGAAATGACAAGTGCCTCTCCAGGGCCTCTGCCCCATTCCTATGACCCCAATCTCCTACCCCTATCCCAGACGGCTATGCACTCCCCCACTTGCCCAGTAGGAATGAGGTCACACTGCCCCCTCTTCTTCCTCCTGCGGTGTCCTCCTTTGCTGGCTTCTAGGCATTTGGTCCCACCAGCCCGCCACCGCCTGTCTGACCCTTTGTGCCTCCTCATGGCTTGCCGGCCACTTGTGAAGGGGCCGATTTGTCCACAGCGTGGCCTCTTTTGCGCCTTACCGAATCTCTTGATTTTGGTCGGTCAGAAGGGGTTCTTAAAGGAAACAACGGGTTAAAGGAAGAAGCAACCAAGAAGGGAAGTGAAGAAAAGAAGGAATGTGTGACTCAGGAGACTATTTTCTTCGCTCCCTCCGGGCTCCCGAACCTGAGTTTTGGCGACCTCGTGCTGTCCGGATTGAAGATGAGATGACACCGGAGCTAAGAGGCCCTAAGCCCTCGCGGCTCTTCAAAGGCCCCGGGTGGAGAGCGGCGGGTTCAGCGTGAAATAGCCCCTCCCCCTCACCATCACCCTCACCCTCACCCTCCCCCTCACCCCAACCCTCCCCCTCACCTTCACCCTCACCCTCGCCCTAACACTAACCCTAACCCTCGCCCTCGCCCTCGCCCTCGCCCTCGCCCTCGCCCTAGCCCTAACCCCAGCCCTAACCTGAACCGTTGCCCTAACCCTAACCTTAACCCAAACCCTCCTGAGCCTGAGCTTTGGCGATCCGGGGCTGTCCGGGATTGAAGACGAGATGACGCCACAGTTCAGAGGCCCTGAGCCCTCGCGGCCCTTCAAAGGCCCCAGGCGGAGAGCGGCGGGTCCAGCGTGAATTAGCCCCTCCGAGGGGTGGGCGGCTGGTCTGGCGGGGGAGGGCGGATAGCTCAGACGGGGTTCAGTGTGTCCAGAAGCGAGTCAGGGAGAGCTCGAGGAGGCGACGAGGTCCGCGCGGTGTCAAGGCCCTCCGCAGAGGCCCGCTGCCCAGGTCAGGGCGGATGGCGAAGGCCCTAGGCTGGAGCGGGAAGCCCGGGAGCTCCCGGCGCTTGGAGGGGACGAGGCCGCGCTCTCGAGGGGAGGCTGCGCCCTCTGGCGGCCGCGGGCGGCAAGGAGGCGGGCCCGGAGCCTGGGCGGCAGCTGAAGGAGGGTCAGGGAGGTGAGTCCGGGAATGAGTCCGCGACAAATGCACTGGGTCCAGGAGAGCAAATTTATCCCGGGCCCACGGCGCGCCTGCGTGACGGCCTAAAGGGGTTGACCTGCTTTTCCCAGTGAAGTCACGGGATGGGGGTCGGGGAGAAGCGGACCCAACCGGGTGACACTGTCAGAGGGGCACACCAAAACGACTGTCCAGAAACGTCGGCGATGCGTTCCAGCAGACGTAGGTTATTTTGAAAACGACATCCCTGGAGTTACACATAACTACAGAAACATTTTTCGCTAGCCGGGCTGACGTGTATCGATGCAACTACAAGGTTCAAGAAGCTATGCGAACCTCCCTTCGGAAGCTGATCAAGCACTGTGGGGAGAGATGTCGTGGTCACCGGATTACAAGGACGCTTGGAAACGCGTGGTTCCGCGGTCTGTCTGCTGTTCTTTTCTTTGCCGCTGGGCTTTTTGTAGTCGCTGATTTGGTCAAAGTTTCTGCTGTTTTAGGTACGATATTGTGGGAATTAGTATTTGTGGGGCGGGGTCAGTTATGGATATGTAGAGATGCATATAGATTTTTTCTATGTAGTTCTTTTCTGGAGAATGAACTAGCAACTCAAGGTGAAAGAAGGCGCGATGTACGGGAATTACGATTTACCGTTAACACTAGGACAAAAACCAACGCTGAATGCTCTGTACGGTGCGGTAGGAGAGGCGGTGGACTGCGCGGGTGACGCCCTCGGTTGCTGAGCTGCGTGACACGAAGCCTAGAGATGCCACCGTATTATGAGATTATAATCTCATTTCCTTTTCTTTTGTTTCCAATGAATAACCCTGTTACGTATTTATTTCTTCATTCCTTCATTTATTTATTGCCCGCAAGGCAGAACGTCTCCTGGGCAAGGGGTTCAGCCAACTGCACCTGGCGGTGCCAAGGGGTTTTCTGAAAGAGATCGGGTCTCCATCGCTTCCCCAGGAGGACACCACGGGCGTTCTCTTTGGAACAAACAGTGGAATGGGACACCGATTGTGTCAAAATAATCCTGACTAACCCTCCGTACAACGGTGCGTTCTGTACAATTATCGAGGCATTGCCAAGCCGCGAGGAGAAGAGAGAGAAGGCGACGGAGAGAGGACTCGGGATGGAGGGGCGTGGGCCGCACACGGAAGCGTACCCACCGGTCCCGCCCCCCCCCCAAAGCCCCAACCCAGCTCCACTAGCGGAGGGATGTGTAGGCGCACCAGTCAGCGGGGCAGGGAGCTCATCCTGCAAAGGCGATGGGCGGGGTGGGGGCAAGCACCTTGGGGGAGGCGCACATCTGCCGCCAATAGAACCGTCTGTGGGAAAGAGGCCATCAGAAACTCAGAGTCCCTCCTGGCCCTAATAGGCGGGGTCGCTAGGATCACAATCAACTCACTGTCTGGCAGGACTGCGGGGCCAAGACCCTTGGCAGCCGGAGGGTCCAAGGAATCCAGGATTCCCAGACTTGTGGGGTCCTTCTGGGATTTGTGATCTGTCCTAATTACCCCAGGGCTTGTGAATCCTGCCCTCTGTGATGGTTTTTATAATGTTAATGAGGCAGGAGCACAGGGGGTTATGTCAATGAGGGAGGAGGCGATGTAGAGGATTAGGTTGTATGGGCAGGCGGTCCCTTTGGAGAGAGAAAAGAGAGAAGCTAGCGGAGAGGAGAGAGGGACCAATGGGCGCCAAGGAAGAAGAGGCAGAGGCAGAGGCAGAGCGCGTCCTTCGGACCTGGGTCCCTGCCCTGAGAAGCTCGTAGACCAGAAGATGACTGATGCCTAGGGCCTTCACCCAGAGCTGACAGGCAGGGAACTCCTTCCCCAGGCGCTGGCGCCCTCAATTGGAACTCGTCGCCTGGTCGACTGGGAAAGAATACAAACGTTTCTGTTTGTCAAAGCCACGCACCGCTGCTAGTTCTGTTAGGGCGGCACCAGCGAACTAAGGCGCCTGGGAATCCCAGTCCGGTCCCCCAGCCCCCACCGACCTGGCAAGGTGCCGGAAGATCCTTCCGTTGCAAATGCATTCCTCTGACGCAACACGTTGATAGGATGACCATTGCCAAATCCCCTGATAAAATCTCTACTTCCACTTAGGAGTGAGTCATCCTGCCCTTCAACGCTTTTCTCCAAGGCCTCAGGTACTTAATGAAGGACTCCCGTGGGTCAGGTGATTTCCCACATGGGCCTTGGGGCCTTCCTTTGCTGCGCAAAGCATTCCGGGTGTGGCTGAGCCCTGTGTTTCCGGGAGCTGTTCACTTGGCCGCGAGTCTCCGTGCAGTCCGGCTGACTTGCCCCGGTGGATCCGACCAGCGCTTCGAGTCGCTCTCAAAATCCACGAGGCCGACGAGAGAGGTTGGTTTTGAAGCCCAGTCAAAGAGAGACCCTGCGAGCATCGTTTGAACAGAACCCCTACCCTGGTAGAACTACCAGAGAAGAACTCGCCAGAGAAACTGGCATCGCGGAGGATCGCATTCAGACTTGGTTTGCAAGCCGCAGAGCAGGTCTCCTAAGGAAGAGCCGCTCGGCCTCTGGACAGGCCTCAGAAGAAGAGCCGTCCCAGGGACAGGGAGAGCCTCAGCCTTGGTCTCCGGAAAATTTCCCCAAAGCGGCCAGGCGAAAACGCACAGCCATCACCAGATCGCAAACGAGTCTCCTAGTCGAGGCCTTCGAGGAGAACCGGTACCCTGGTAACGAGGCCAAGGAAGAACTGGCTCAACGAACTGGCCTTCCGCGATCCCGAATTCACGTAATGGTTTCAGAACCGAAGAGCTCGGAAGCCGGTGCAGAGCGCGAGTGCACCGCCGAAGTCCTTGGCAGAGAGCTCGACTCATGCGGCCACGCTTCCACTTGACCAAAGCGACCCGTCCTCTGTACAGAGCACCTACCCTCTCGGCCCACCCTCCCATCCTTCCAGCAGCAACCAAGCCATCCTACCTGTTCTCACTGAGTCCCGTCCCCCGTTTCTTCCTTCGGAACCCAGCCAGGGCTGTGCCGGCCAAGCACCAGGCGCCATGATGGACCAGCCCGCCCTGACTGCGAACACAGCAGAGACCTCTCACGCCCCGGGGACACAGCTGAACCAATCGCCAACAGGACCCACTGTGGGAGAGAGGCTGTCAGACCCTCAGGCTCCTTTCTGGCCCCAATACCCAGGAAATTACCAGCATCGCCACCAACACGCTGTCTCGGCAGGGTGGCTCGCCCAAGACCCTTCTCGGCCTGACAATTCAAAGACGCAATGGCAGGTTCCGGCTCAGCAAGTCACAGCTCCCTTCACGCAATGGGGCTGTGAGGTGGCCCAGGCTGGGACTGCCAGATGGGAACCCAGCCAAGAGACACTCCAGCAGCCCGGACACTCCGAGGCACACCTGTGGCCAGAGCCGGCACAATCGGCTCGAGGGTCATCTCGTCCACCAGACCAAGACTGCCAGGAAATCGAGAGCCTTTTAGATGAACTCCTCTCCGCCCCAGAGTTGCAGGGAAAGTCCCAAAGCTTTCTGAACGCGGATCCACAGGAGGAGGACCCTCCACAACTCCAACTCTCCCTCGGCGACCTTGACTTTCGGGCTCTGCTTGACGCGCTGCAAGACTGACCGCACCCACATCCAGGCATCTATCCCTCGAGGCCGAATCCCTACGATTGAAAGAGACGCTGGGCAGCCACGACGCGGTGTTCCGGAGACAGAGGAACGCGGGAAGAAAGATAGGATTCTGGGAAACCTCGACCTGGCACACGGACGCAGCGCTGACGGTGCATCTTCAAGTCTTGGGGTGCCTGATCCTTTGAAGGCTCCTCGGTCTTTTTCCCGGAGGCACCGGAGGCACCAGGCGGTGGACCCAGTGGCTAAAGCCAGATGAACAAAAGCCTTCGCACGACTGATCGGAACTCCTCCCTGCCATCACCGCCTCCTTGGCAGTCTGTGAAATCCACGAATCCTAAGCGAACCCCGGCGAGGGAAATAGCCCTGCTTTGTACACACCTCAACTTCTTTCCCTTCTGGCAAGATGGGCCCTCAAATTGGAAATTATTGGGTAGGTGTGTAGAGAAAGAGGGGATGCCCTCTCTATTCGTAAGGGGAATTTCTAAAAAGGACGGTTTTTCCTTTTTCTTTTTCTTTTCTTAACATGTTCCTTTTCCCTTAGGTGTGAGAGTGGGAATCGGGAAGTGGAAGACAGTTTGTTCCACAGCTATCACCGAAGGAACGATGGCACAGTTTACGTCCCAGAGAACCGCCCCCCCCCCGTGAACGGATGTCTCCCTTGCCCACTTTCAACACACAGAAAATGGACTGAGAGGCGTTAGAGCAACACCATTCCATCGCCGAAGAAAGTGTATCGATGCGATTGCTGTCGCACGTGTTTGGAGTAAGGTGTATATATTCTGGGTCATATCTGTCCAGACACTAGCCCAACTTATTAATAATCAAGTTTTTATACATAAACACCAGGCCTCTTTCTTATCGTCTTTCCTCTGAGCCTCCTCCCATCGGCGTTGGCGGTGGTAGCCTCGGAAAGGTGCTAGAGATTATCGAGCTGGATGAAGGAGTTCATTGGTAGAACAGATAGATAATGGAAACCATAAAAAAGAAAACAAAACAGAATGCCACTATTTAAACACAGAGAACATGCACGTGAAACCAAAAATCTCCAGAGCACAAGGGATCAGGAAATGACAAGTGCCTCTCCAGGGCCTCTGCCCCATTCCTATGACCCCAATCTCCTACCCCTATCCCAGACGGCTATGCACTCCCCCACTTGCCCAGTAGGAATGAGGTCACACTGCCCCCTCTTCTTCCTCCTGCGGTGTCCTCCTTTGCTGGCTTCTAGGCATTTGGTCCCACCAGCCCGCCACCGCCTGTCTGACCCTTTGTGCCTCCTCATGGCTTGCCGGCCACTTGTGAAGGGGCCGATTTGTCCACAGCGTGGCCTCTTTTGCGCCTTACCGAATCTCTTGATTTTGGTCGGTCAGAAGGGGTTCTTAAAGGAAACAACGGGTTAAAGGAAGAAGCAACCAAGAAGGGAAGTGAAGAAAAGAAGGAATGTGTGACTCAGGAGACTATTTTCTTCGCTCCCTCCGGGCTCCCGAACCTGAGTTTTGGCGACCTCGTGCTGTCCGGATTGAAGATGAGATGACACCGGAGCTAAGAGGCCCTAAGCCCTCGCGGCTCTTCAAAGGCCCCGGGTGGAGAGCGGCGGGTTCAGCGTGAAATAGCCCCTCCCCCTCACCATCACCCTCACCCTCACCCTCCCCCTCACCCCAACCCTCCCCCTCACCTTCACCCTCACCCTCGCCCTAACACTAACCCTAACCCTCGCCCTCGCCCTCGCCCTCGCCCTCGCCCTCGCCCTAGCCCTAACCCCAGCCCTAACCTGAACCGTTGCCCTAACCCTAACCTTAACCCAAACCCTCCTGAGCCTGAGCTTTGGCGATCCGGGGCTGTCCGGGATTGAAGACGAGATGACGCCACAGTTCAGAGGCCCTGAGCCCTCGCGGCCCTTCAAAGGCCCCAGGCGGAGAGCGGCGGGTCCAGCGTGAATTAGCCCCTCCGAGGGGTGGGCGGCTGGTCTGGCGGGGGAGGGCGGATAGCTCAGACGGGGTTCAGTGTGTCCAGAAGCGAGTCAGGGAGAGCTCGAGGAGGCGACGAGGTCCGCGCGGTGTCAAGGCCCTCCGCAGAGGCCCGCTGCCCAGGTCAGGGCGGATGGCGAAGGCCCTAGGCTGGAGCGGGAAGCCCGGGAGCTCCCGGCGCTTGGAGGGGACGAGGCCGCGCTCTCGAGGGGAGGCTGCGCCCTCTGGCGGCCGCGGGCGGCAAGGAGGCGGGCCCGGAGCCTGGGCGGCAGCTGAAGGAGGGTCAGGGAGGTGAGTCCGGGAATGAGTCCGCGACAAATGCACTGGGTCCAGGAGAGCAAATTTATCCCGGGCCCACGGCGCGCCTGCGTGACGGCCTAAAGGGGTTGACCTGCTTTTCCCAGTGAAGTCACGGGATGGGGGTCGGGGAGAAGCGGACCCAACCGGGTGACACTGTCAGAGGGGCACACCAAAACGACTGTCCAGAAACGTCGGCGATGCGTTCCAGCAGACGTAGGTTATTTTGAAAACGACATCCCTGGAGTTACACATAACTACAGAAACATTTTTCGCTAGCCGGGCTGACGTGTATCGATGCAACTACAAGGTTCAAGAAGCTATGCGAACCTCCCTTCGGAAGCTGATCAAGCACTGTGGGGAGAGATGTCGTGGTCACCGGATTACAAGGACGCTTGGAAACGCGTGGTTCCGCGGTCTGTCTGCTGTTCTTTTCTTTGCCGCTGGGCTTTTTGTAGTCGCTGATTTGGTCAAAGTTTCTGCTGTTTTAGGTACGATATTGTGGGAATTAGTATTTGTGGGGCGGGGTCAGTTATGGATATGTAGAGATGCATATAGATTTTTTCTATGTAGTTCTTTTCTGGAGAATGAACTAGCAACTCAAGGTGAAAGAAGGCGCGATGTACGGGAATTACGATTTACCGTTAACACTAGGACAAAAACCAACGCTGAATGCTCTGTACGGTGCGGTAGGAGAGGCGGTGGACTGCGCGGGTGACGCCCTCGGTTGCTGAGCTGCGTGACACGAAGCCTAGAGATGCCACCGTATTATGAGATTATAATCTCATTTCCTTTTCTTTTGTTTCCAATGAATAACCCTGTTACGTATTTATTTCTTCATTCCTTCATTTATTTATTGCCCGCAAGGCAGAACGTCTCCTGGGCAAGGGGTTCAGCCAACTGCACCTGGCGGTGCCAAGGGGTTTTCTGAAAGAGATCGGGTCTCCATCGCTTCCCCAGGAGGACACCACGGGCGTTCTCTTTGGAACAAACAGTGGAATGGGACACCGATTGTGTCAAAATAATCCTGACTAACCCTCCGTACAACGGTGCGTTCTGTACAATTATCGAGGCATTGCCAAGCCGCGAGGAGAAGAGAGAGAAGGCGACGGAGAGAGGACTCGGGATGGAGGGGCGTGGGCCGCACACGGAAGCGTACCCACCGGTCCCGCCCCCCCCCCCAAAGCCCCAACCCAGCTCCACTAGCGGAGGGATGTGTAGGCGCACCAGTCAGCGGGGCAGGGAGCTCATCCTGCAAAGGCGATGGGCGGGGTGGGGGCAAGCACCTTGGGGGAGGCGCACATCTGCCGCCAATAGAACCGTCTGTGGGAAAGAGGCCATCAGAAACTCAGAGTCCCTCCTGGCCCTAATAGGCGGGATGTCGCTAGGATCACAATCAACTCACTGTCTGGCAGGACTGCGGGGCCAAGACCCTTGGCAGCCTGAGAGTCCAAGGAATCCAGGATTCCCAGACTTGTGGGGTCCTTCTGGGATTTGTGATCTGTCCTAATTACCCCAGGGCTTGTGAATCCTGCCCTCTGTGATGGTTTTTATAATGTTAATGAGGCAGGAGCACAGGGGGTTATGTCAATGAGGGAGGAGGCGATGTAGAGGATTAGGTTGTATGGGCAGGCGGTCCCTTTGGAGAGAGAAAAGAGAGAAGCTAGCGGAGAGGAGAGAGGGACCAATGGGCGCCAAGGAAGAAGAGGCAGAGGCAGAGGCAGAGCGCGTCCTTCGGACCTGGGTCCCTGCCCTGAGAAGCTCGTAGACCAGAAGATGACTGATGCCTAGGGCCTTCACCCAGAGCTGACAGGCAGGGAACTCCTTCCCCAGGCGCTGGCGCCCTCAATTGGAACTCGTCGCCTGGTCGACTGGGAAAGAATACAAACGTTTCTGTTTGTCAAAGCCACGCACCGCTGCTAGTTCTGTTAGGGCGGCACCAGCGAACTAAGGCGCCTGGGAATCCCAGTCCGGTCCCCCAGCCCCCACCGACCTGGCAAGGTGCCGGAAGATCCTTCCGTTGCAAATGCATTCCTCTGACGCAACACGTTGATAGGATGACCATTGCCAAATCCCCTGATAAAATCTCTACTTCCACTTAGGAGTGAGTCATCCTGCCCTTCAACGCTTTTCTCCAAGGCCTCAGGTACTTAATGAAGGACTCCCGTGGGTCAGGTGATTTCCCACATGGGCCTTGGGGCCTTCCTTTGCTGCGCAAAGCATTCCGGGTGTGGCTGAGCCCTGTGTTTCCGGGAGCTGTTCACTTGGCCGCGAGTCTCCGTGCAGTCCGGCTGACTTGCCCCGGTGGATCCGACCAGCGCTTCGAGTCGCTCTCAAAATCCACGAGGCCGACGAGAGAGGTTGGTTTTGAAGCCCAGTCAAAGAGAGACCCTGCGAGCATCGTTTGAACAGAACCCCTACCCTGGTAGAACTACCAGAGAAGAACTCGCCAGAGAAACTGGCATCGCGGAGGATCGCATTCAGACTTGGTTTGCAAGCCGCAGAGCAGGTCTCCTAAGGAAGAGCCGCTCGGCCTCTGGACAGGCCTCAGAAGAAGAGCCGTCCCAGGGACAGGGAGAGCCTCAGCCTTGGTCTCCGGAAAATTTCCCCAAAGCGGCCAGGCGAAAACGCACAGCCATCACCAGATCGCAAACGAGTCTCCTAGTCGAGGCCTTCGAGGAGAACCGGTACCCTGGTAACGAGGCCAAGGAAGAACTGGCTCAACGAACTGGCCTTCCGCGATCCCGAATTCACGTAATGGTTTCAGAACCGAAGAGCTCGGAAGCCGGTGCAGAGCGCGAGTGCACCGCCGAAGTCCTTGGCAGAGAGCTCGACTCATGCGGCCACGCTTCCACTTGACCAAAGCGACCCGTCCTCTGTACAGAGCACCTACCCTCTCGGCCCACCCTCCCATCCTTCCAGCAGCAACCAAGCCATCCTACCTGTTCTCACTGAGTCCCGTCCCCCGTTTCTTCCTTCGGAACCCAGCCAGGGCTGTGCCGGCCAAGCACCAGGCGCCATGATGGACCAGCCCGCCCTGACTGCGAACACAGCAGAGACCTCTCACGCCCCGGGGACACAGCTGAACCAATCGCCAACAGGACCCACTGTGGGAGAGAGGCTGTCAGACCCTCAGGCTCCTTTCTGGCCCCAATACCCAGGAAATTACCAGCATCGCCACCAACACGCTGTCTCGGCAGGGTGGCTCGCCCAAGACCCTTCTCGGCCTGACAATTCAAAGACGCAATGGCAGGTTCCGGCTCAGCAAGTCACAGCTCCCTTCACGCAATGGGGCTGTGAGGTGGCCCAGGCTGGGACTGCCAGATGGGAACCCAGCCAAGAGACACTCCAGCAGCCCGGACACTCCGAGGCACACCTGTGGCCAGAGCCGGCACAATCGGCTCGAGGGTCATCTCGTCCACCAGACCAAGACTGCCAGGAAATCGAGAGCCTTTTAGATGAACTCCTCTCCGCCCCAGAGTTGCAGGGAAAGTCCCAAAGCTTTCTGAACGCGGATCCACAGGAGGAGGACCCTCCACAACTCCAACTCTCCCTCGGCGACCTTGACTTTCGGGCTCTGCTTGACGCGCTGCAAGACTGACCGCACCCACATCCAGGCATCTATCCCTCGAGGCCGAATCCCTACGATTGAAAGAGACGCTGGGCAGCCACGACGCGGTGTTCCGGAGACAGAGGAACGCGGGAAGAAAGATAGGACTCTGGGAAACCTCGACCTGGCACACGGACGCAGCGCTGACGGTGCATCTTCAAGTCTTGGGGTGCCTGATCCTTTGAAGGCTCCTCGGTCTTTTTCCCGGAGGCACCGGAGGCACCAGGCGGTGGACCCAGTGGCTAAAGCCAGATGAACAAAAGCCTTCGCACGACTGATCGGAACTCCTCCCTGCCATCACCGCCTCCTTGGCAGTCTGTGAAATCCACGAATCCTAAGCGAACCCCGGCGAGGGAAATAGCCCTGCTTTGTACACACCTCAACTTCTTTCCCTTCTGGCAAGATGGGCCCTCAAATTGGAAATTATTGGGTAGGTGTGTAGAGAAAGAGGGGATGCCCTCTCTATTCGTAAGGGGAATTTCTAAAAAGGACGGTTTTTCCTTTTTCTTTTTCTTTTCTTAACATGTTCCTTTTCCCTTAGGTGTGAGAGTGGGAATCGGGAAGTGGAAGACAGTTTGTTCCACAGCTATCACCGAAGGAACGATGGCACAGTTTACGTCCCAGAGAACCGCCCCCCCCCCGTGAACGGATGTCTCCCTTGCCCACTTTCAACACACAGAAAATGGACTGAGAGGCGTTAGAGCAACACCATTCCATCGCCGAAGAAAGTGTATCGATGCGATTGCTGTCGCACGTGTTTGGAGTAAGGTGTATATATTCTGGGTCATATCTGTCCAGACACTAGCCCAACTTATTAATAATCAAGTTTTTATACATAAACACCAGGCCTCTTTCTTATCGTCTTTCCTCTGAGCCTCCTCCCATCGGCGTTGGCGGTGGTAGCCTCGGAAAGGTGCTAGAGATTATCGAGCTGGATGAAGGAGTTCATTGGTAGAACAGATAGATAATGGAAACCATAAAAAAGAAAACAAAACAGAATGCCACTATTTAAACACAGAGAACATGCACGTGAAACCAAAAATCTCCAGAGCACAAGGGATCAGGAAATGACAAGTGCCTCTCCAGGGCCTCTGCCCCATTCCTATGACCCCAATCTCCTACCCCTATCCCAGACGGCTATGCACTCCCCCACTTGCCCAGTAGGAATGAGGTCACACTGCCCCCTCTTCTTCCTCCTGCGGTGTCCTCCTTTGCTGGCTTCTAGGCATTTGGTCCCACCAGCCCGCCACCGCCTCTCTGACCCTTTGTGCCTCCTCATGGCTTGCCGGCCACTTGTGAAGGGGCCGATTTGTCCACAGCGTGGCCTCTTTTGCGCCTTACCGAATCTCTTGATTTTGGTCGGTCAGAAGGGGTTCTTAAAGGAAACAACGGGTTAAAGGAAGAAGCAACCAAGAAGGGAAGTGAAGAAAAGAAGGAATGTGTGACTCAGGAGACTATTTTCTTCGGTCCCTCCGGGCTCCCGAACCTGAGTTTTGGCGACCTCGTGCTGTCCGGATTGAAGATGAGATGACACCGGAGCTAAGAGGCCCTAAGCCCTCGCGGCTCTTCAAAGGCCCCGGGTGGAGAGCGGCGGGTTCAGCGTGAAATAGCCCCTCCCCCTCACCATCACCCTCACCCTCACCCTCCCCCTCACCCCAACCCTCCCCCTCACCTTCACCCTCACCCTCGCCCTAACACTAACCCTAACCCTCGCCCTCGCCCTCGCCCTCGCCCTCGCCCTCGCCCTAGCCCTAACCCCAGCCCTAACCTGAACCGTTGCCCTAACCCTAACCTTAACCCAAACCCTCCTGAGCCTGAGCTTTGGCGATCCGGGGCTGTCCGGGATTGAAGACGAGATGACGCCACAGTTCAGAGGCCCTGAGCCCTCGCGGCCCTTCAAAGGCCCCAGGCGGAGAGCGGCGGGTCCAGCGTGAATTAGCCCCTCCGAGGGGTGGGCGGCTGGTCTGGCGGGGGAGGGCGGATAGCTCAGACGGGGTTCAGTGTGTCCAGAAGCGAGTCAGGGAGAGCTCGAGGAGGCGACGAGGTCCGCGCGGTGTCAAGGCCCTCCGCAGAGGCCCGCTGCCCAGGTCAGGGCGGATGGCGAAGGCCCTAGGCTGGAGCGGGAAGCCCGGGAGCTCCCGGCGCTTGGAGGGGACGAGGCCGCGCTCTCGAGGGGAGGCTGCGCCCTCTGGCGGCCGCGGGCGGCAAGGAGGCGGGCCCGGAGCCTGGGCGGCAGCTGAAGGAGGGTCAGGGAGGTGAGTCCGGGAATGAGTCCGCGACAAATGCACTGGGTCCAGGAGAGCAAATTTATCCCGGGCCCACGGCGCGCCTGCGTGACGGCCTAAAGGGGTTGACCTGCTTTTCCCAGTGAAGTCACGGGATGGGGGTCGGGGAGAAGCGGACCCAACCGGGTGACACTGTCAGAGGGGCACACCAAAACGACTGTCCAGAAACGTCGGCGATGCGTTCCAGCAGACGTAGGTTATTTTGAAAACGACATCCCTGGAGTTACACATAACTACAGAAACATTTTTCGCTAGCCGGGCTGACGTGTATCGATGCAACTACAAGGTTCAAGAAGCTATGCGAACCTCCCTTCGGAAGCTGATCAAGCACTGTGGGGAGAGATGTCGTGGTCACCGGATTACAAGGACGCTTGGAAACGCGTGGTTCCGCGGTCTGTCTGCTGTTCTTTTCTTTGCCGCTGGGCTTTTTGTAGTCGCTGATTTGGTCAAAGTTTCTGCTGTTTTAGGTACGATATTGTGGGAATTAGTATTTGTGGGGCGGGGTCAGTTATGGATATGTAGAGATGCATATAGATTTTTTCTATGTAGTTCTTTTCTGGAGAATGAACTAGCAACTCAAGGTGAAAGAAGGCGCGATGTACGGGAATTACGATTTACCGTTAACACTAGGACAAAAACCAACGCTGAATGCTCTGTACGGTGCGGTAGGAGAGGCGGTGGACTGCGCGGGTGACGCCCTCGGTTGCTGAGCTGCGTGACACGAAGCCTAGAGATGCCACCGTATTATGAGATTATAATCTCATTTCCTTTTCTTTTGTTTCCAATGAATAACCCTGTTACGTATTTATTTCTTCATTCCTTCATTTATTTATTGCCCGCAAGGCAGAACGTCTCCTGGGCAAGGGGTTCAGCCAACTGCACCTGGCGGTGCCAAGGGGTTTTCTGAAAGAGATCGGGTCTCCATCGCTTCCCCAGGAGGACACCACGGGCGTTCTCTTTGGAACAAACAGTGGAATGGGACACCGATTGTGTCAAAATAATCCTGACTAACCCTCCGTACAACGGTGCGTTCTGTACAATTATCGAGGCATTGCCAAGCCGCGAGGAGAAGAGAGAGAAGGCGACGGAGAGAGGACTCGGGATGGAGGGGCGTGGGCCGCACACGGAAGCGTACCCACCGGTCCCGCCCCCCCCCCAAAGCCCCAACCCAGCTCCACTAGCGGAGGGATGTGTAGGCGCACCAGTCAGCGGGGCAGGGAGCTCATCCTGCAAAGGCGATGGGCGGGGTGGGGGCAAGAACCTTGGGGGAGGCGCACATCTGCCGCCAATAGAACCGTCTGTGGGAAAGAGGCCATCAGAAACTCAGAGTCCCTCCTGGCCCTAATAGGCGGGATGTCGCTAGGATCACAATCAACTCACTGTCTGGCAGGACTGCGGGGCCAAGACCCTTGGCAGCCTGAGAGTCCAAGGAATCCAGGATTCCCAGACTTGTGGGGTCCTTCTGGGATTTGTGATCTGTCCTAATTACCCCAGGGCTTGTGAATCCTGCCCTCTGTGATGGTTTTTATAATGTTAATGAGGCAGGAGCACAGGGGGTTATGTCAATGAGGGAGGAGGCGATGTAGAGGATTAGGTTGTATGGGCAGGCGGTCCCTTTGGAGAGAGAAAAGAGAGAAGCTAGCGGAGAGGAGAGAGGGACCAATGGGCGCCAAGGAAGAAGAGGCAGAGGCAGAGGCAGAGCGCGTCCTTCGGACCTGGGTCCCTGCCCTGAGAAGCTCGTAGACCAGAAGATGACTGATGCCTAGGGCCTTCACCCAGAGCTGACAGGCAGGGAACTCCTTCCCCAGGCGCTGGCGCCCTCAATTGGAACTCGTCGCCTGGTCGACTGGGAAAGAATACAAACGTTTCTGTTTGTCAAAGCCACGCACCGCTGCTAGTTCTGTTAGGGCGGCACCAGCGAACTAAGGCGCCTGGGAATCCCAGTCCGGTCCCCCAGCCCCCACCGACCTGGCAAGGTGCCGGAAGATCCTTCCGTTGCAAATGCATTCCTCTGACGCAACACGTTGATAGGATGACCATTGCCAAATCCCCTGATAAAATCTCTACTTCCACTTAGGAGTGAGTCATCCTGCCCTTCAACGCTTTTCTCCAAGGCCTCAGGTACTTAATGAAGGACTCCCGTGGGTCAGGTGATTTCCCACATGGGCCTTGGGGCCTTCCTTTGCTGCGCAAAGCATTCCGGGTGTGGCTGAGCCCTGTGTTTCCGGGAGCTGTTCACTTGGCCGCGAGTCTCCGTGCAGTCCGGCTGACTTGCCCCGGTGGATCCGACCAGCGCTTCGAGTCGCTCTCAAAATCCACGAGGCCGACGAGAGAGGTTGGTTTTGAAGCCCAGTCAAAGAGAGACCCTGCGAGCATCGTTTGAACAGAACCCCTACCCTGGTAGAACTACCAGAGAAGAACTCGCCAGAGAAACTGGCATCGCGGAGGATCGCATTCAGACTTGGTTTGCAAGCCGCAGAGCAGGTCTCCTAAGGAAGAGCCGCTCGGCCTCTGGACAGGCCTCAGAAGAAGAGCCGTCCCAGGGACAGGGAGAGCCTCAGCCTTGGTCTCCGGAAAATTTCCCCAAAGCGGCCAGGCGAAAACGCACAGCCATCACCAGATCGCAAACGAGTCTCCTAGTCGAGGCCTTCGAGGAGAACCGGTACCCTGGTAACGAGGCCAAGGAAGAACTGGCTCAACGAACTGGCCTTCCGCGATCCCGAATTCACGTAATGGTTTCAGAACCGAAGAGCTCGGAAGCCGGTGCAGAGCGCGAGTGCACCGCCGAAGTCCTTGGCAGAGAGCTCGACTCATGCGGCCACGCTTCCACTTGACCAAAGCGACCCGTCCTCTGTACAGAGCACCTACCCTCTCGGCCCACCCTCCCATCCTTCCAGCAGCAACCAAGCCATCCTACCTGTTCTCACTGAGTCCCGTCCCCCGTTTCTTCCTTCGGAACCCAGCCAGGGCTGTGCCGGCCAAGCACCAGGCGCCATGATGGACCAGCCCGCCCTGACTGCGAACACAGCAGAGACCTCTCACGCCCCGGGGACACAGCTGAACCAATCGCCAACAGGACCCACTGTGGGAGAGAGGCTGTCAGACCCTCAGGCTCCTTTCTGGCCCCAATACCCAGGAAATTACCAGCATCGCCACCAACACGCTGTCTCGGCAGGGTGGCTCGCCCAAGACCCTTCTCGGCCTGACAATTCAAAGACGCAATGGCAGGTTCCGGCTCAGCAAGTCACAGCTCCCTTCACGCAATGGGGCTGTGAGGTGGCCCAGGCTGGGACTGCCAGATGGGAACCCAGCCAAGAGACACTCCAGCAGCCCGGACACTCCGAGGCACACCTGTGGCCAGAGCCGGCACAATCGGCTCGAGGGTCATCTCGTCCACCAGACCAAGACTGCCAGGAAATCGAGAGCCTTTTAGATGAACTCCTCTCCGCCCCAGAGTTGCAGGGAAAGTCCCAAAGCTTTCTGAACGCGGATCCACAGGAGGAGGACCCTCCACAACTCCAACTCTCCCTCGGCGACCTTGACTTTCGGGCTCTGCTTGACGCGCTGCAAGACTGACCGCACCCACATCCAGGCATCTATCCCTCGAGGCCGAATCCCTACGATTGAAAGAGACGCTGGGCAGCCACGACGCGGTGTTCCGGAGACAGAGGAACGCGGGAAGAAAGATAGGACTCTGGGAAACCTCGACCTGGCACACGGACGCAGCGCTGACGGTGCATCTTCAAGTCTTGGGGTGCCTGATCCTTTGAAGGCTCCTCGGTCTTTTTCCCGGAGGCACCGGAGGCACCAGGCGGTGGACCCAGTGGCTAAAGCCAGATGAACAAAAGCCTTCGCACGACTGATCGGAACTCCTCCCTGCCATCACCGCCTCCTTGGCAGTCTGTGAAATCCACGAATCCTAAGCGAACCCCGGCGAGGGAAATAGCCCTGCTTTGTACACACCTCAACTTCTTTCCCTTCTGGCAAGATGGGCCCTCAAATTGGAAATTATTGGGTAGGTGTGTAGAGAAAGAGGGGATGCCCTCTCTATTCGTAAGGGGAATTTCTAAAAAGGACGGTTTTTCCTTTTTCTTTTTCTTTTCTTAACATGTTCCTTTTCCCTTAGGTGTGAGAGTGGGAATCGGGAAGTGGAAGACAGTTTGTTCCACAGCTATCACCGAAGGAACGATGGCACAGTTTACGTCCCAGAGAACCGCCCCCCCCCCGTGAACGGATGTCTCCCTTGCCCACTTTCAACACACAGAAAATGGACTGAGAGGCGTTAGAGCAACACCATTCCATCGCCGAAGAAAGTGTATCGATGCGATTGCTGTCGCACGTGTTTGGAGTAAGGTGTATATATTCTGGGTCATATCTGTCCAGACACTAGCCCAACTTATTAATAATCAAGTTTTTATACATAAACACCAGGCCTCTTTCTTATCGTCTTTCCTCTGAGCCTCCTCCCATCGGCGTTGGCGGTGGTAGCCTCGGAAAGGTGCTAGAGATTATCGAGCTGGATGAAGGAGTTCATTGGTAGAACAGATAGATAATGGAAACCATAAAAAAGAAAACAAAACAGAATGCCACTATTTAAACACAGAGAACATGCACGTGAAACCAAAAATCTCCAGAGCACAAGGGATCAGGAAATGACAAGTGCCTCTCCAGGGCCTCTGCCCCATTCCTATGACCCCAATCTCCTACCCCTATCCCAGACGGCTATGCACTCCCCCACTTGCCCAGTAGGAATGAGGTCACACTGCCCCCTCTTCTTCCTCCTGCGGTGTCCTCCTTTGCTGGCTTCTAGGCATTTGGTCCCACCAGCCCGCCACCGCCTCTCTGACCCTTTGTGCCTCCTCATGGCTTGCCGGCCACTTGTGAAGGGGCCGATTTGTCCACAGCGTGGCCTCTTTTGCGCCTTACCGAATCTCTTGATTTTGGTCGGTCAGAAGGGGTTCTTAAAGGAAACAACGGGTTAAAGGAAGAAGCAACCAAGAAGGGAAGTGAAGAAAAGAAGGAATGTGTGACTCAGGAGACTATTTTCTTCGGTCCCTCCGGGCTCCCGAACCTGAGTTTTGGCGACCTCGTGCTGTCCGGATTGAAGATGAGATGACACCGGAGCTAAGAGGCCCTAAGCCCTCGCGGCTCTTCAAAGGCCCCGGGTGGAGAGCGGCGGGTTCAGCGTGAAATAGCCCCTCCCCCTCACCATCACCCTCACCCTCACCCTCCCCCTCACCCCAACCCTCCCCCTCACCTTCACCCTCACCCTCGCCCTAACACTAACCCTAACCCTCGCCCTCGCCCTCGCCCTCGCCCTCGCCCTAGCCCTAACCCCAGCCCTAACCTGAACCGTTGCCCTAACCCTAACCTTAACCCAAACCCTCCTGAGCCTGAGCTTTGGCGATCCGGGGCTGTCCGGGATTGAAGACGAGATGACGCCACAGTTCAGAGGCCCTGAGCCCTCGCGGCCCTTCAAAGGCCCCAGGCGGAGAGCGGCGGGTCCAGCGTGAATTAGCCCCTCCGAGGGGTGGGCGGCTGGTCTGGCGGGGGAGGGCGGATAGCTCAGACGGGGTTCAGTGTGTCCAGAAGCGAGTCAGGGAGAGCTCGAGGAGGCGACGAGGTCCGCGCGGTGTCAAGGCCCTCCGCAGAGGCCCGCTGCCCAGGTCAGGGCGGATGGCGAAGGCCCTAGGCTGGAGCGGGAAGCCCGGGAGCTCCCGGCGCTTGGAGGGGACGAGGCCGCGCTCTCGAGGGGAGGCTGCGCCCTCTGGCGGCCGCGGGCGGCAAGGAGGCGGGCCCGGAGCCTGGGCGGCAGCTGAAGGAGGGTCAGGGAGGTGAGTCCGGGAATGAGTCCGCGACAAATGCACTGGGTCCAGGAGAGCAAATTTATCCCGGGCCCACGGCGCGCCTGCGTGACGGCCTAAAGGGGTTGACCTGCTTTTCCCAGTGAAGTCACGGGATGGGGGTCGGGGAGAAGCGGACCCAACCGGGTGACACTGTCAGAGGGGCACACCAAAACGACTGTCCAGAAACGTCGGCGATGCGTTCCAGCAGACGTAGGTTATTTTGAAAACGACATCCCTGGAGTTACACATAACTACAGAAACATTTTTCGCTAGCCGGGCTGACGTGTATCGATGCAACTACAAGGTTCAAGAAGCTATGCGAACCTCCCTTCGGAAGCTGATCAAGCACTGTGGGGAGAGATGTCGTGGTCACCGGATTACAAGGACGCTTGGAAACGCGTGGTTCCGCGGTCTGTCTGCTGTTCTTTTCTTTGCCGCTGGGCTTTTTGTAGTCGCTGATTTGGTCAAAGTTTCTGCTGTTTTAGGTACGATATTGTGGGAATTAGTATTTGTGGGGCGGGGTCAGTTATGGATATGTAGAGATGCATATAGATTTTTTCTATGTAGTTCTTTTCTGGAGAATGAACTAGCAACTCAAGGTGAAAGAAGGCGCGATGTACGGGAATTACGATTTACCGTTAACACTAGGACAAAAACCAACGCTGAATGCTCTGTACGGTGCGGTAGGAGAGGCGGTGGACTGCGCGGGTGACGCCCTCGGTTGCTGAGCTGCGTGACACGAAGCCTAGAGATGCCACCGTATTATGAGATTATAATCTCATTTCCTTTTCTTTTGTTTCCAATGAATAACCCTGTTACGTATTTATTTCTTCATTCCTTCATTTATTTATTGCCCGCAAGGCAGAACGTCTCCTGGGCAAGGGGTTCAGCCAACTGCACCTGGCGGTGCCAAGGGGTTTTCTGAAAGAGATCGGGTCTCCATCGCTTCCCCAGGAGGACACCACGGGCGTTCTCTTTGGAACAAACAGTGGAATGGGACACCGATTGTGTCAAAATAATCCTGACTAACCCTCCGTACAACGGTGCGTTCTGTACAATTATCGAGGCATTGCCAAGCCGCGAGGAGAAGAGAGAGAAGGCGACGGAGAGAGGACTCGGGATGGAGGGGCGTGGGCCGCACACGGAAGCGTACCCACCGGTCCCGCCCCCCCCCCCAAAGCCCCAACCCAGCTCCACTAGCGGAGGGATGTGTAGGCGCACCAGTCAGCGGGGCAGGGAGCTCATCCTGCAAAGGCGATGGGCGGGGTGGGGGCAAGCACCTTGGGGGAGGCGCACATCTGCCGCCAATAGAACCGTCTGTGGGAAAGAGGCCATCAGAAACTCAGAGTCCCTCCTGGCCCTAATAGGCGGGATGTCGCTAGGATCACAATCAACTCACTGTCTGGCAGGACTGCGGGGCCAAGACCCTTGGCAGCCGGAGGGTCCAAGGAATCCAGGATTCCCAGACTTGTGGGGTCCTTCTGGGATTTGTGATCTGTCCTAATTACCCCAGGGCTTGTGAATCCTGCCCTCTGTGATGGTTTTTATAATGTTAATGAGGCAGGAGCACAGGGGGTTATGTCAATGAGGGAGGAGGCGATGTAGAGGATTAGGTTGTATGGGCAGGCGGTCCCTTTGGAGAGAGAAAAGAGAGAAGCTAGCGGAGAGGAGAGAGGGACCAATGGGCGCCAAGGAAGAAGAGGCAGAGGCAGAGGCAGAGCGCGTCCTTCGGACCTGGGTCCCTGCCCTGAGAAGCTCGTAGACCAGAAGATGACTGATGCCTAGGGCCTT
Source organism: Elephas maximus indicus (assembly GCF_024166365.1). Classification (NCBI taxonomy): domain Eukaryota; kingdom Metazoa; phylum Chordata; class Mammalia; order Proboscidea; family Elephantidae; genus Elephas; species Elephas maximus. The sequence goes on along the minus strand of NC_064836.1, from coordinate 84,608,413 downwards.
CACCCAGAGCTGACAGGCAGGGAACTCCTTCCCCAGGCGCTGGCGCCCTCAATTGGAACTCGTCGCCTGGTCGACTGGGAAAGAATACAAACGTTTCTGTTTGTCAAAGCCACGCACCGCTGCTAGTTCTGTTAGGGCGGCACCAGCGAACTAAGGCGCCTGGGAATCCCAGTCCGGTCCCCCAGCCCCCACCGACCTGGCAAGGTGCCGGAAGATCCTTCCGTTGCAAATGCATTCCTCTGACGCAACACGTTGATAGGATGACCATTGCCAAATCCCCTGATAAAATCTCTACTTCCACTTAGGAGTGAGTCATCCTGCCCTTCAACGCTTTTCTCCAAGGCCTCAGGTACTTAATGAAGGACTCCCGTGGGTCAGGTGATTTCCCACATGGGCCTTGGGGCCTTCCTTTGCTGCGCAAAGCATTCCGGGTGTGGCTGAGCCCTGTGTTTCCGGGAGCTGTTCACTTGGCCGCGAGTCTCCGTGCAGTCCGGCTGACTTGCCCCGGTGGATCCGACCAGCGCTTCGAGTCGCTCTCAAAATCCACGAGGCCGACGAGAGAGGTTGGTTTTGAAGCCCAGTCAAAGAGAGACCCTGCGAGCATCGTTTGAACAGAACCCCTACCCTGGTAGAACTACCAGAGAAGAACTCGCCAGAGAAACTGGCATCGCGGAGGATCGCATTCAGACTTGGTTTGCAAGCCGCAGAGCAGGTCTCCTAAGGAAGAGCCGCTCGGCCTCTGGACAGGCCTCAGAAGAAGAGCCGTCCCAGGGACAGGGAGAGCCTCAGCCTTGGTCTCCGGAAAATTTCCCCAAAGCGGCCAGGCGAAAACGCACAGCCATCACCAGATCGCAAACGAGTCTCCTAGTCGAGGCCTTCGAGGAGAACCGGTACCCTGGTAACGAGGCCAAGGAAGAACTGGCTCAACGAACTGGCCTTCCGCGATCCCGAATTCACGTAATGGTTTCAGAACCGAAGAGCTCGGAAGCCGGTGCAGAGCGCGAGTGCACCGCCGAAGTCCTTGGCAGAGAGCTCGACTCATGCGGCCACGCTTCCACTTGACCAAAGCGACCCGTCCTCTGTACAGAGCACCTACCCTCTCGGCCCACCCTCCCATCCTTCCAGCAGCAACCAAGCCATCCTACCTGTTCTCACTGAGTCCCGTCCCCCGTTTCTTCCTTCGGAACCCAGCCAGGGCTGTGCCGGCCAAGCACCAGGCGCCATGATGGACCAGCCCGCCCTGACTGCGAACACAGCAGAGACCTCTCACGCCCCGGGGACACAGCTGAACCAATCGCCAACAGGACCCACTGTGGGAGAGAGGCTGTCAGACCCTCAGGCTCCTTTCTGGCCCCAATACCCAGGAAATTACCAGCATCGCCACCAACACGCTGTCTCGGCAGGGTGGCTCGCCCAAGACCCTTCTCGGCCTGACAATTCAAAGACGCAATGGCAGGTTCCGGCTCAGCAAGTCACAGCTCCCTTCACGCAATGGGGCTGTGAGGTGGCCCAGGCTGGGACTGCCAGATGGGAACCCAGCCAAGAGACACTCCAGCAGCCCGGACACTCCGAGGCACACCTGTGGCCAGAGCCGGCACAATCGGCTCGAGGGTCATCTCGTCCACCAGACCAAGACTGCCAGGAAATCGAGAGCCTTTTAGATGAACTCCTCTCCGCCCCAGAGTTGCAGGGAAAGTCCCAAAGCTTTCTGAACGCGGATCCACAGGAGGAGGACCCTCCACAACTCCAACTCTCCCTCGGCGACCTTGACTTTCGGGCTCTGCTTGACGCGCTGCAAGACTGACCGCACCCACATCCAGGCATCTATCCCTCGAGGCCGAATCCCTACGATTGAAAGAGACGCTGGGCAGCCACGACGCGGTGTTCCGGAGACAGAGGAACGCGGGAAGAAAGATAGGACTCTGGGAAACCTCGACCTGGCACACGGACGCAGCGCTGACGGTGCATCTTCAAGTCTTGGGGTGCCTGATCCTTTGAAGGCTCCTCGGTCTTTTTCCCGGAGGCACCGGAGGCACCAGGCGGTGGACCCAGTGGCTAAAGCCAGATGAACAAAAGCCTTCGCACGACTGATCGGAACTCCTCCCTGCCATCACCGCCTCCTTGGCAGTCTGTGAAATCCACGAATCCTAAGCGAACCCCGGCGAGGGAAATAGCCCTGCTTTGTACACACCTCAACTTCTTTCCCTTCTGGCAAGATGGGCCCTCAAATTGGAAATTATTGGGTAGGTGTGTAGAGAAAGAGGGGATGCCCTCTCTATTCGTAAGGGGAATTTCTAAAAAGGACGGTTTTTCCTTTTTCTTTTTCTTTTCTTAACATGTTCCTTTTCCCTTAGGTGTGAGAGTGGGAATCGGGAAGTGGAAGACAGTTTGTTCCACAGCTATCACCGAAGGAACGATGGCACAGTTTACGTCCCAGAGAACCGCCCCCCCCCCGTGAACGGATGTCTCCCTTGCCCACTTTCAACACACAGAAAATGGACTGAGAGGCGTTAGAGCAACACCATTCCATCGCCGAAGAAAGTGTATCGATGCGATTGCTGTCGCACGTGTTTGGAGTAAGGTGTATATATTCTGGGTCATATCTGTCCAGACACTAGCCCAACTTATTAATAATCAAGTTTTTATACATAAACACCAGGCCTCTTTCTTATCGTCTTTCCTCTGAGCCTCCTCCCATCGGCGTTGGCGGTGGTAGCCTCGGAAAGGTGCTAGAGATTATCGAGCTGGATGAAGGAGTTCATTGGTAGAACAGATAGATAATGGAAACCATAAAAAAGAAAACAAAACAGAATGCCACTATTTAAACACAGAGAACATGCACGTGAAACCAAAAATCTCCAGAGCACAAGGGATCAGGAAATGACAAGTGCCTCTCCAGGGCCTCTGCCCCATTCCTATGACCCCAATCTCCTACCCCTATCCCAGACGGCTATGCACTCCCCCACTTGCCCAGTAGGAATGAGGTCACACTGCCCCCTCTTCTTCCTCCTGCGGTGTCCTCCTTTGCTGGCTTCTAGGCATTTGGTCCCACCAGCCCGCCACCGCCTCTCTGACCCTTTGTGCCTCCTCATGGCTTGCCGGCCACTTGTGAAGGGGCCGATTTGTCCACAGCGTGGCCTCTTTTGCGCCTTACCGAATCTCTTGATTTTGGTCGGTCAGAAGGGGTTCTTAAAGGAAACAACGGGTTAAAGGAAGAAGCAACCAAGAAGGGAAGTGAAGAAAAGAAGGAATGTGTGACTCAGGAGACTATTTTCTTCGGTCCCTCCGGGCTCCCGAACCTGAGTTTTGGCGACCTCGTGCTGTCCGGATTGAAGATGAGATGACACCGGAGCTAAGAGGCCCTAAGCCCTCGCGGCTCTTCAAAGGCCCCGGGTGGAGAGCGGCGGGTTCAGCGTGAAATAGCCCCTCCCCCTCACCATCACCCTCACCCTCACCCTCCCCCTCACCCCAACCCTCCCCCTCACCTTCACCCTCACCCTCGCCCTAACACTAACCCTAACCCTCGCCCTCGCCCTCGCCCTCGCCCTCGCCCTAGCCCTAACCCCAGCCCTAACCTGAACCGTTGCCCTAACCCTAACCTTAACCCAAACCCTCCTGAGCCTGAGCTTTGGCGATCCGGGGCTGTCCGGGATTGAAGACGAGATGACGCCACAGTTCAGAGGCCCTGAGCCCTCGCGGCCCTTCAAAGGCCCCAGGCGGAGAGCGGCGGGTCCAGCGTGAATTAGCCCCTCCGAGGGGTGGGCGGCTGGTCTGGCGGGGGAGGGCGGATAGCTCAGACGGGGTTCAGTGTGTCCAGAAGCGAGTCAGGGAGAGCTCGAGGAGGCGACGAGGTCCGCGCGGTGTCAAGGCCCTCCGCAGAGGCCCGCTGCCCAGGTCAGGGCGGATGGCGAAGGCCCTAGGCTGGAGCGGGAAGCCCGGGAGCTCCCGGCGCTTGGAGGGGACGAGGCCGCGCTCTCGAGGGGAGGCTGCGCCCTCTGGCGGCCGCGGGCGGCAAGGAGGCGGGCCCGGAGCCTGGGCGGCAGCTGAAGGAGGGTCAGGGAGGTGAGTCCGGGAATGAGTCCGCGACAAATGCACTGGGTCCAGGAGAGCAAATTTATCCCGGGCCCACGGCGCGCCTGCGTGACGGCCTAAAGGGGTTGACCTGCTTTTCCCAGTGAAGTCACGGGATGGGGGTCGGGGAGAAGCGGACCCAACCGGGTGACACTGTCAGAGGGGCACACCAAAACGACTGTCCAGAAACGTCGGCGATGCGTTCCAGCAGACGTAGGTTATTTTGAAAACGACATCCCTGGAGTTACACATAACTACAGAAACATTTTTCGCTAGCCGGGCTGACGTGTATCGATGCAACTACAAGGTTCAAGAAGCTATGCGAACCTCCCTTCGGAAGCTGATCAAGCACTGTGGGGAGAGATGTCGTGGTCACCGGATTACAAGGACGCTTGGAAACGCGTGGTTCCGCGGTCTGTCTGCTGTTCTTTTCTTTGCCGCTGGGCTTTTTGTAGTCGCTGATTTGGTCAAAGTTTCTGCTGTTTTAGGTACGATATTGTGGGAATTAGTATTTGTGGGGCGGGGTCAGTTATGGATATGTAGAGATGCATATAGATTTTTTCTATGTAGTTCTTTTCTGGAGAATGAACTAGCAACTCAAGGTGAAAGAAGGCGCGATGTACGGGAATTACGATTTACCGTTAACACTAGGACAAAAACCAACGCTGAATGCTCTGTACGGTGCGGTAGGAGAGGCGGTGGACTGCGCGGGTGACGCCCTCGGTTGCTGAGCTGCGTGACACGAAGCCTAGAGATGCCACCGTATTATGAGATTATAATCTCATTTCCTTTTCTTTTGTTTCCAATGAATAACCCTGTTACTTATTTATTTCTTCATTCCTTCATTTATTTATTGCCCGCAAGGCAGAACGTCTCCTGGGCAAGGGGTTCAGCCAACTGCACCTGGCGGTGCCAAGGGGTTTTCTGAAAGAGATCGGGTCTCCATCGCTTCCCCAGGAGGACACCATGGGCGTTCTCTTTGGAACAAACAGTGGAATGGGACACCGATTGTGTCAAAATAATCCTGACTAACCCTCCGTACAACGGTGCGTTCTGTACAATTATCGAGGCATTGCCAAGCCGCGAGGAGAAGAGAGAGAAGGCGACGGAGAGAGGACTCGGGATGGAGGGGCGTGGGCCGCACACGGAAGCGTACCCACCGGTCCCGCCCCCCCCCCAAAGCCCCAACCCAGCTCCACTAGCGGAGGGATGTGTAGGCGCACCAGTCAGCGGGGCAGGGAGCTCATCCTGCAAAGGCGATGGGCGGGGTGGGGGCAAGCACCTTGGGGGAGGCGCACATCTGCCGCCAATAGAACCGTCTGTGGGAAAGAGGCCATCAGAAACTCAGAGTCCCTCCTGGCCCTAATAGGCGGGATGTCGCTAGGATCACAATCAACTCACTGTCTGGCAGGACTGCGGGGCCAAGACCCTTGGCAGCCTGAGAGTCCAAGGAATCCAGGATTCCCAGACTTGTGGGGTCCTTCTGGGATTTGTGATCTGTCCTAATTACCCCAGGGCTTGTGAATCCTGCCCTCTGTGATGGTTTTTATAATGTTAATGAGGCAGGAGCACAGGGGGTTATGTCAATGAGGGAGGAGGCGATGTAGAGGATTAGGTTGTATGGGCAGGCGGTCCCTTTGGAGAGAGAAAAGAGAGAAGCTAGCGGAGAGGAGAGAGGGACCAATGGGCGCCAAGGAAGAAGAGGCAGAGGCAGAGGCAGAGCGCGTCCTTCGGACCTGGGTCCCTGCCCTGAGAAGCTCGTAGACCAGAAGATGACTGATGCCTAGGGCCTTCACCCAGAGCTGACAGGCAGGGAACTCCTTCCCCAGGCGCTGGCGCCCTCAATTGGAACTCGTCGCCTGGTCGACTGGGAAAGAATACAAACGTTTCTGTTTGTCAAAGCCACGCACCGCTGCTAGTTCTGTTAGGGCGGCACCAGCGAACTAAGGCGCCTGGGAATCCCAGTCCGGTCCCCCAGCCCCCACCGACCTGGCAAGGTGCCGGAAGATCCTTCCGTTGCAAATGCATTCCTCTGACGCAACACGTTGATAGGATGACCATTGCCAAATCCCCTGATAAAATCTCTACTTCCACTTAGGAGTGAGTCATCCTGCCCTTCAACGCTTTTCTCCAAGGCCTCAGGTACTTAATGAAGGACTCCCGTGGGTCAGGTGATTTCCCACATGGGCCTTGGGGCCTTCCTTTGCTGCGCAAAGCATTCCGGGTGTGGCTGAGCCCTGTGTTTCCGGGAGCTGTTCACTTGGCCGCGAGTCTCCGTGCAGTCCGGCTGACTTGCCCCGGTGGATCCGACCAGCGCTTCGAGTCGCTCTCAAAATCCACGAGGCCGACGAGAGAGGTTGGTTTTGAAGCCCAGTCAAAGAGAGACCCTGCGAGCATCGTTTGAACAGAACCCCTACCCTGGTAGAACTACCAGAGAAGAACTCGCCAGAGAAACTGGCATCGCGGAGGATCGCATTCAGACTTGGTTTGCAAGCCGCAGAGCAGGTCTCCTAAGGAAGAGCCGCTCGGCCTCTGGACAGGCCTCAGAAGAAGAGCCGTCCCAGGGACAGGGAGAGCCTCAGCCTTGGTCTCCGGAAAATTTCCCCAAAGCGGCCAGGCGAAAACGCACAGCCATCACCAGATCGCAAACGAGTCTCCTAGTCGAGGCCTTCGAGGAGAACCGGTACCCTGGTAACGAGGCCAAGGAAGAACTGGCTCAACGAACTGGCCTTCCGCGATCCCGAATTCACGTAATGGTTTCAGAACCGAAGAGCTCGGAAGCCGGTGCAGAGCGCGAGTGCACCGCCGAAGTCCTTGGCAGAGAGCTCGACTCATGCGGCCACGCTTCCACTTGACCAAAGCGACCCGTCCTCTGTACAGAGCACCTACCCTCTCGGCCCACCCTCCCATCCTTCCAGCAGCAACCAAGCCATCCTACCTGTTCTCACTGAGTCCCGTCCCCCGTTTCTTCCTTCGGAACCCAGCCAGGGCTGTGCCGGCCAAGCACCAGGCGCCATGATGGACCAGCCCGCCCTGACTGCGAACACAGCAGAGACCTCTCACGCCCCGGGGACACAGCTGAACCAATCGCCAACAGGACCCACTGTGGGAGAGAGGCTGTCAGACCCTCAGGCTCCTTTCTGGCCCCAATACCCAGGAAATTACCAGCATCGCCACCAACACGCTGTCTCGGCAGGGTGGCTCGCCCAAGACCCTTCTCGGCCTGACAATTCAAAGACGCAATGGCAGGTTCCGGTTCAGCAAGTCACAGCTCCCTTCACGCAATGGGGCTGTGAGGTGGCCCAGGCTGGGACTGCCAGATGGGAACCCAGCCAAGAGACACTCCAGCAGCCCGGACACTCCGAGGCACACCTGTGGCCAGAGCCGGCACAATCGGCTCGAGGGTCATCTCGTCCACCAGACCAAGACTGCCAGGAAATCGAGAGCCTTTTAGATGAACTCCTCTCCGCCCCAGAGTTGCAGGGAAAGTCCCAAAGCTTTCTGAACGCGGATCCACAGGAGGAGGACCCTCCACAACTCCAACTCTCCCTCGGCGACCTTGACTTTCGGGCTCTGCTTGACGCGCTGCAAGACTGACCGCACCCACATCCAGACATCTATCCCTCGAGGCCGAATCCCTACGATTGAAAGAGACGCTGGGCAGCCACGACGCGGTGTTCCGGAGACAGAGGAACGCGGGAAGAAAGATAGGACTCTGGGAAACCTCGACCTGGCACACGGACGCAGCGCTGACGGTGCATCTTCAAGTCTTGGGGTGCCTGATCCTTTGAAGGCTCCTCGGTCTTTTTCCCGGAGGCACCGGAGGCACCAGGCGGTGGACCCAGTGGCTAAAGCCAGATGAACAAAAGCCTTCGCACGACTGATCGGAACTCCTCCCTGCCATCACCGCCTCCTTGGCAGTCTGTGAAATCCACGAATCCTAAGCGAACCCCGGCGAGGGAAATAGCCCTGCTTTGTACACACCTCAACTTCTTTCCCTTCTGGCAAGATGGGCCCTCAAATTGGAAATTATTGGGTAGGTGTGTAGAGAAAGAGGGGATGCCCTCTCTATTCGTAAGGGGAATTTCTAAAAAGGACGGTTTTTCCTTTTTCTTTTTCTTTTCTTAACATGTTCCTTTTCCCTTAGGTGTGAGAGTGGGAATCGGGAAGTGGAAGACAGTTTGTTCCACAGCTATCACCGAAGGAACGATGGCACAGTTTACGTCCCAGAGAACCGCCCCCCCCGTGAACGGATGTCTCCCTTGCCCACTTTCAACACACAGAAAATGGACTGAGAGGCGTTAGAGCAACACCATTCCATCGCCGAAGAAAGTGTATCGATGCGATTGCTGTCGCACGTGTTTGGAGTAAGGTGTATATATTCTGGGTCATATCTGTCCAGACACTAGCCCAACTTATTAATAATCAAGTTTTTATACATAAACACCAGGCCTCTTTCTTATCGTCTTTCCTCTGAGCCTCCTCCCATCGGCGTTGGCGGTGGTAGCCTCGGAAAGGTGCTAGAGATTATCGAGCTGGATGAAGGAGTTCATTGGTAGAACAGATAGATAATGGAAACCATAAAAAAGAAAACAAAACAGAATGCCACTATTTAAACACAGAGAACATGCACGTGAAACCAAAAGTCTCCAGAGCACAAGGGATCAGGAAATGACAAGTGCCTCTCCAGGGCCTCTGCCCCATTCCTATGACCCCAATCTCCTACCCCTATCCCAGACGGCTATGCACTCCCGCACTTGCCCAGTAGGAATGAGGTCACACTGCCCCCTCATCTTCCTCCTGCGGTGTCCTCCTTTGCTGGCTTCTAGGCATTTGGTCCCACCAGCCCGCCACCGCCTGTCTGACCCTTTGTGCCTCCTCATGGCTTGCCGGCCACTTGTGAAGGGGCCGATTTGTCCACAGCGTGGCCTCTTTTGCGCCTTACCGAATCTCTTGATTTTGGTCGGTCAGAAGGGGTTCTTAAAGGAAACAACGGGTTAAAGGAAGAAGCAACCAAGAAGGGAAGTGAAGAAAAGAAGGAATGTGTGACTCAGGAGACTATTTTCTTCGGTCCCTCCGGGCTCCCGAACCTGAGTTTTGGCGACCTCGTGCTGTCCGGATTGAAGATGAGATGACACCGGAGCTAAGAGGCCCTAAGCCCTCGCGGCTCTTCAAAGGCCCCGGGTGGAGAGCGGCGGGTTCAGCGTGAAATAGCCCCTCCCCCTCACCATCACCCTCACCCTCACCCTCCCCCTCACCCCAACCCTCCCCCTCACCTTCACCCTCACCCTCGCCCTAACACTAACCCTAACCCTCGCCCTCGCCCTCGCCCTCGCCCTCGCCCTCGCCCTAGCCCTAACCCCAGCCCTAACCTGAACCGTTGCCCTAACCCTAACCTTAACCCAAACCCTCCTGAGCCTGAGCTTTGGCGATCCGGGGCTGTCCGGGATTGAAGACGAGATGACGCCACAGTTCAGAGGCCCTGAGCCCTCGCGGCCCTTCAAAGGCCCCAGGCGGAGAGCGGCGGGTCCAGCGTGAATTAGCCCCTCCGAGGGGTGGGCGGCTGGTCTGGCGGGGGAGGGCGGATAGCTCAGACGGGGTTCAGTGTGTCCAGAAGCGAGTCAGGGAGAGCTCGAGGAGGCGACGAGGTCCGCGCGGTGTCAAGGCCCTCCGCAGAGGCCCGCTGCCCAGGTCAGGGCGGATGGCGAAGGCCCTAGGCTGGAGCGGGAAGCCCGGGAGCTCCCGGCGCTTGGAGGGGACGAGGCCGCGCTCTCGAGGGGAGGCTGCGCCCTCTGGCGGCCGCGGGCGGCAAGGAGGCGGGCCCGGAGCCTGGGCGGCAGCTGAAGGAGGGTCAGGGAGGTGAGTCCGGGAATGAGTCCGCGACAAATGCACTGGGTCCAGGAGAGCAAATTTATCCCGGGCCCACGGCGCGCCTGCGTGACGGCCTAAAGGGGTTGACCTGCTTTTCCCAGTGAAGTCACGGGATGGGGGTCGGGGAGAAGCGGACCCAACCAGGTGACACTGTCAGAGGGGCACACCAAAACGACTGTCCAGAAACGTCGGCGATGCGTTCCAGCAGACGTAGGTTATTTTGAAAACGACATCCCTGGAGTTACACATAACTACAGAAACATTTTTCGCTAGCCGGGCTGACGTGTATCGATGCAACTACAAGGTTCAAGAAGCTATGCGAACCTCCCTTCGGAAGCTGATCAAGCACTGTGGGGAGAGATGTCGTGGTCACCGGATTACAAGGACGCTTGGAAACGCGTGGTTCCGCGGTCTGTCTGCTGTTCTTTTCTTTGCCGCTGGGCTTTTTGTAGTCGCTGATTTGGTCAAAGTTTCTGCTGTTTTAGGTACGATATTGTGGGAATTAGTATTTGTGGGGCGGGGTCAGTTATGGATATGTAGAGATGCATATAGATTTTTTCTATGTAGTTCTTTTCTGGAGAATGAACTAGCAACTCAAGGTGAAAGAAGGCGCGATGTACGGGAATTACGATTTACCGTTAACACTAGGACAAAAACCAACGCTGAATGCTCTGTACGGTGCGGTAGGAGAGGCGGTGGACTGCGCGGGTGACGCCCTCGGTTGCTGAGCTGCGTGACACGAAGCCTAGAGATGCCACCGTATTATGAGATTATAATCTCATTTCCTTTTCTTTTGTTTCCAATGAATAACCCTGTTACGTATTTATTTCTTCATTCCTTCATTTATTTATTGCCCGCAAGGCAGAACGTCTCCTGGGCAAGGGGTTCAGCCAACTGCACCTGGCGGTGCCAAGGGGTTTTCTGAAAGAGATCGGGTCTCCATCGCTTCCCCAGGAGGACACCACGGGCGTTCTCTTTGGAACAAACAGTGGAATGGGACACCGATTGTGTCAAAATAATCCTGACTAACCCTCCGTACAACGGTGCGTTCTGTACAATTATCGAGGCATTGCCAAGCCGCGAGGAGAAGAGAGAGAAGGCGACGGAGAGAGGACTCGGGATGGAGGGGCGTGGGCCGCACACGGAAGCGTACCCACCGGTCCCGCCCCCCCCCCCCAAAGCCCCAACCCAGCTCCACTAGCGGAGGGATGTGTAGGCGCACCAGTCAGCGGGGCAGGGAGCTCATCCTGCAAAGGCGATGGGCGGGGTGGGGGCAAGCACCTTGGGGGAGGCGCACATCTGCCGCCAATAGAACCGTCTGTGGGAAAGAGGCCATCAGAAACTCAGAGTCCCTCCTGGCCCTAATAGGCGGGGTGTCGCTAGGATCACAATCAACTCACTGTCTGGCAGGACTGCGGGGCCAAGACCCTTGGCAGCCTGAGGGTCCAAGGAATCCAGGATTCCCAGACTTGTGGGGTCCTTCTGGGATTTGTGATCTGTCCTAATTACCCCAGGGCTTGTGAATCCTGCCCTCTGTGATGGTTTTTATAATGTTAATGAGGCAGGAGCACAGGGGGTTATGTCAATGAGGGAGGAGGCGATGTAGAGGATTAGGTTGTATGGGCAGGCGGTCCCTTTGGAGAGAGAAAAGAGAGAAGCTAGCGGAGAGGAGAGAGGGACCAATGGGCGCCAAGGAAGAAGAGGCAGAGGCAGAGGCAGAGCGCGTCCTTCGGACCTGGGTCCCTGCCCTGAGAAGCTCGTAGACCAGAAGATGACTGATGCCTAGGGCCTTCACCCAGAGCTGACAGGCAGGGAACTCCTTCCCCAGGCGCTGGCGCCCTCAATTGGAACTCGTCGCCTGGTCGACTGGGAAAGAATACAAACGTTTCTGTTTGTCAAAGCCACGCACCGCTGCTAGTTCTGTTAGGGCGGCACCAGCGAACTAAGGCGCCTGGGAATCCCAGTCCGGTCCCCCAGCCCCCACCGACCTGGCAAGGTGCCGGAAGATCCTTCCGTTGCAAATGCATTCCTCTGACGCAACACGTTGATAGGATGACCATTGCCAAATCCCCTGATAAAATCTCTACTTCCACTTAGGAGTGAGTCATCCTGCCCTTCAACGCTTTTCTCCAAGGCCTCAGGTACTTAATGAAGGACTCCCGTGGGTCAGGTGATTTCCCACATGGGCCTTGGGGCCTTCCTTTGCTGCGCAAAGCATTCCGGGTGTGGCTGAGCCCTGTGTTTCCGGGAGCTGTTCACTTGGCCGCGAGTCTCCGTGCAGTCCGGCTGACTTGCCCCGGTGGATCCGACCAGCGCTTCGAGTCGCTCTCAAAATCCACGAGGCCGACGAGAGAGGTTGGTTTTGAAGCCCAGTCAAAGAGAGACCCTGCGAGCATCGTTTGAACAGAACCCCTACCCTGGTAGAACTACCAGAGAAGAACTCGCCAGAGAAACTGGCATCGCGGAGGATCGCATTCAGACTTGGTTTGCAAGCCGCAGAGCAGGTCTCCTAAGGAAGAGCCGCTCGGCCTCTGGACAGGCCTCAGAAGAAGAGCCGTCCCAGGGACAGGGAGAGCCTCAGCCTTGGTCTCCGGAAAATTTCCCCAAAGCGGCCAGGCGAAAACGCACAGCCATCACCAGATCGCAAACGAGTCTCCTAGTCGAGGCCTTCGAGGAGAACCGGTACCCTGGTAACGAGGCCAAGGAAGAACTGGCTCAACGAACTGGCCTTCCGCGATCCCGAATTCACGTAATGGTTTCAGAACCGAAGAGCTCGGAAGCCGGTGCAGAGCGCGAGTGCACCGCCGAAGTCCTTGGCAGAGAGCTCGACTCATGCGGCCACGCTTCCACTTGACCAAAGCGACCCGTCCTCTGTACAGAGCACCTACCCTCTCGGCCCACCCTCCCATCCTTCCAGCAGCAACCAAGCCATCCTACCTGTTCTCACTGAGTCCCGTCCCCCGTTTCTTCCTTCGGAACCCAGCCAGGGCTGTGCCGGCCAAGCACCAGGCGCCATGATGGACCAACCCGCCCTGACTGCGAACACAGCAGAGACCTCTCACGCCCCGGGGACACAGCTGAACCAATCGCCAACAGGACCCACTGTGGGAGAGAGGCTGTCAGACCCTCAGGCTCCTTTCTGGCCCCAATACCCAGGAAATTACCAGCATCGCCACCAACACGCTGTCTCGGCAGGGTGGCTCGCCCAAGACCCTTCTCGGCCTGACAATTCAAAGACGCAATGGCAGGTTCCGGCTCAGCAAGCCACAGCTCCCTTCACGCAATGGGGCTGTGAGGTGGCCCAGGCTGGGACTGCCAGATGGGAACCCAGCCAAGAGACACTCCAGCAGCCCGGACACTCCGAGGCACACCTGTGGCCAGAGCCGGCACAATCGGCTCGAGGGTCATCTCGTCCACCAGACCAAGACTGCCAGGAAATCGAGAGCCTTTTAGATGAACTCCTCTCCGCCCCAGAGTTGCAGGGAAAGTCCCAAAGCTTTCTGAACGCGGATCCACAGGAGGAGGACCCTCCACAACTCCAACTCTCCCTCGGCGACCTTGACTTTCGGGCTCTGCTTGACGCGCTGCAAGACTGACCGCACCCACATCCAGGCATCTATCCCTCGAGGCCGAATCCCTACGATTGAAAGAGACGCTGGGCAGCCACGACGCGGTGTTCCGGAGACAGAGGAACGCGGGAAGAAAAGATAGGACTCTGGGAAACCTCGACCTGGCACACGGACGCAGCGCTGACTGTGCATCTTCAAGTCTTGGGGTGCCTGATCCTTTGAAGGCTCCTCGGTCTTTTTCCCGGAGGCACCAGAGGCACCAGGCGGTGGACCCAGTGGCTAAAGCCAGATGAACAAAAGCCTTCGCACGACTGACCGGAACTCCTCCCTGCCATCACCGCCTCCTTGGCAGTCTGTGAAATCCACGAATCCTAAGAGAACCCCGGCGAGGGAAATAGCCCTGCTTTGTACACACCTCAACTTCTTTCCCTTCTGGCAAGATGGGCCCTCAAATTGGAAATTATTGGGTAGGTGTGTAGAGAAAGAGGGGATGCCCTCTCTATTCGTAAGGGGAATTTCTAAAAAGGACGGTTTTTCCTTTTTCTTTTTCTTTTCTTAACATGTTCCTTTTCCCTTAGGTGTGAGAGTGGGAATCGGGAAGTGGAAGACAGTTTGTTCCACAGCTATCACCGAAGGAACGATGGCACAGTTTACGTCCCAGAGAACCGCCCCCCCCGTGAACGGATGTCTCCCTTGCCCACTTTCAACACACAGAAAATGGACTGAGAGGCGTTAGAGCAACACCATTCCATCGCCGAAGAAAGTGTATCGATGCGATTGCTGTCGCACGTGTTTGGAGTAAGGTGTATATATTCTGGGTCATATCTGTCCAGACACTAGCCCAACTTATTAATAATCAAGTTTTTATACATAAACACCAGGCCTCTTTCTTATCGTCTTTCCTCTGAGCCTCCTCCCATCGGCGTTGGCGGTGGTAGCCTCGGAAAGGTGCTAGAGATTATCGAGCTGGATGAAGGAGTTCATTGGTAGAACAGATAGATAATGGAAACCATAAAAAAGAAAACAAAACAGAATGCCACTATTTAAACACAGAGAACATGCACGTGAAACCAAAAGTCTCCAGAGCACAAGGGATCAGGAAATGACAAGTGCCTCTCCAGGGCCTCTGCCCCATTCCTATGACCCCAATCTCCTACCCCTATCCCAGACGGCTATGCACTCCCGCACTTGCCCAGTAGGAATGAGGTCACACTGCCCCCTCATCTTCCTCCTGCGGTGTCCTCCTTTGCTGGCTTCTAGGCATTTGGTCCCACCAGCCCGCCACCGCCTGTCTGACCCTTTGTGCCTCCTCATGGCTTGCCGGCCACTTGTGAAGGGGCCGATTTGTCCACAGCGTGGCCTCTTTTGCGCCTTACCGAATCTCTTGATTTTGGTCGGTCAGAAGGGGTTCTTAAAGGAAACAACGGGTTAAAGGAAGAAGCAACCAAGAAGGGAAGTGAAGAAAAGAAGGAATGTGTGACTCAGGAGACTATTTTCTTCGGTCCCTCCGGGCTCCCGAACCTGAGTTTTGGCGACCTCGTGCTGTCCGGATTGAAGATGAGATGACACCGGAGCTAAGAGGCCCTAAGCCCTCGCGGCTCTTCAAAGGCCCCGGGTGGAGAGCGGCGGGTTCAGCGTGAAATAGCCCCTCCCCCTCACCATCACCCTCACCCTCACCCTCCCCCTCACCCCAACCCTCCCCCTCACCTTCACCCTCACCCTCACCCTAACACTAACCCTAACCCTCGCCCTCGCCCTCGCCCTCGCCCTAGCCCTAACCCCAGCCCTAACCTGAACCGTTGCCCTAAGCCTAACCTTAACCCAAACCCTCCTGAGCCTGAGCTTTGGCGATCCGGGGCTGTCCGGGATTGAAGACGAGATGACGCCACAGTTCAGAGGCCCTGAGCCCTCGCGGCCCTTCAAAGGCCCCAGGCGGAGAGCGGCGGGTTCAGCGTGAATTAGCCCCTCCGAGGGGTGGGCGGCTGGTCTGGCGGGGGAGGGCGGATAGCTCAGACGGGGTTCAGTGTGTCCAGAAGCGAGTCAGGGAGAGCTCGAGGAGGCGACGAGGTCCGCGCGGTGTCAAGGCCCTCCGCAGAGGCCCGCTGCCCAGGTCAGGGCGGATGGCGAAGGCCCTAGGCTGGAGCGGGAAGCCCGGGAGCTCCCGGCGCTTGGAGGGGACCAGGCCGCGCTCTCGAGGGGAGGCTGCGCCCTCTGGCGGCCGCGGGCGGCAAGGAGGCGGGCCCGGAGCCTGGGCGGCAGCTGAAGGAGGGTCAGGGAGGTGAGTCCGGGAATGAGTCCGCGACAAATGCACTGGGTCCAGGAGAGCAAATTTATCCCGGGCCCACGGCGCGCCTGCGTGACGGCCTAAAGGGGTTGACCTGCTTTTCCCAGTGAAGTCACGGGATGGGGGTCGGGGAGAAGCGGACCCAACCGGGTGACACTGTCAGAGGGGCACACCAAAACGACTGTCCAGAAACGTCGGCGATGCGTTCCAGCAGACGTAGGTTATTTTGAAAACGACATCCCTGGAGTTACACATAACTACAGAAACATTCTTCGCTAGCCGGGCTGACGTGTATCGATGCAACTACAAGGTTCAAGAAGCTATGCGAACCTCCCTTCGGAAGCTGATCAAGCACTGTGGGGAGAGATGTCGTGATCACCGGATTACAAGGACGCTTGGAAACGCGTGGTTCCGCGGTCTGTCTGCTGTTCTTTTCTTTGCCGCTGGGCTTTTTGTAGTCGCTGATTTGGTCAAAGTTTCTGCTGTTTTAGGTACGATATTGTGGGAATTAGTATTTGTGGGGCGGGGTCAGTTATGGATATATAGAGATGCATATAGATTTTTTCTATGTAGTTCTTTTCTGGAGAATGAACTAGCAACTCAAGGTGAAAGAAGGAGCGATGTACGGGAATTACGATTTACCGTTAACACTAGGACAAAAACCAACGCTGAATGCTCTGTACGGTGCGGTAGGAGAGGCGGTGGACTGCGCGGGTGACGCCCTCGGTTGCTGAGCTGCGTGACACGAAGCCTAGAGATGCCACCGTATTATGAGATTATAATCTCATTTCCTTTTCTTTTGTTTCCAATGAATAACCCTGTTACGTATTTATTTCTTCATTCCTTCATTTATTTATTGCCCGCAAGGCAGAACGTCTCCTGGGCAAGGGGTTCAGCCAACTGCACACAGTGACCCTATAGGACAGAGTAGAACTGCCCCATAGGGTTTCTAAGGAGTGGATGGTGGATTCAAACTACCAACATTTTGGTTAGCAGCCTGAGCTCTTAACCACCACCACCGACAACATATATATGTTGATTATCCCACAGGCAACTTCTGAAGGCTCACTATTCCAGTTACTTGCTCTGTAGCAATCTATTCCAAAATATTTGTCTTAAAACAATACCCATTTTATCCCACGTGTGAATTAATTAGTACAATAGCAAACAGCACAGCAAGGATGGCTTGTTTCTGCCCCATGATGTCTGGTACCTCATCTTAGACGACTCAAAGGCTGGAGGTGACTTGATGGCTGGGGACGGAATCATCTGGAATCTCCTTCACTCACATATCTGGTGCCCAGAGTGAGGTGACTCAAAGATTAGCACTGCCAACAGGAGCACCCACATGTGGTCTGTCCATGTGACTTGAACTCACAGCATAGTGGTATCAGGGTAGTCAGACTTCTTACATGGTATTTCAGGGCTCCAAATGAAAAAATTTCAGTGAACAAGACAAAGTTGCACCACCTTTTTGGTGCCCATGTCACTAGTCACACGGCATCATTACCACCATAGCCTAGTGGCCAAAGCAGTCAAAAGCCCTCTCAGATTCGGGGAATGGGACACTGAGAGGAGTGTCAAAGAATTTTCAGCCAATTTTTAAAACTGCTACACTCTTCTTTCCTCTAAAATTTACTTACCTCTCAAGATAGCCTTTCAACAAACAAGAACCTCAATCACTATCTATGAAATTTTGGGTAACTCACTTTTTTGTTACTTCATCTATATAATAAGGGAGCTAGTCTTAATGAGCTCTAAGGTTTCTTCCTTCCAGCACTTATATTCCAGGTTTCTATTACCTTCTTCCATCTCTCTCTTTAACAAATCAAGCCTCAACTGTTTTTATTGTTAGTTGCCGTAGAATCAGCTCTGATTCATGGCAGCCTTGGGTATAACAATGAAATGTTGCTTAGTCCTGTACCACCTTCATAATCATTGGTATGTTTCAGTTCATTGTTGTACCTATTTTGTCAATCCACCTCAGTGGGGGTTTCCATCGTTTTTGATGGCCCTCTACCAAACATGATGACCAAACATGACCACTAGATGCCTGTCAGCTTGTCATATTACAGTGGCTTACATGTTGCTGTGATGTTGGAAGTTATTGCACCACTGTTTCAAATACCAGCAAGGCCACCCATAGAGGACAGGTTTCAGCAAAACTTCTTGGCTAAGACGGACTAGGAAGAAAGGCATGGCAAGCTACTTCTGAAAATTAGCCAATGAAAACCCTAACCCTGTGTTACCAAAATTTAAAAACTCTTTTCACTCCCCACACCTGACCTGTTTCACAGCAATGAGTTCCTTAATAAGTATAACAACAAGAAATTAAAATGAAAGAACAGAGAAACTGGGGGAATATGTTTGTAATTCATAATCTTAGTGCACCTGGGTCACCTTTTAATTACTTTATTGTTGTTGTTTACCTAGTACAAAAAGCGAGGTGAATGAGGAAGTACTAGCATGTGGAAAAACACACACATGCTCTAATAGAGGCTCTAGAGGAGGGAAGAAGAGAGGTGGATAGGAAAATGTGTAAGTCACGTTCACAACTATGAGGCTGAAGTACAATGATGTCTATTCTCAAGACATGGAAAAAGAGGGGGTAGATTATATAGAATTATGAAGCCAAATCAAGTTGTGTTTTTGTAAAAAAAAAAAAAAAGATGCTTTTTGCCTTAGATTATGGAAAAAACAGAAGTAAAAAAAAAAAGGAGTAAGTTGAATCTGGTCATAAATAATCTCCAAATAAATCTTAAAATTGAAAATGATCCAATAATTCACAATTTGACTTTTTCAGACTTTGTAAGCTCTGACACAGCTCTTTCCCAGCTTCATCACTGCAGGATACAGAGCCTCGGAGCATCCTCACAGGAGAACTCCCCCTCCTGTCTCCCACAACTCATTTAAATTTCTAACTCCCCACAGCTGGAAAAAGAAATGTCTCAAGGCAAGCCAAATTGAGAAGTCAGAATGAGTAGTAATAAGGGGCTCAATTACAGCCCAGGCATTCTCCTTAATCTGGGGGACAAACACACTCATATAATTTGAGTTCCTGCCTTCGTTTTACTTTGAAAGTGATTAGAAGGCCTTAATATATCTTGAAAGAAAGCATCTTTCCCACCATATTCTGCACAGATCACATGCTAAGCTAGCCTGAAAAGGATAACTTTTATTTTAAAAGAATATTAGAAAGTGCCTTTTCTAAAGCTATAAAAGTTGATACTAAGACACAAAAGGTACAACTATTAAGATACTTGGAATATAGAGCCTACACCATTAAGAAAGCATTTTTTTTTTTTTTCACAAATCATTTTTGGAAAGATTGTGGGGAAAGGAACATATATAATAAGGACATTAATTTTTACTGTACAAGCCAGAGGATCACAAAGGAAACAGAAAATGAGCTGAGCTGTTTATCGTGGGGATTCAGCTGAAGAAGGGCAAAACAGACAGTCTAGCACAGTGCAGATCAGTGTCTACTGAGGCACTGCTCAGAGCCCTTCCAGAAGCTGCAGAAATTCAGCCATTTTGTTCTTGTATTGTGGCTTGGTTGACTTTGCACCAGGTCGAAGCAATGATCTGTATAATTGCAAACACTCCCCTATTACCAGAGCCTGTCACTTCACAAAGTGATGTCTGGGCTCCAGGCCAGATTTTGGTTTCACCTTAGTTTTCAGAATACTCCATTTTGATAAAAGGAAATAGATTATGATATGTAAAGGAGGGAGACAAGGAGCAGGTGGTGGGAGGAAGAGAGCAGAGGAAAGAGGAGCAGACAGGGCGAATACGAGAACTAAAACCTGGAGAGGACATTAGGCAAGAAGATGGTCTGAGAGATAGCAAAACTGTTTTAAAGAATACCGTATCTGTATTTGTCTGGGGGAAAGCAGTATGAGAAACGAAAAGAAAGGGCTGCAAACATCCATTAATAATCGGAACCTGGAATGTACGAAGTATGAATCTAGGAAAATTGGAAATCGTCAAAAATGAAATGGAACACATAAACATCGATATCCTGGGCATTAGTGAGCTGAAATGGACTGGTACTGGCCATTTTGAATGAGACAATCATATAGTCTACTATGCTGGGAATGACAACTGGAAGAGGAATGGTGTTGCATTCATCATCAAAAAGAACATTTCAAGATCTGTTGTGAAGTACAACACTGTCAGCGATAGGATAATACCCATACGCCCACAAGGAAGACCAGTTAATATGACTATTATTCAAATTTACACAACAACCACTAGGGCCAAAGATGAAAAAATAAATTTTTATCAGTTGCTGCAGTCTGCAATTGATCAAACATGCAATCAAGATGCTTTGATAATTACTGGCAATTGGAATGTGAAAGTTGGAAACAAAGAAGGATCAGTAGCTGGAAAATATGGCCTTCATGATAGAAACAATGCTGGAGATCGAATGATAGAATTTTGCAAGACCAACGACTTCTTCATTGTAAATACCTTCTTTCATCAACATAAACAGCAACTATACACATACACCTCACCAGATGGAACACACAGAAATCAAATTGACTACATCTGTGGAAAGAAACAATGGAAAAGCTCAACATCATCAGTCAGAACAAGGCCAGGGACCAACTGTGGAACAGACCATCAATTGCTCATATGTAAGTTCAAGCTGAAACTGGAGAAAATCAGAGCAAGTCCATGATAGCCAAAATATGACCTTGAGTATACCCCACCTGAATTTAGAGATCATCTGAAGAATAGATTTGACGCCTTGAACACTAGTGACCGAAGGCCAGATGAGTTGTGGAATAACATCAAGGGCATTATCTGTGAAGAAAGGAGGAGGTCACTGAAAAGACAGGAAAGAAAGAAAAGACCAAGATGAATGTCAGATGAGACTCTGAAACTTGTTCTCGAACTTTGAGCAGCTAAAGCAAAAGGAAGGATTGATGAAGTAAAAGAACTGAAGAGAAGGTTTCAAAGGGTGGCTAGCAAAGACAAAGTAAAGTATTATAATGATATGTGCAAAGAGCTGGAGATGGAAAACCAAAAGGGAAGAACACACTTGGTGTTTCTCAAGTTGAAAGAACTAAAGAAAAAATTCAAGCCTCGAGTTGCAATAGTGAAGGATTCTATGGGGAAAATATTAAACGATGCAGGAAGCATCAAAAGAAGATGGAAGAGATACACAGAGTCATTATACCAAAAAGAATTAGTCGATGTTCAACCATTTCAAGAGGTAGCATATGATCAGGAACCGATGGCACTGAGGGAAGAAGTCCAAGCTGCTCTGACGCCACTGCCAAAAAGCAAGACCCCGGGAATTGATGGAATATCAATTGAGAGGCTTCAACAAACAGATGCAGTGCTGAAGGTGCTCACTCGTCTATGCCAAGAAATATGGAAGACAGCTTCCTGGCCAACTGACTGGAAGAGATCCGTATTTATGCCTATTCCCAAGAAAGGTGATCCAACTGAATGTGGAAATTATAGAACAATGTCATTAATATCACACACAAGCAAAATTTTGCTGAAGATCATTCAAAAATGGCTGCAGCAGTATATCAACAGGGAACTGCCAGAAATTCAGCCTGGCTTCAGAAAAGGATGTGGAACCAGGGATATCATCGCTGATGTCAGACGGATCCTGGCTGAAAGCAGAGAATACCAGAGTGATGTTTACCTGCGTTTTATTGACTATGTGGAGGCATTCGACTGTGTGGATCATAACAAACTATGGATGACACCGCGAAGAATGGGAATTCCAGAACACTTAATTGTGCTCATGAGGAACCTTTACATAGATCAAGAGGCAGTTGTTCAGACAGAACAAGGGGCTACTGATTGGTTTAAAGTCAGGAAAGGTGTGCATCAGGGTTGTATTCTTTCATCATACCTATTTAGTCTGTATGCCGTACAAATAATACGAGAAGCTGGACTATATGAAGAAGAATGGGGCATCAGGATTGGAGGAAGACTCATTAACAACCTGCTTTATGCAGATGACACAACCTTGCTTGATGAAAGTGAAGAAGACTTGAAGCACTTACTAATGAAGATCAAAGACCACAGCCTTCAGTGTGGATTGCACCTCAACATAAAGAAAACAAAAATCCTCACAACTGGACCAATGAGCAACATCATGATAAATGGAGAAAAGATTGAAGTTGTCAAGGATTTCATTTTACTTGGATCTGCAAGCAACACCCATGGAAGCAGCAGTCAAGAAATCAAATGACACACTGCATTTGTAAATCTGCTGCAAAGGACCTCTTTAAAGTGTTGAAGAACAAAGGTGTCATGTTGAAGTCTAAGGTGTGCCTGATCCAAGCCATGGTATTTTCAATCGCATCATATGCATGTGAAAGCTGGACAATGAATAAGGAAGACCGAGGAAGAATTGATGCCTTTGAATTGTGATGTTGGTGAAGAGTTATTGAATATACCATGGACTGCCAAAAGAACAAATCTGTCTTAGAAGAAGTACGACCAGAATGCTCCTTAGAAGCAAGGATGGCGAGACTGCATGTTACACACTTTGGACATGTTGTCAGAAGGGATCAGTCCTTGGAGAAGGACATCATGCTTGGCAAAGTGCCCGGTCAGTGGAAAAGAAGAAGACCCTCAATGAGATGGATTCACCCAGTGGTTGCAACAATGAGCTCAAGCATAACAATGATTGTAAGGATGGCCCAGGACGGGGCAGTGTTTCTTTCTGTTGTACATAGGGTTGCTATGAGTCGGAACCGACTCGACGGCACCTAACAACAACAACTGTATGAGTAGGAAGACCAGATTTCCTTCTACAAGAGTCTATGTTTGGTCCCTACATTCTTCTCATCAAGCCTAGTATGCCAGCTCCGCCAACAGGAGAGAAAACACCAACCTATTATAAACAAATCGCCATGAGAAAAAGTGGAAGACTCACTCTGGGGCTGATCCTGGTTAATGCCAAGAGGGAAGGGGTAAAGGGAATGTAGGGGTGTCCAGTAGCCTGTGTGATGTGGTCTTCAGAAATCTGTGAATGAAGAATGCCCAAAGAAGGGTCCTGAGGACAGTGTCCGGCATGGAGCAGAGCCAGGCATGTGCTAAACAAAAAACAAAAAACCTGTTGCCCTCAGTTGATTCTGACTCATAGCCACCCTATAGGACAGAGTAGAAGTATCCCACAGGGTTTCCCGGGGGGGGGGCGGGGCTGAGGGATTCAAACTACTGATCTTTAGGATAGCAGCCGAACTCTTAACCACTGTGCCACTAGGGCTCCATAGGCACATGGTAGTGTTCAACAAGTATTTGTTGTATGAATTCATAACTGACACTGAGTTTAAATAAAAAAGAATACATTCTGTGTGAAATAGGAATATACGATTTAAGTAACAAATAAAAATAAGTTATAAACTTGAAATGAGTTTATCTTAATAGGTTTGAGGGTCCTTCCCACCCTCAGAAATTCATTTTAAAGCCAAATCCTCTAACCTACTTTTCTTCTGGATACACACAGAAAAATCTCCCCTGGATCATCACAAACTCTTCTGAGGTTCCATGGCTTTTGGTGGTCCTCAAAGGTGACAAGTTAAAGAAAATTGTGATGCAGACAAAATTAAAAAATGTGAAAAAGAGGCAGCAAGAAGGAGTATTAGAAAATGGTATAAAAAGAATATTGCTGTCTTGGTACGCTCTACTATGCCTGTCCTTGGGGATGATTATCACCCTTATTCTTATGATTTGCACTCAAAGAATAATTGTCATCTTAAATCATGCATCATTCATTATTTAAGTTGCAAGGTAAGTGCACAGAAAACTCTGTAGCGTGGGAAGGCACAATTCAACTTCTGTGGATGGAAGGGAAACAAAGGAACAATATGGCATAATGCCATCACAACTTCACTAAGTCATTCTGTAGAGCTTATTTCTTCTGAGAAGGATTTATAAATTATAAAAATTTCTGAAAAAATAGAAAAAAAGGCTCATCATTCCTAGAAACTCAGATCTTCTCATAGGCTGCTTTCATCTTTTTCCTGTGAAAAATACTGCTCCATCTTTATCTTAATTTATTTTGTCCCAGGCTGTTAGTTGGTCCACAATGAATGGCAAGAAAAGCAAGTTGATAAACACTGCTTAATCAATGGTAAAGAATTTTCTTACAGATACCAGGCTGGGGAAAGAAGGAATAATACAGTTGACCTTCTCACTCTCAGGTGAGCAATACAGACAAGATCATACTAGGCTCCCATAGAGTCTGCCTCTTAATCCCAGAAGAAAGCAACACTGCACCCTCACAATCATTGAGTGGACAAGATCTCTCCTTTCTATCCTTCTCTGAATCTCCAAGGTGACTAATTACATGGCTTGCATCTCTCAATAGCTACAACTCTTTTTCTATAATAGCTCCTTTCAGTTCTCAAAATGTGTTCACGTATATTAGCTAATTTCGTCTAGCAATTTTGCTCTTTCTTTCTGAAGAAAGTCTCAGAAATAAATGTAGCTTGCTCAAGAATGCATGCCTGTAACATAGTTTATAAAGAAAATGTTCTACATTTTACTTTGGTGGGTAGCGTTTGGGGTCTTAAAAGCCTATAAGCAGCTATCTAAGGTACTCTACTGGTCTCAACCTTTTAGGAGTAAGGGAGAATGAAGAAAACTAAAGATACACGGGAAAGATTAGTCCAAAAGACTAATGGATCACAATTGCCACGGCCTCCACCAGACTGAGTCCAGCACAGCTAGATGGTATTGGCTACCACCACTGACTGTTCTGACAGGGATCACAATAGAGGGTCCCACATGGAGCTGGAGAAAAATGTAGAACAATATTCTAACTCACAAAAAATGACCAGACTTACTGGCCTGACAGAGACTGGAGAAACCCCAAGAATATGGCCCCTACACATCTACTCAAAGCCAACAGCCAATATCACTCTAAATGGAGAGAACCTGAAAGCATTTCCCTTGAGAACGGGAACCAGACAAGGATGCCCTTCATCACCGCTCTTATTCAACATCGTACTTGAAATCCTAGCCAGGGCAATTAGGCTAGACAAAGAAATAAAGGGTATCCAGATTGGCAAGGAGGAAGTAAAGTTATCACTATTTGCAGATGACATGATCGTATACACGGAAAACCCTAAGGAATCCTCCAGAAAACTACTGAAACTAATAGAAAAGTTTGGAAGAGTCTCAGGTTATAAAATAAACATACAAAAATCACTTGGATTCCTCTACATCAACAAAAAGAACACCGAAGAGGAAATAACCAAGTCAATACCATTCACAGTAGCCCCCAAGAAGATAAAATACTTAGGAATAAATCTTACCAAGGATGTAAAAGACCTATACAAAGAAAACTACAAAGCTCTACTACAAGAAATTCAAAAGGACATACTTAAGTGGAAAAACATACCTTGCTCATGGATAGCAAGACTTAACATAGTAAAAATGTCTATTCTACCAAAAGCCATCTATACATATAACACACTTCCGATCCAAATTCCAATGTCATATTTTAAGGGGATAGAGAAACAAATCACCAATTTCATATGGAAGGGAAAGAAGCCCCGGATAAGCAAAGCATTACTGAAAAAGAAGAAGAAACTGGGAGGCCTCACTCTACCTGATTTCAGAACCTATTATACAGCTACAGTAGTCAAAACAGCCTGGTACTGGTACAACAACAGGCACATAGACCAATGGAACAGAATTGAGAACCCAGATATAAATCCATCCACGTATCAGCAGCTGATATTTGACAAAGGACCAGTGTCAGTTAATTGGGGAAATGATAGTCTTTTTAACAAATGGTGCTGGCATAACTGGATATCCATTTGCAAAAGAATGAAACAGGACCCATACCTCACACCATGCACAAAAACTAACTCCAAGTGGATCAAAGACCTAAACATAAAGACTAAAACGATAAAGATCATGGAAGAAAAAATAGGGACAACCCTAGGAGCCCTAATACAGGGCATAAACAGAATACAAAACATTACCAAAAATGACGAAGAGAAACCAGATAACTGGGAGCTCCTAAAAATCAAACACCTATGCTCATCTAAAGACTTCACCAAAAGAGTAAAAAGACCACTTACAGACTGGGAAAGAATATTCAGCTATGACATCTCCGACCAGCACCTGATCTCTAAAATCTACATGATTCTGTCAAAACTCAACCACAAAAAGACAAACAACCCAATCAAGAAGTGGGCAAAGCATATGAACACACACTTCACTAAAGAAGATATTCAGGCAGCCAACAGATACATGAGAAAATGCTCCCGATCATTAGCCATTAGAGAAATGCAAATTAAGACTATGATGAGATTCCATCTCACACCAACAAGGCTGGCATTAATCCAAAAAACACAAAATAATAAATGTTGGAGAGGCTGCGGAGAGATTGGAACTCTCATACACTGCTGGTGGAATTGTAAAATGGTACAACCACTTTGGAAATCCATCTGGCGTTATCTTAAACAGTTAGAAATAGAACTACCATACAACCCAGAAATCCCACTCCTCGGAATATGCCCTAGAGATACAAGAGCCTTCACACAAACAGATATATGCACACCCGTGTTTATTGCAGCTCTGTTTACAATAGCAAAAAGCTGGAAGCAACCAAGGTGTCAGTCAACGGATGAATGGGTAAATAAATTGTGGTATATTCACACAATGGAATACTACACATCGATAAAGAACAGTGACGAATCTCTGAAACATTTCATAACATGGAGGAATCTGGAAGGCATTATGCTGAGCGAAATGAGTCAGAGGCAAAGGGACAAATATTGTATAAGACCACTATTATAAGATCTTGAGAAATAGAAAAAACGAAGAAGAACACATACTTTTGTGGTTACAAAGAGGAGAGGGAGGGAGGGAGGGAGAGGGCTTTTTATTGATCAATCAGTAGATAAGAACTGCTTTGGGTGAAGGGAAAGACAACACTCAATACAAGGAAGGTCAGCCTAATTGGACTGGACTAAAAGCAAAGAGGTTTCCGGGATAAAATGAAAGCTTTAAAGGTCAGCGGAGCAGGGGCTGGGGTCTGGGGAACTTGGTTTGAGGGGACTTCTAAGTCAATTGGCAAAATAATTCTATTATGAAAACATTCTGCATCCCACTTTGAATTGTGGTGCCTGGGGTCCTAAATGCCAACAAGCGGCCATCTAAGATACATCAATCGGTCTCAACCCACCTGGAGCAAAGGCAAAGGAAGAACACCAAGGTCACACGACAACTAAGAACCCAAGAGACAGAAAGGGCCACATGAACCAGAGACCTACATTATCCTGAGACCAGAAGAACTAGTTGGTGCCCGGCCACAATTGATGTCTGCCCTGTCAGGGAGCACAACAGACAACTCCAGAGGGAGCAGGAGACCAATGGGATACAGACCCCAAATTCTCATAAAAAGACCATACTTAATGGTGTGACTGCGACTAGAGGAATCCCAGAGATAATGCTCCCCAGAACTTCTGATGGCACAGGACAGGAACCATCCCCGAAGACAACTCATCAGGCATGAAAAGGACTGGTCAGTGGAGGGGAGAGAGATGCCGATGAAGAGTGAGCTAATTAAATCAGGTGGACACTGGAGAGTGTGTTGGCAACTCTTGACTGGAGGGGGGATGGGAAGATAGAGAGAGAGGGAAGATGGCAAAATTGGCATGAAACGAGAGACTGAAAGGGCTGACTCAATAGGGGGAGAGCAAGTGGGAGAAGGGAGTAAGATGTATGTAAACCTACATGTGACAGACTGATTGGAATGGTAAATGTTCACTTGAAGCTTAATAAAAATTAATTAAAAAAAAAAAGAATATGGCCCCTACACACCCTTTTAGCTCAGTAATGAAGTCACTCCCAAGGTTCTCCCTTCAGCCAAAGATTAGACAGGCCCATAAAACAAAATGAGACTGAAGGGGCACACCAGCCTAGGGGCAAGGACTAGAGGGCAGGAGGAAATAGGAAAGCTGGCAATAGGGAGCCCAAGGTCAAGAAGGGGGAGTGTTGACATGTCATGGGGTTGTTAATCAATGTCACAAGACAATATATGTACAAACTATTTAATGAGAGGCTACTTTGTTCTGTAAACTTTCATCTAAAGTACAATAATAAAAAAAAAAAAAAAAAAAGAATGCATGCCTAGTAATGCATGGCCTGACAGAGACTGGAGAAGCTCTGAGAGACACCCTTTTAGCTCAGTAACAGAGTCCTGAGGTTCAACTTTCAGCCAAAGATTAGATAAGCCCATAAAATAAAACAAGACTAAATGGGCACATCAGCCCAGGGACAAGGACTAGAAGGCAGGAGGGGACAGGAAAGCTGGTAATAGGGAACCCAAGGTCAAGAAGGGGAAAGTGTTTACATGTCATGGGATAGGTAACCAACGTCACAAAACCATTTAGTAATTGTATAAGTGCACTAATTGTTTAACAAGACGCTAGTTTGTTCTGTAAACCTTCATCTAAAGTACAATAAAAAGAAAAGAAAAGAAATAAAAGACTGGTTTAAACTTAGGAAAATAAAGATAAATTTCAAGGCAGCCACAAAGGAAACTAACAAACCTACCTGTCAAAATAAAAAAAGAAAAAGAAAAACATAAAGATACAGTAAATACCAAATAACAATGATGAAAGAAATGAAAAGAAAATCCACAAAGAGAACTCAGCACAGAAAATTAAACAGAACAAAGAAACCGTCAACACCACACAAAAAAAAAAGTACGACAAGATGACAGCAGTAAACTAATAAGTATAGATAATTATGCTGAATGTAAATGGCTTAAAATGCAGTAGTAAAGAGACAAAGAGTAGAAGAATGGGTTAAAAAAACACAATCCATCTATATGCTGTCTACAAGAGGCGTGCCTTAGATACAAAGACATAAACTAAAACTCAAAGGGTGGAAAAAAATTATCAAGCAAATAATAACCAAGAAAGAGCAAGAGTGGCAAAGTTAATCAGCAATTAAATAGACTTTCAAGCAAAACCAACATAAAAGGTAAGGAAGGACACTATATAATAATTAAAGGGTCAAAACAACAGGAGGATATAACCATAATAAATACATACACACCCAATGACCTGGCTCTAAAACGCACAAAACAAACTCTAACAGCATTGAAAAGAGAAATAGAGAGTTCCACAATAATAGTAGAAGACTTCAAAACACCACTTTCAGTGAAGGAGAGAACATCTAGAAAGAAATCAGTAAAGGTACAAAAGATCTAAATGCAACAATCAACCAACTTGACCTTATAGACATATACACAACACTTCACCAACAGCAGCAAAAGTATACATTCCTTTCCAACACACATGGAACATTCTCCAGAACAGACTACATTTTAGGTCAAAAATCAAGCCTCAACAAAATCCAAAACATCGAAATACTGCAAAGCTTTTTCTCTGATAGCGAGGCCATAAAAGTACAAATCAATAGCAGGAAGAACAAGAGAAAAAGAAAAAAAATCAAATACATGGAAACTAAATAACACATTGCTTTAAAAATACTGGGTAATAGAAGAAATCAAGGATGGAATAAAAAAAAATTCATAGAATCAAATGAAAATGAAAACACATCTTACCAAAACCTTTGGGACACAAAAAAAGCAGTGGTTAAAGGTCAATTTATAGCAATAAACACACACATCAAAAAAGCACAAAGGGCCAAAATCAAAACATTAACCCTACAACTTGAACAAATAGAGAGAGAACAGCAAAAGAAACCCACAGTCACCCAAAGAAAGGAAATAATAAAGATTAGAACAGAAATAAATGAAAAAGAGAACAGAAAAACAATAAAAAGAAACAATACGACCTTTGAAAGGATACATAAAATCAACAAACCATTGGCCAAATTGACAAAAGAAAAACAAATAACCTGAATAATAAATGAGATGAGTGGTATCACAACAGAATCAACTGAAATAAAAAGGATCATAACAGAATACATTCAAAAACTGTACTTCAACAAACTTGAAAACCTAGAGGAAATGGACAAATTTCTAGAAACACACTACCTACCTAAACTAACACAAACTGAAGTACAAAATCTGAGCAGAACCATAACACGAAAGCAATTGAAGAAGTATTAAAAAAAAAAAAAAAACTCCCAACAGCAACAAAAAAATAGCCCCGGCCCAGACAGCTTCAGTCAAGAATTTTACAAAACATTCAGAGAACAGCTCACACCAATACTACACAAACTATTTCAGGGCGTAGAAAAGGAAGAAATACTCTGAATTCATTCTATGAAGCATAACCCTGATACCAAACCCAGGGAAAGACATCGCAAAAAAAGAAAATTACAGACCAATATCCCTCATGAATATTCACAGAAAAATTATCAACAAACTTCTAGCCAAAAGATTTCAACAGCATATAGAAAAATAATACATCCTGACAAAATTGGGATTCATACCAGGTATGCAGGGATATTTCGACATTAGAAAATCAATCGATGTAATCCATCACATAAATAAAAGAATCACATGATCATCTCCGTAGATGTAGAAAAGGCAATCCACAAAGTCCAACACCAAATCCTGATAAAAACTCTCAGCCAAATAGAAATAGAAGGAAAATTCCTCAACAAAATGAAAGGTATTTATATAAAACCGACGGCCAAAGTTTTTCTCAACAGAGAAGCACCGAAAGTGTTCCCCTTGAGAACAGGAACCAGACAAAGGTGCCCTTTATCACCACTCTTGTTCAACATTGTGCTAGAAGTCCTAGCTAGTACAATAAGGCAAGAAAAAGAAATAAAGGGTATCCAAAGTGGTAAAAAAAAAAAGGAAGACATAAAACTATCCCTATTTGACATGTCCCATAAGTACAAAACCACCAAAGAATCCGTAAGAAAACTATTGGAACTAATGGAAGCTTTCAGCAAAGGAGCAAGATACAAGATTAATATACAAATATCAGTTGGATTCCTCTACACCAATAAAGAGAACTTCAAAAAGGAAATCAATACCATTTACAATTGCCCCCCAAAAGATAAAGTACTTAGACATGAATATAACCAGGGACATAAAAGACCTATACAAAGAAAACTATAAAATGCTACTGCAAAAATCCTGAAGAGATCTACCTAAATGGAAAAATATATCATGCTCATGAAAAGACTCAATATTGTGATAATGGCAATACTACCCAAAGCAATCTACAGATATAATGCAATCCCCATCCAAATTTCAACAACAATCTTTAATGAAATAGAAAAACTAATCTCCAAATTTATATGTAATTGGAAGAGACCCTGGATAGTAAAGCATTATTAAAGAAGAAGAACAAAGAGCTAGGCCTTGCATTACCTGATCTCAGAACCTACTATACAGCCATGGTGGTCAAAACAGTCTGGCACTGGTACAACGACAGACACATAGACCAATGGAACAGAATTGAAAACCCAGACATAAATCCATCCACCTACAGGCAGTTGATCTTTAACAAAGGGCCAAAGTCCATAAAATGGGGGAAAACACAGTCTCTTTAACAAATGATACTGGCATAACTGGATATACATCTGTAGAAAAAAAAAAAAAGAAACAGGGCCCATACCTTACACTGTACACAAAAACTAACTCCAAATGACCTACACCTAAATATAAAGCCTAAAATGATAAAGATAATGGGAGAAAAAATAGGGACAACACTGGGGGCCCTAATATAGCCTGCATAAATACAATACAAATCATAACTAACGATGGACAAACAGAAAACTAGATAACTGGAAACTCCTAAAAATTAAACACTTATGGTCATTAAAAGACCAAGTGGCCTCTGTGGTCTTAAAAGCTAACAAGCAGCCATCTAAGATGCATCAATTGGTCCCAATCCTCCTGGAGCAAAGAAGAATGAAGAACACCAAAGACACAAGTAAAATATGAGCCTATGAGACAGAAAGGGCCACATAAACCAGAGTCTCCATCAGCCTGAGACCAGAAGAACTAGATGGTGCTCGGCTACCACCAATGACTGCCCTGACAGGGAACACAACAGAGAGTCCCTGATAGAGCAGGAGAAAAGTGGGGCACAGAACTCAAATTCTAGTAAAAAGATCAGAGTTAATGGTCTGACTGAGACTAGAGGGACCCAGAAGACATGGCCTTTGGACTCTGTTAGCCCAGAACTAAAACTATTCCCGAAGCCAACTCTTCAGACAAAGATTAGGGTGGCCTATATTTTTATAAGAGATAAAATGATACTGGTGAAAAGTGTGCTTCTTGGCTCAAGTAGATACGGGAGACTAAATGGGCAGCTCTTGTCCTCAGGTGAGATGAGAAGGTATAAGGGGACAGGAGCTGGTTGAATGGACACACGAAATACAGGGTGGAGAGGAAGAGTGTGCTGTCACATTGTAGGGAGAGTAAATAGGGTTACAGAACAATGTGTGTATAAGTTTTTGATGAGAAACTGACTTGAATTGCAAACCTTCACTTAAAACATTATTTAAAAAAAAAAAGGAGTAAAAAGATAATCTACAGACTGAGAAAAAATTTTGAGTGTGACACATCTGACAAGGGTCTAATCTCTAAAATCTACAAAATACTTCAAAACCTCAACAGCAGAAAGGCAAATAATCCAATTTAAAAATGGGCAAAAGATATGAACAGACAATTCACCAAAGAAGACATTCATATGGCTAACAGACACAAAGCTACAATGAGATACCACCTTGCCCCGATGTTACTGGCACTAATCAAAAAAATAGAAAATAACAAATGTTGGAGAGGTTCCAGGGAGAATGGAACTCTTACGTACTGCTGGTGGGAATGGAAACTGGTACAACCACTATGGAAAATGATATGGCGCCTCCTTAAAAATCTAGAAATAGAAATACCACATGATCCAGCAATCCCACGCCTAGGAATATATCCTAGAGAAGTAAGAGCCATTACATGAACTGACATATACATGCCTATGTTCACTGTAGCATTATCCATGACAGCAAGAAGATGGAAACATCCTAAGTGCCCATTAACAAATCAATAAATAAACAAATTATGGTATATACACACAATAGAATACTACGCAATGATAAGAACAGTGATGAATACTCAAAACATCTCACAGCATGGATTAATCTGGAGGGCACTATGCTAAGTGAAATAAGTCAATCACAAAAGAACAAATATTGTATGAGGCCACTATTAAAAAACAAGCAAAGTTTTACACACCGAAAAAAAAATCTTTGATGGTTACAAGGGAGGGGAGGGATGGGGAGAGGAAATCACTAACTAGATAGTAGACAAGTATTAACTTTTGTGAAGAGAAAGATCACACACAACATGTGGGATGTCAGCACAATTTGACCAAGGCAAAATCATAGAAGCTTCCTAGACACAGCCAAACACCTTGAGGGACCTAGTTATTGGGGTTGAGGGCTGGGAACCATGATCTCTGGGGACTTCTAGGTCAATTGTCATAACATAGCTCAAAAAGAAAATGTCCTACTTAAAGCACAAAAAAAAATATTAAAAAAGAAAAGAAAAGAAAATGTCCTGCATCCTACTTTGGTGAGTTGTGTCTGGCATCTTAAAAGCTTGTGAGAGAGCTTGTAAGATACATCTATTGGTCCCATCCCTTCCTGAGCAAAGGAGAATGAAGAAAACCTAAGACACAATGAAAATATTAGTCCAGAGGACTAATGGACCAGAAGAACCACAGCCTCCACCAGCCTGAGCCCAGAAGAACTAGTTGGTGCCCAGCTACTACCACTGACTGCAGTGATGGGGATCGCAATAGAGGGTCGCAGACAGAGCGGGAGAAAAATGTAGAACAAATTCAAATTCACACACACACAAAAAAGACCAGACTTACTGGTCTGACAGAGACTGGAGAAACCACCAAGATTATGGCCCCCAGACAACCTTGCTAACTCAGAACTAATGCCACTCCCAAGTCTTTCAGCCAAAGGTTAGACAGGCCTATAAAACAAGCAATAACAACATGAGGCTCGTCCTTCTTAGTTCAATCAAGTATATGAGAACAAATGGGCAACACCTGCCCAAAAGCAAGATGAGAAGGCAGGAAGGGGCAGAAAAACTGGTTGAATGGACACAGGGAAACTGATGTGGAAAGGGGGAGAGTGCTGAGTTACATTGTGGGAATTGTGACCAACGTCACAAAACACTTTGTGTGCATATTTTTGCATTAGAAAGTAATTTACAGTGTAAACTTTCACCTGAAGAACAATGAAAAAAATTTTTTAGCAGCTTCATTTTTATTGTCCTTAGCAAGTGATGTATAAACAACATAATGAATACTTAATTGTACTTAGCACAAAAGTGATTTTTTTAAAAAGTTTACTTCTTTTTATTATTATTATTGTACTTTAGATGAAAGTTTACAGAACTAACTAGCTTCTTATTAAACAATTAACACACATATTGTTTTGTGACATCAATTACAAACCTCAGGACATGTCAACATTCTCCCTTCTCGACCTTGGGTTCCCTATTGCCAGATTTCCTGTCCCCTCCTGCCTTCTTGGCCTTGGCATGGGATATTGTGCCCCTTTAGTCTCGTTTTGTTCTATGGGCCTGTCTAATCTTTGGCTGAAGGGTGAACCTCAGGAGTGACTTCATTACTGAGCAAAAAGAGTGTCCAGGGGTCCATACTCTTGACGTTTCTCCAGTTTCTGTCAGGCCAGTAAGCCTGGTCTTTTGTTGTTATAATTTTTTTTTACATTTTTCTCCAGCTGTGTCCGGGACCCTCTAGTGTGATCCTTATCATAGCAGTCAGTGGTGGTAGCTGGGCACCCTCTAGCTGTGCTGGATGCAGTCTGGCGGAAGTCATGGTAGCTGTGGTCCATTAGTTCTTTGGACTAATCTTTCCCTTGTGTCTTTGGTTTTCTTCATTCTCCCTTGCTCCAGATGAGGTGAGAACAGTGGAGTATCTTAGAAGGCAACTCACAACCTTTAAGATCTCAGACATAAAGCACAATAAAATTTTTAAAAAAGGAGTTATGGAAGACCCTCAAGTCTCACAAATGAAATTATTCAG
Organism: Elephas maximus indicus; assembly: GCF_024166365.1. Lineage (NCBI taxonomy): Eukaryota > Metazoa > Chordata > Mammalia > Proboscidea > Elephantidae > Elephas > Elephas maximus. The sequence continues at coordinate 84,573,623 of NC_064836.1, read as the reverse complement.
TGCACATCTTACTAAAATTTCCTTAACGTTGTAGGCAATACATTAGTGTTTTCCATGTTGTGCCCACTGTAGTTAAAGACATGATTCTTCAGTTATGCTTGAGGTATATGGGGAAGAATGCATTTATAACTTTTTGTGTTCCTACTCCTATGGCATACAAAGATTAAATAATTAACAGCTTTCTGCATGAAAAGGCCTACTCCTAGTTGGAACTTCTTTCTACTCCCCTAAGCAAACCCTCTCAACTTTACTTAACTTTCTCCCAATTCATCCGAAAACCTGTGTTTCATCTTATTCTCCTTATGCTGTTCAAACTGAAACATGCCTTCCATCAATACTTCAGTCAGCATGCCTATTAAAACATTTATTGAGAATCTGCTATGTTCCAAGTTATGCATAAGGCCCAGGAGGACAACAGTAACTGAGGCATCGAAAGTAGTCATTCCTCTCACAAGTTTGGAGAAATATGTACATGTTTTGTATTAAGTCATTGCTTGCTATTATTGAACGTTGTATAATTTGTTTTTTCATCCATCTGGGAATGGCTATGTTCCAGTCAATGAAAGAAGAGATGTGGGGACTCTGTCCCAGGTACTAACATAAGCAGTTCCCCGGACCCCTGGTGGTACAGTGGTTAAGAGCTTGGCTGCTAACCAAAAGGTCAGCAGTTCAAATCCACCAGCTGCTCCTTGGAATCCATATGGGGCAGTTCTACCCTATCCTATGAGTCAGAATCAACTCAACTGCAACACAGTACATTTGGTGTAAGGCCTTCATTCTGTCAATAGGAATTATTGTTTTCTTGGTGGTAAATAGGTACATTGACCTTTTACCAATAATAACCTCAGCAATTGTTAAAGATTTTTCTTCCAAGTTGCATTCCCTTTGAAAACGATTGATTATAATTCATTGCTGGGTGGTTAGTGAAGCAAGTGAAAATGGGGTTAGCTCAGACTCACAGAAACGTTCATAATTTAAACATCAAGGCCTCTCTGTAATTTCTTCTCTATGAACTGACTTTATAACTAAGTTGTTCAGGAGCTGTCTCCTTTATTCTTCTACTTCTGTTAATTTAAATTTTATCTGTGTCTAAAAAGAATACATATGATTTAAATACATGTGGATAAAATGAAGATAAAAAACAACTTAGGGGAGGAAAGGATAATTTTGTTAGTGCCCAAGATAAACTCACTGCTGCAACTGAACACTTGTCTTAGCTCCCAGCTTCTCAGTGGCCAAGGCAAAAGTGAAATGAAATATTATACAGTTCTAATAAGAGAAGGCCATGGTTTTACCTCGGGCACTAATTTCCCAGACAACGATCTTCCATTTTATTTAATATAAGAAACATAAGCAAGAGAGTAGACACAATGAGAATAACAGTTTGTAGACAATACTAAAATGCTCTTCAAATAGTGTTCCAATAGCACTAATTACAGTTTGACATGAAGGTAGTTTGTGGAAATTCAAATTAATAGTCCTGGTACTTGAGGATCTTATTTTATGCAAACACAGAGTTTAAAGAACTTAGAAAAATTAATAGATATTCTTAGCCTGTCTCTTTTAACCATAATTTTTCAGAACTCCTTTTGGTGCATGCATTGTAGGGGCACTTCAAGACTGAGTTCTTTTTAACATGTCTAAGATAGTAGTGGTTAAAGTCAGAACAACTGGAACTGGTTTTTTTTAAGATAGTAGTGGTTAAGTGTTACGGCTGCTAACAAGGAGGTCGGCAGTTCGAATCTGCCAGGTGCTCTTTGGAAACTCTATCGGGCAGTTGTACTCTGTCCTATAGGGTCGCTATGAGTCGGAATCAACTTGACGGCAGTGGGTTTGGTTTTTGGTTTAAGATGTTAGTTGCCTGTGCAGTCAATTGACGATACTTCTGAGGTTTGGGTGTGATTTGAGAGACTTTTGCTGAGAAAAACATAGGCAAGATTTCAGAATAAGCTGACCTGTTCAAGAGAGTGATTTTGCTCATCTACTGTATTGGACACTATCATGGAAAAAATAATAATTTTGATTCCAGCAGTGTATATGTTAAGTGGCAAGTCTTTGTCAATAATTCATTTGGTTTTGAAAGACCAATTACTTTAAAAGTAAAGTCAGAACAATTGGAATTGGAAAACACTCTCTAAATGTTGGCATGTGATTCGAACACCTCCAGTGATGGGTAAATTAATACTAAATGAGACGGTCTGCCTATCTTACTTTTAAAGTACTCTAAATGTGAGACTGTTCCTCTATATGTTGCTGTTGTTAGGTGCTGTCGAGTCAGTTCCGACTCATACTGACCCCATGTACAGAACAAAACACCACCCAGCCCTGCGCCATCCTCACAATCGTTGTTACGCTTGAGCCCATTGTTGCAGCCACTGTGTCAGTCCATCTCATTGAGTGTCTTCCTCTTTTTCGCTGACCCTCTACTTTACTCTTCTATATAAAAACCACAAAAACCAAAATTTACCCCTGTCTAACTTCTGGCTACAATCCCTATTTCTACCCTCTGAAACATGCAGAATATAAACAATAAATAGAAAACATTCATCTCGAACCATTGACTCATTTGATTATGCCATGAGTCAAATAAGTTCATCTTTGCTTATGTGTTGTTGCTGTGTGTCGTCCATCTGATTCTGACTCATGTTGTGCACCCTTGTGTCAATTCTGACTTATTGCAGCCCTATAGGACGGAGTAGAACTGCCCCATATGGTTTTCCAGGCTGTAATCTTTACAGAAGCAGACTGCCACATCTTTCTCCTGATGAACGGCTAATGGGTTCCAACTGCCAACATTTCGGTTAGCAACCAAGCACTTAACCACTACACCACCGGGCTTCCAGCAACCCTATGTGACAAAGTAGAACCACCCCATAGGGTTTCTTAGACTTTCCTGTAATTCTTACAGGAGCAGATCATGAGGTTTTTTCTCCCGCGGAGCTGTTGGAGCTGCTGGTGGGTTTGAACCGCTGACCTTCCAGTTAGCAGCCAAGCACTTAACCATGGCACCACCAGGGCTCCTTATAGCAATGCACAGTGCACTATATCATTGCAACACAGAAAGTTCACAGCACCTTTGCTTTTTGTGGTGTTAATAGTGTAATTAAGGTATTTTTCTGTACTCCATAAGTGTTATGGGCTTGCCCTTTCCGCAGTTCCTAAAGGATCAGTGCTATATGTTATGTATTCCCACCCCCTTTTAGACTATAACTGGTTGAGATATAAATGGATACCAATCCATGACCTGTGTGGTCTGACTTAAGCAGATATGCTAGTTCCCTCAGATTTTCTCTCTTAAGACTTCAAGCCAAACTTCAAAATACGTTGTTAGTTGGTGGTGAACGTTAGAGTAAGAAAACCAGGAAGACTGAGCAATTGGGGAAAGGTTGCTTGAATAAGATAAAAATCAATATTTAAAGAAAGGGGAATAGTGAATACGTGCAGAGACGGGCTGTGCTGGTAGAATACACTGGTCGTGAGTAATGGAAAAAGTAGCTTTGATTCCTGATGACTTTCTGTTTCCACAAGGCCTACTTACAGTGGTTCCAATCCTTGGATCCCTACATGAGCTCTGTATCCTTTCAATGCCCTCCTAACTGTATTCGATCTGATTTAACTGGGTCTCTCTTCCTTAAAAATGAGATAGCCCTGCCTGAAGAGAAATGAAATACAAATATCCCATGCTTACAGATGGAAAATCTAAGTTAAAGAACGAGATTTGAGGTAACTTAAAAACACTGTGAGGAGGCAGTGGTGATTCAGTAACCACAACTGATCTCACAGGGATGTCTCAGGATCAGGCAGCATTTTGTTTCATTGTGCACGGGGTAGCCATGAGCCAGGGACTAACTTGATAGCTAACAACAAGAATACTGTACGCCATAGGCAGCATTGGAAATTGAAATCCTCATATGTAAGTTCCATGTTATATTGGCTAATTTCAACAACACATTATATTATACACTTTTATACTCAAAAAAGGCAGACAGCTGATTAAAACAGGTCAACCGTAACACCAGTCAATTTATATGGCTCAGAGTACAAGTATATACATAACAAAAATAAGTGCACTTAGTACCATGGATCGTCACCAGTGACGTGACGCATTGAGGTGAGATGCTGGTCTAACATACCACCTCCTCCTGGTCTCACATTCCTGGTAGGCAGAGAGATCAGACTGACCTGAGAAAGCCCCTCTTTGCCTGAAAAGAGCAGATTATGGAGTTTATGGGAACACACTTGGGCCCCTCCTCACATACCTCTCGTCTTGGGATGTGCTAGAATTGTAGGAGGATAACCTGGGACTTATGAAGGATCCGTGAGGAAATGAGAGAGTGAGTCACGATTGCTATGAAGGAAAGGTGTGGACGGCATTTGAGAACCACCAGTCTAGAAGGTGATTCATAGTATTTTCCAAATGAGAGTTAGCACCTCGGAGCACACAATTTTACACTATCTAGAATGTTTGCATTCTCAGGTTCCTTGTCTGTCCTATTACAGACTTTCAATGAGTCATTCTTGACATGTTGTATTGTTCTGGACACCAATTATTTTGACAAACAGCATGGAATAAAATGCTCTCTCATCACTTCATATATCTAGGATCTACTGATAATATCCTTCGGTTTGTAATTTTTCTTCTTGGTTAATAAAATGTTTCCATCACTAAGACCTCAAGGTAATCATGCATGAAATAAAAACTTTAGAAAGCAAAAAATTATCCCACAAAATTTCCATTTTCTCCATGTACAAGGGAAGCTTTCTACTGGGTATTAAAGTGGAAAGCAAGGAGGGGGAGAGGAAAGACAGGAACTTCGTAGTAAAGGTGATTTATAGACAGCACAGGGAAAAAAATACATTCAGAAATTACATTCAGTAAAACCAAAGCAAAAGGGCAGAGCAAAATGAATCACCCAAATCATGTCTGTTTGGAATCTGGAAATTCAAATACTGCTCTGAATAGAACAGATACGATTCTCAATTGAACAATGAGCTGAAATCCAGGAAGCTTTCAAAAATAAGTAAAGGGTAATCACAGAGAATAAAGATAAGCGTACCTTCTCCTTTACATGAATGGACAGTAGCTCTACATCCACTTGCTTATTAAGATGGATTGTTAACCCAGACTGCAAGGAGCAAAATGAAATGGACCATAAATTCCTCATTCTAATGCTACATTCTTGCAATGAAAGTGTAATTTTTAAGTTAAGATATAATATGGTAGATGAAATCTCAACAACATCTGAATGATTGGAGAGCTAAGAGGGATTTTAAATTAGCCAACAATTCATTGTTTGGGACAGTGTGAGTTTCCGCTCAGTGGCCCATCATTATACTTCAAGGGCTTGTTTGGAGACCTCTGTGAATCCCTCCCCGAGAGACAAACCATGACTCTGTGTAAGCATTCTTATCTCTGCCAGGTAACTGCAATTTCTGCAGAGTGACTGGTTCATCCATGAGTTTACTTCCCTAGGCGCACAAGAGATAGGCCCTATGCTCAATGAGTTTTCTTACCTGTAAATCAGCTATCTTTTGCTGTTTAACAGACTACCGAAAAACTTATTGATTTAAAACAACAACTACTTATTGGCTTATGATTCTGCAATTTGGGCTGGGCTCAGCTGCTTCAATTGTGACTGAGTTCAGCTGGGCAGTTTTTCTGCTGATCTTGCCTGGGGTCCCTTATGGCAGCTTGATTAGGGCTGTATGGTCCAAGATGGTCTCACTTAAATGGAGCTATTGACCAGTGTGGGGGCCTAGCAGTACAGTGGTTAAGCCCTCGGCTGCTAACCAAAATGTTGACAGTTCAGATCTCTATGAGGCCATTCTACTCTGCCCTGTAGGGTCACTATAAGTCGGAACAGACTCAATGGCAACAGGCAGTGTGTCTTGGCTATCCTTTATATAACTTTTCTGTCTAATGTGGATTAAATTATGCCCCCCCAAAATATATGATGTAGTGCCAACCCCTATACCTGTGGATGTAATCCCTTTTGGAAATAGGGCTTTGTTATGTTAATGAGGCCATACCAGTATAGGCTGTGTCCTAAACCTAATCACTTCTGAATTATAAAAAAAGCAGGTTAGATACAGAGGTATGCTTACTGGGGGGTGGACAGAAGCCACGTGATGATGGCCAAAGAACAAAAGAATACCCAGGACCACCTACAAGGAAGGAGTTGACCCTGATTTGGACATTAAGCCTACTCAACTAAAAAAAAATGAAACTCATATTAAGCCTACAGAACTATGCAAAAATAAATTTCTGCTCTTTAAAGCCACTTACTTGTGGTTATTTCTGTTCCAATAATACATCATCATTCTTACTTAAAAACAGCAGCCTTACAAGAGGGTAAATTCCAAGATTCAAGTGAGTATTAAGCCTCCGCTTTCCCCATGTTTGCTGACGTTTAGTGGCCAAAGCAAGTCATGTGGCCAAACTCAGAATCACTACAGGAGAGAAAGCACACAAGGGCATGGAACATGGGACGTCATGATTCACTGGCGGCTATAAAAGTAACAATCTACCAAAGCTTCCCTTTAAGGCTGAGCATAGAGTAAAGCTCAAAATTCCTAGTCTGACATTCATAGTACTATATATTCTAGTCCGAAATCAACTTTCCTTCTGATGTTCCACTGAGCCCCAATGATGCTCGAACTTGCACTCCATGTCTAGAAGTTGGTCTTTTTCTGTTCTACAAAGGTACTCTATGGCTTCTACTCTCTCCGCCGAGCTCCTTCCACCTACCAAAAATCCTGGCTATTCTTCAGAGTCCATACCATAAGCTACCCTTTCCATGAACGCTTCAGTGACTGTCAAAGCAAATGGGTATTTGCTCCTTCTCTGAACTTAGTATTAAGGTAGCACATTGAAGTGGAAATGACCTAGGATTTGGAACCTGACAGATCTAGTTCAAACCCTGGCTCTTCCCATTACCATTTGTATAACTTTGGCCATAGTACTTCAGGTCCCTTAGCTGTGAAATAGATGTAATGATACTTACCTGATGGTATGGTTGATGTGGGAATTAAGAGAGATAACATGGCAAAGTATGTGCAAATTAAGTAGCATGTCACAGACCTAAGATAAGTAGCACATCATAGGAAGGGGTGTGGATGGGGAAAGAGATGATTGGGAGGGAACTGGGTGTGACTATAAAAGGGTAACAGGGGGGAACCTTGTGATGAAACTGTTTTGTATCTTAACCACATCAATGTCAATATTCTGGTTTTAATATTGTACTATAGTTTGCAAGATTGTCTTGGGTATCTAGTGCTGCTATAACAGAAGGGGGCCCTGGTGGTGCAGTGGTTAAAGTGCTTGGCTGCTAACCAAAGGGTTAGTGGTTCAAACCCACTATCTGCTCCCTAGGAGAAAGATGTGGCATTCTGCTTTCATAAAGATTTACAGCCTTATAAAACCTATAAGGCACTTCTACTGTGTCCTATAGTGTCACTATGAGTCAGAATCGACTCAACGGCAGTGGGTTTTTTGTTTTTGTTTTGTTTTGTTTCTAGTGGGTTATAACAGAAATATCGCCAGTGGATGCTTTAACAAACAGATATTTATTTTCTTACAGTTTCGGGGGCTAGATGCCTGAATTCAAGGTGCCCGCTCTAGAGGAAATTTTCTCCATCGGCTATAGGAGAAGGTCCTTGTCTCTTCAGCCTCTGTTTCCTGGTTCCCTGGAGATCCGTGTGCCTTGGCATTAATCTTGCCCCATCTCTGCTTGCTTAATCTGCTTCTTTATATTTTATAAGAGAATGATTCATTTAGATAATAAAGACAACCCGTTCCAAATGGGATTATAACCACAGGCATAGGGGTTTACAGCACATATTTTTGGGGGACACAATTCAGTCCATAACAAAGATGTTATTATTGGGAAAATAGCGTGAAGGTACAGGATTTCTCACAACTACATGTGAATCTACAATTATTTCGATGTAAAATTTTTAATTTAAATAGGAAGGCAAGTGTAGTAGTTGAGAGTACAGAGTTTGTTGTTAGATCAAGTTTCCAGTCCCAATTTCATCATTTATAGTTGTTTGACTTTGAGCAATGCCTTACCTCCCTAAGCCTCAGGTTCCTTATCTGACATATGGGATTAATAATAGCACTTTTCCTATAGAGGTATGGCAGGATTCAAAGAATGAAGGCATAGGAAGTCTTATCCTGAAGCCAGGGACCTGGTAAATACTCCATAGACCACCAATCCTAATGATAATTGCACAACTTCTCTCCCTTGACTATTATCTGTAGTCAGTGAAGCATTTTAGGGACTCAGGAGAAATAATAAGTTGGAAAAATAGGATGACTTTTAAAAATATTTAATTTATTTTTTTAGTACTTTAGATGAAGGTTTACAGAGCAAACTAGTTTCTCACTAAACAGTTAGTACACATATTGTTTCACGACATTGGTTAACAACCCCACGAAAAGTCAACACTCTCACTTCTCAACCATGGATACCCTATTACCACCTTTCCTGTTCCCTCCTGCCTTCTAATCCTTGCCCCTGGGCTGGTGTGCTACTTAATCTTGTTTTGTTTTATGGGCCTGTCCAATCTTTGGCTGAAGGATGAACCTCGGGAGTGACTTCTTTACTGAGCTGAAAGGGTGTCCAGGGGCCATACTCTCTGGGTTTCTCTAGTCTCTGTCAGGCCACCAAGTCTGGTCTTTCTTTTTGAGTTAGAATTTTGTTCTACATTTTTCTTCAGCTCTGTCTGGGACCCTCTATAGTGATCCCTATCTGAGCAGTCAGTGGTGGTAGCCGGGCACCATCTAGTTGTACTGGACTCAACCTGTTAGAGTCCGTGGTAGACATGGTCCATTAGCCCTTTGGACTAATCTTTCCCTTGTATCTTTAGTTTTCTTCTTTCTCCCTTGCTCCCACAGGGCTGAGACAAGTGGAATATCCTAGATGGCTGCTCACAGGATTTTAAGACCCGAAACAGTACTCACCAAAACTATGTTATGCCAATTGAGCTAGATGTTCCCTGAGACCATGGTCCCCACGGCCCTCAGGCCAGCAATTTAGTCCCTCAGGGAGTTTGTATGTGTCTATGGAGCTTCCATGACCTAGCCTTGTACAAGTTGTGCTGGCTTTCCCAGTATTGTGTACTGTCTTACCCTTCACCAAAATTACCGTTATCTATTGTCTATTTAGTGTTTCTCCATCCCCACCCCTCCCCTCCATCATAACCATCAAAGATCATTTCTTTTTGTGTGTAAAACTTTTCATGAGTTTTTACAGTAATGGTCTCATACAATGTTTGTCCTTTTGTGATTGACTTATTTCACTCAGCATAATGACCTCCAGATTCACCCATTTTAGGAGATGCTTCACAGATTCATTGTTTTTCTTTATCGTTGCCTAATACTCCATTCTGTGTATGTCTCTTTTACCACAGTTTGTTTATCCTTTCCTCTATTTATGGGCATCTAGGTTGTTGTCATTTTTTGCTATTGTGAACAATGCTGCAATGATTATGGGTGTGCTTATGTCTATTCATGTGAGGACTCTTATTTCTCTAGGATATATTCCTAGGAGTGGGATTGCTGGATCCTGTGGGATTTCTATTTCTATCTTTCTAAGGAAGGGCCATATCTTTTTCCAAAATTGTTGTATCATTTTGCATTCCCACCAGCAGTGCATAAGAGTTCCAATCTCCCTGCAGGACCTCCAACATTTATTTCCTGTTTTTTGATTCATGCCAGTAATGCAGGGGTGAGACGGCATCTCACTGTGGTTTTGATCTGCATTTCTCTAATGGCTACTGATTGCAAGCAGTTCCTTCTGTGTCTGCCGGCCACTTGAATGTCTTCTTTGGTGAAGTGTCTCTTCATTTATTTAGCCATTTTTTAATTGGATGATTTGTCTTTTTGTTGTAGAGGTGTTAGATTTTCTTATAGATTTTAGAGATTAGACCTTTGATTTGTAATAGCCAAAAATTTTTTCCCAGTCTGTAGGTTCTCTTTTTACTCTTTTGGTGAAGTCTTTTGATGAGCATGAGTGTTTAATTTTTAGAAGATCCCAGTTATCTTGCCTGTCTTCTGGAGTTTGTGTGTTGTTGGTTGTGGCTTGTGTCCTGTTAATGCTGTGTATTAGCCCCTCTAACATTGATCCTATTTTTTTCTTCTATGAACTTCATAATTTTTGGCTTTATATTTACATCTTTGATCCATTTTGAGTTAGTTTTTGTATATGGTATGAGGTATGAGTCCTGTTTCATTTTTTTTTTTGCAGATGGACATCCAGTTTTGCCAGCACTATTTGTTAAAGACTGTCTTTTAGACATTTGATGGACTCTGGGTCCTTGTCGAAGATCAGGTGACCATAGGTGGTTGGATTGACATCTGGGTTCTCAATTCTGTTCCATTGGTCAATGTATCTGTCTTTGTACCAGTACCAGGCTGTTCTGAGTACTGTAGATGTATAGTAGGTTCTGAGGTCAGGTAGTGTGAGTCCTCCTACTTTATTCTTCTTCCTCAATAGTGCTTTACTTATCTGGGGGTTCTTTCCTTTCCATATAAAGTTAATGTTTAGTTTTTCCATCTCTTTAATGAATGTTGTTGGTATTGGATTGGTATTGCACTGTATTTGTAAATTGCTTTGGGTAGAATTGTCATTATCACAATGACTCTACATACCATATCCATGAACATGGTATGTTTTTCCATTTACATAGATCCTCTTTCGGTTTCTTGCAGTAGTGATTTGTCGTTTCCTTTGAATAGGTCCTTTACATCCCTGGTTAGATTTATTCCTAAGCATTTTATTTTTTTTAGTAGCTATTATAAATTTTTTTATTATAAATGGTATTGTTTTCATGATTCTTTTTGCTGGTGTATAGGAATCCAACTGATTTTTTGTATGTTTATCTTGTATCCTTCTAATCTGATGAATCTTTCTATCAGTTCCAGTAGTTTTCTCATGGAGAGTTTTGGGTTTTTTATATATGTTGTGTTTTATCATCTGCAAATAGGGACACTTTAATTCCTTCATTACCACCAATTTGGATGCACTTTATTTCTTTTTCTTGCCTTATTGCTCTTGCTAGAACTTTCAGCACAATGTTAAATAGGAATGGTGATAAAGGGCATCCTTGTTCCTGTTCTCAAGGGGAATGTTTCAGCCTCTCTCCATTAAAAAGGATGTTGGCCATTAGTTTTGCATAAATGTCTTTTATTATGTTGAGAAATTTCCTTTCTATACCTATTTTATTTAGAGTTTTTATCACGATTGGTGTTGGACTTTGTTGAATGCCTTTTCTGCATCGACCGAGATGATCATGTGAGTCTTTCTTTTATTTATGTGGTGGACTACATTGATTGATTTTCTAATGGTGAACCATCCTTGCATACCTGGTATGAATCCTACCTGGTTGTGATGTATTATTTTTTTGATATGATGCTGAATTCTATTGGCTAGAATATTGTTGGGAATTTTTGCGTCTATGTTAGTGAGAGATACTGGTTTGTAATTTTCTTTTTTTGTGGTGTATTTGCCTGGGTTTGGTATCAGGGTTATGCTGGCTTCATACAATGAATTTGACAGTATCTCTTCTTTTTCTATGTTCTGAAATAGTTTGAGTAGTACTGGCATCAGCTCTTCCCTGAATGCTTGGTAGAATTCTCCAATGAAGCCATCTGGGCCAGGGCTTTTTTTTTTGTTGTTGGGAGTTTTTTTTGTTTTTGTTTTTGTTTTTTTACCTTTTCTATCTCTCTTATGGGTCTGTTCAGATTTTCAGTATCATTTTGTGTTAGTTTAGTAGGTCGTGTGTTTCTAGAAATTTGTCCATTTCCTCTAGGTTTTCAAATTTGTTGGAGTATAGGTTTTCATAATACTCTGTTATGATCCTTTTTATTTCAGTAGGGTCTATTGTAATATCCTCCATTTCATTTCTTATTTGGGTTATTTGCACCCTCTCAATTTTTGTTTTTGGTCAGTTTGACCAGTGGTTTCTCGAATTTGTTGATCCTTTCAGAGAACCAACTTTTGGTGTTATTGATTCTTTCTATTGGTTTTCTATTCTTTATTTCATTTATTTCTGCTGTGATCTTTATTATGTCCTTTCTTCTGGTGGCTATGGGGTTCTTTTGTTGTTCTCTTTCTATTTGTTCAAGTTGTGTAGCTAATGTTTTGATGTCCCTTTCTTCTTTTTTGATGTGTGAGTCCATTGCTATAAATTGACCTTTGAGCACTACCTTTGCTTAGTCCCAAAGGTTTTGGTATGATATGTTTTCATTATTGTTTGATTCTAGGAATTTTTTTATTCCATTTCCAATATCTTCTATTACCAAGTGGTTTGTAAGCAGAGTGTTATTCAGTTTCCATGTAATTGATTTTTTTCCTTGCTCTTCTTGTTGTGAATTTCTACTTTGATGGCATTATGGTCTGAGAAGATACTTTGTATTATCTCAATGTTTTGGATTTTGTTGAAGGTTGTTCTGTGGCCTAGGTTGTGGTCTATCCTGGAGAACGTTCCATGTGCATTTGAAAAGAATGTGTAGTTTGCAGCTGTTGGGTGGAGTGTTCCATATATGTCTATGAGGTCTTGTTGGCTGATCGTGCCCTTTAGTTCCTCTGTATCTTTGTTGAGTTTCCTTCTAGATGTTCTGTCCTTTACTGAGAGTGGTGTGTTGAAGTCTCGTACTATTATTGTGGAACTGTCAATTTCTGTTTTCAGTGCTGTTAGAGTTTGTTTTATGTATTTTGGAGCCCTGTCTTTGGGTGCATACATGTTTATTATGTTTAAGTCTTCATGATGGATCGTCCCTTTAATCATTATATAGTGTTCTTCTTTGTCTTTTATGGTGGATTTTGTTTTAAAGTCTATTTTATCTGAGATTAGTATTGCCACTCCTGCTCTTTTTTGTAGTTATTTGCTTGGTATATATTTTCTATCCTTTGATTTTTAATATATTTACATCTTTGTTGCTAAGGCATGTCTCTTGTAGACATCATATTGATGGATCCTTTTTTTTATCCATTCTGTCACTTGATGTCTCTTCATGGGTGCACTTAAGCCATTTGCATTCAGAGTAATTGTTGATAGGTGTGAGTTTATTGCTGTCATTTTGTAGTGATTTTTTTTTTGTGGTGCTAAAATTTTCTTTGTTCCTCTTGCTCTGCTGTGCTGAATTCCTTTTATTTGTGGATATCTTTTTTATTTCTTTTATTTGTGCAGATTTTGTTTTTATTGAGACTTTATGTTTTTCTTCTTTATTTTGATAAGTTGTTAACTTTCTTTGTGGTTACCTTGAAATTTACCCTTACCTTCCTAGGTTTTAACCAATCTTTTTATTACTTGGTATCCCTTTGTCTTCCTCTCCATTAGAAAGTTCTATACCTATACCGTTTATTCTCTCTTTTATTGTTCTGATGTTGTCATTTACAGATTAACCTCCATGGTTCCCTGTTGTAATTCTTTTGGTTTTGGACAGTCTTTGAGAGTTCATTTCCTAGGCTGGTATCTGGCTGGCACAATCTTGTGTCCTAGATTCAGGCTGCGGTCTGATGTTGTTTGTTCTCAGACTGAAGGACTCCTTTGAATAATTCTTGCAAATTTGGTTTGGTTTTTACATATTCCTTTAATTTCTGTTTATCTGGAAATGTCCTGATTTCACTATCATATTTGAATGAGTTTTGCAGGGTATATTCTTCTTGGCTAGCAATTTTTTTCTTTCATGGAAGGTTTTACATATGTCATCCCATTGCCTTCTTGCCTGCATGGTTTACTGCTGAATAATCAGAACATAGTCTTATTGTTTCTCTTCTGTATGTGAATTTTTGTTTTTCTCAAGCTGCTGTCAGGATTTTTTCTTTGTCTTTGGTTTTAGCAAGTGTGATTATGGCATGACTTGGCGATTTCCTCTTTGGGTCTCTCCTATATGGGATTCCTTGAGCTTCTTGGATGGCCAGGTTTTCATCTTTCATGATATTAGAGAGGTCTTCTGCCAGCAACTCTTCAATGATCCTGTCTGGGTTTTCAGTTTTCTCCTCCTGTTCTGGAACTCTGATCACTTACAAATTTTTGCTTTGGATTGTATCCCACATAATCCTCAGGTTTTCTTCATTTTTCTTTGTTCTTTTTTCGATTTTTCCTCAATCAGAGCTATATCCAGAGTTTGTCTTCAGTGTTGCCTGCCTTCCATCATTTCAAACCTGCTCCTCAGCTATGACACTGCCCATTTCTGAAATCTTGTTGTTTATCTTTTGGATTTCTAATTGCTGTTTTTGTATGATCTCTAGTTGTGAATTTATTTTGGCATTTTGTTTCTGTATTATTTTCCTGAATTCTTCCATTTTTTGTCTGTATTTCCATGAATTTTTCTGCCTTTACCATGAATTTATCTATTTTTTCCTCATTTTTGTCTGTCTTTTGCTTCTACTTTTGGACAGCTCTGAATATTAGAGATTCGAATTTCCTAACAGGCAGTTCTAGTGCCTTTTCTTCTACTGGGAAGTCATCTCATGTTTTATTTTGGATGCTTACTGGAACCATACTGTCCTGTTTTTTTTTTTTATATGTTTGATATTGTCTGCTGTCTTCGGGACATTGTTATTTTTTTTTCATTTATTGATAGTAGATCTGTTCGTTTCATCCCACTTTTTGTTTTATTTGGTTATGTCTGAGCAGGTGGGCTGCACATTCCTTATTGTTTACTCGTATGTGTTCAAGACATTTTTCTCCTCCTTGTCCAATAGCCAGGGCCAGTCATTGAGCTATGGTGCGATAGGGCAGGTCCAGCTGAAGGGGAGGGGCTGGATAGGTTGTTTGTGGCACATACTAGGGCTAACAGGGCAGGCCAGGAATCAGTGCTGGGTAGGTTCTTGTAGGGCATGCCTGTGCTGCTTGGTGGTGTGATGCTCAGCACACAGTGCAGGTAGGGAGGAAGAGGGGGAGGTGGTGATGTGTGAGCTAAGACAAAAAAAAAAGATAGACATGGGGAAAAGGAGAGAGAGGAGAGAGAAACAGGAGCAAAAAAAAAAAGAGTGCTAAGGGAGCTTGCTATTGGGGTGGAGAGAAGAGAAACCAAGAAATGAGAAATACAAAAAGGGAAAACGAGAAAATAATAACTAGATAAAAAGTAGGAAGAAAAAAGAAAGAAAAGAAAAGTCACCAGGGGTCCCACTGGTGTGGCTGCAAAAACTGGGGAAGTGGCTCCCAGGCTGCACAATATAGCCTGGCTAGAGGGGGTCGCTATGAGTCGGAATCGACTCAATGGCACTGGGCACTGGGTAGAGGGGGTATAGATGTCATACAGCACCAGGTATTCAGGAGATAGGAAAAGAAGGCAAGTATAGAGAGACAAGACCTGAAAAATGAAGAAAGACAGAAAGGAAAAAAGAGAAAACAAAAGAAAAAAGAAAGAAAAAAAGAATGACCACAGGGATACCACCTACGCAGGTGTGCAGATTGGGGAGTGGTTCCTAAGCCATGCAGTGCAATCTGGCTAGAAGGGGCTCCCAAGCCACAAAAAGAAAAACAAATAAACAAAACAACAACAATAAAAAAGTCCCAGGAATCCCAGCAGCATGTTATTGCAGGCCAGGGGAGTGGTTCCCTGGTCGAGCAGTGCTTCATAGCCTTCCAAGAGAAAGGAAAGATGGCAAACGGAGCCAGGTGTTTGAGAGAAAGAAGGGGGAGTTGGTGGAAGGCACAGAAGAAATCAAAAGAAATGGAAAAAAGCAACATCAGCAACAGACAACTGGCTCTCAAGAAACTGGCCAGTGTGGCCAAGGTGAATCTTAGCGGCCCAAGGCCAAAGCAGTTGCCTCTGGGCCAAGAGACTGCAGCCAACAGGAAGCAGAAGATGCAGGGTGGAAGAAGGGTGAGGGTTGGGAAAGCATATATCTTTGGTTACAGTGTGCTCAGTCTCTGATGTTGGTTGGTGAATCCAAGCAGTACGGACTCTGTACTTCCTGGGCCAGCCGAGTCACCACTGCCACCCAGGAAGCACAGACATTGACCAGCAGGGAGAGTATGGGGGGTGGAAAAGTGTGTATCGCTAGTTACCAGGTGCTCTGTCTCCTGCTGAGAGCTCCATGAAGCTGCTTTCCTGCTCCCTGTCAGCCAGTCTCCGACAGGAATTCAAGATGATGAATCTGTGTTGTGCTAGCTGGTAGGGACCTTCACACATATCTCTCCTCTCTGTTCTCTGTCAGTTTCTTATTCCATTTGGTGCTTGGCTGAGTTCTTTATCTCTTCATTTGACACTTAAGGTTCCAAGACTGATGTTTTCCTCAGCCTGAGTGGAAGTCTGTATGATCATTAAACAGAGGCACAAAAGTGATAAAGATAATTCCTTGCTAGTCCCAAACTGCTAACAGTAATAAGCAAAATCAAATAAAGTTTTTCTAAGATGACATTTTCTCTTCCTTGGACAGAAATGTCTAAGACATACGCACTTATGTGAAATGAACTCTCCAGATTTTTGTGCTGTCTTCCTTTAAGGAGAATTCTTTTCAAAATTAGGGCAAGGTACTATAGGGTCGTTATGAGTCGGAATCGACTCGACGGCACTGGGTTTAGTTTTTTTTTTTTTAATAATGTGGGCAGGATGTATAGACCACTTCTCCTCCAGAATAATAGTGGATGGGGATAACACAGGCAACTGAAGTCCCTTGGAAAAAAAAAATGTAAATTTATTTTAGCAATTGTTTTATCTTCTTCCCCCAAAAGCAGATAACTATCAACCAAATGGGCTGATCAGAGTTTTGCAGGTTTATTCTGCCCTGATCACTAATTGGTAAAAAGGGAGAAAAAGAAAGACTCTGAGTCAGGATAAAATCTAAACTGTGTATATTTGAGAATGTCTTGCCATCTTTTTGTATTTTAAACCTTCATCTATTAAAAAATTCTTAGAACACAAGGGTTAAACTATGAATTAAGAAACAAAAGAGCCCTACATCATGTGAAGAATATGATTTTCTTAATGAGATCTTACTTTCTGTGCAGATGAATTTATTACCCTGGTGAAATGGAAAGAACATGAATGCTAAACTTAGACTCAAGTCAAAAGCAAGTTCCGCCCCTTACTTACTGTGAGACTTTGGACAGGTCACTTAACCTCTATGAGCCATGATTTTTTCATCTATAAAACTGGGGTTAAAGTAGCTAGCTGCCTTGTTTGGCAGCTGTGGAATCAAGGACAATCATGGGGCTTACATGCCTACCACATTGCCTAGATCGTAGCTGGAGCTAATGATAGTGTTAGATCCCCTCTCTCTTTGCCCTTGTATCTTTTATTTCTTTCTAGCAACCCTGTGGTTGTACTTTCTTCAAGTTATTCAGCTTTTGATTACATATTCTTCAAGAACTGAACTCTGACTTTTCAGGTAAATATTTAAGGAAGATGTGATGCCTGTTACGTCTGGATACTCCTTTTCCAGGCTATTATTTCACAAGTAAATGCATGTGAGTCAAGTGAAAACCACGCCTACCAAAACTTACATAACTTCATAACATTCATTCTTCAGAATATTACAAAAGAAAGTTAGATAAAGGGAAACAAGGTTGGAGAATATCTCATATCCACTGACAGGATATAGTAGATCAATGGTTTCATTCCCACAATCCTGTAAAGTAGGTGATCTCCCCTATAACCTTAAGCCAAAGTCCTTGGCTGATAGAATAAAACTCAGAGGATTCCTTTTAACCCAATTTCAGTTACGAAAAATCCAGAATAATGATGGTAAAGTAGTTGTCTTCTAGAAACAAAGAAGGCACGTGGTAGCTCTAGGTCAAGAAGCAGAAAACTGAGTTGAAGCCAAGGTCAGAGTTTCCTTTGATTACTAATCTGTTATTCACTTTTTTTTTTATTTTTATTGTGCTTTAAGTGAAAGTTTACAAATCGTCAGTCTCTCATACGAAAATTTATATACACCTTGCTATATACACCTAATTGCTCTCCCCCTAATGAGACAGCACACTCCTTCCCTCCACTCTCTCTTTTCGTGTCCACTTGCCAGTCTCTGACCCCCTTCACCCTCCCATCTCACCTCCAGACAGAAGATGACAACATAGTCTCATGTGTCTTCTTGGCCCAAGATCACTCTTCGCCAGTATCATTTCCTATCCCATTGTCCAGTCCAATCCCTGTCTAAAGAGTTCGCTTTGGGAATAGTTCCTGTTTTGGGATAACAGAAGGTCTGGAGACCGTGACCACCATGGTCGTTCTAGTCTCGGTCAGACCATTAAGTCTGGTCTTTTTACAAAAATTTGAGGTCTGCATCCCACTGTGCTCCTGTTTCCTCAGGGGTTCTCTGCTGTGTTCCCTGTTAGAGCAGTCATTGGTTGTAGCCAGACACCATCCAGTTCTTCTGGTCTCAGGCTGATGTAGACTCTGGTTTATGATGCCCTTTCTGTCTCTTGGGCTCGTAATTACCTTGTATGCTTGATGTTCTCCATTCTCCTTTGCTCCAGGTGGGTTGAGACCTATTGATGCATCTTAGATGGCCGCTTGCTAGCATTTAAGACCCCAAACACCACACTCCAAAATGGGATGCAGAATGTTATCTTAATAGATTTTATTATGCCAATTCACTTAGATGTCCTCTGAAACCATGGTCCCCAAACCCCTGCCCCTGCTACACTGGCCTTTGAAGCATTCAGTTTATTCAGAAAACTTCTTTGCTTTTGGTTTAGTCCAGTTGTACTGACCTCTCCGGTAGTGTCTGTTGTCTTTCCCTTCACCTAAAATAGTTCTTATCTACTATCTAATTAGTGAAAACACTATACGCTCCCTCCCTCCCACCCCCCTCTAGTAACCATCAAAGAATATTTTCTTCCCTGTTTAAACTATTTCTCGAGTTCTTATAATAGTGGTCTTATACAGTATTTGTCCTTTTGCAACTGACTAATTTCACTCAGCATAATGCCTTCCAGATTCCTCTGTGTTATGAAATGTCTCAAGGATTCATCATTGTACTTCACCGATGCGCAGTATTTCACTGTGTGAATACCATAATTTATCCATTCATCCATGGGTGGGCACCTTGGTTGTTTCCGTCTTTTTGCTATTGTAAACAGTGTTGCAATGAACATGGGTGTGCATAATCTGTTCGTGTAAAGTCTCTTATTTCTCTAGGATATATTCCAAGGAGTGGGATTGCTGGATCGTATGGTAGTTATATTTCCAGCTTTTAAAGGAAGCATCAAATTGATTTCCAAAGTGGTTGTACCATTTGACATTCCCACCAGCAGTGTATAAGTGTTCCAGTTTCTCCACAACCTCTCCAAACTTTCTTATTTTGTGTTTTTTGGATTAATGCCAGCCTTGTTAGAGTGAGATGAAATCTCATTGTAGCTTTGATTTGCATTTCTCTAATGGCTAATGATCATGAGCATTTCCTCATGTATCTGTTTGCCGCCTGAATGTCTTCTTTAATGAAGTGCCTGTTCATATCTTTTGACAATTTTTAAACTGGGTTATTTGTCTTTTTGTAGTTGAGTTTTTGCAGTATCATGTAGATTTTAGAAATCAGACGCTGCTTGGTTTTCTGGGTTTGGATGGGCATAGGTGTTTGATTTTTAGGAGCTCCCAGTTATCTGGTTTCTCTTCTGCATTTTCAGTAATGTTTTTGTATACTGTTCATGCCATGTATTAGGGCTCCTAGCATTGTTCCTTTTTTTTCTTCCATGATCTTTATAATTTTAGATTTTATATTTAGGTCTTTGATCCACTTTGAGTTCATTTTTGTGCATGTTGTGAGGTATGTGTCTTGTTTCATTTTTTTGCAGATGAATATCCAGTTATGCCAGCACCATTTGTTAAAAAGACTGTCTTTTCCCCATTTAACTGACCTTTGGCCTTTGTCAAATATCAACTTCTCATATGCGGATGGGTTTATGTCTGGATTCTCAATTCTGTTCCATTGGTCCATGTATCTGTTGTTGTACCAGTACCAGGCTGTTTTGACTACTGTGGTAGTACAATGTGTTCTAAAATCAGGTAGAGTGAGGACTCCTACTTTGTTCTTCTTTTACAGTAATGCTGTACTTATCTGGGGCCCCTTTCCCTTCCATATGAAGTTGGTGATTTGTTTCTCCACTTCTTTAAAAAATGTCATTGGAATTTGGATCAGAATTGCATTATATCTATAGATGGCTTTTGGTAGAATAGACATTTTTACAGTGTTGTCTTCCCATCCATGAGCAAGGTATGTTTTTTCACTTATGTAGGTCTCTTTTGTTTTCTTGCAGTAGCACCTTGTAGTTTTTTTTGTATAGGTCTTTTACATCTCTGGTAAGATTTTTTCCTAAGTATTTTATCTTCTTGGTGGCTACTGTAAATAGTATTCATTTGGTGATTTCCTCTTCGATGTTCTTTTTGTTGACGTAGAGGAATCCAACTGATTTTTGTATGTTTGTCTTGTATTCTGATACTCTGCTGAACTCTTCTATTAGTTTTAGTACTTTTCTTCAGGATTCTTTAGGGTTTTCTGTGTATAAGGTCATGTCATCTGCAAATACAGATACTTTTACTTCTTCCTTACCAATCTGGATAAACTTTATTTCTTTATCTAGGCTAATTGCACTGGCTAGGACCTCCAGCACAATGTTGAGTAAGAGTGGTGATAAAGGGCATCCTTGCCTGATTCCTGATATCAAAGGGAATACTTTCAGACTCTCTCCATTTAGGATGATGTTGGCTCTTAGCTTTGTATAAATGCTCTTTATTATGTTGAGGAATTTTCTTTCTATTCCTATTTTGCTGAGAGTTTTTCTCTCATGAATGGGTGTTGAACTTTGTCAACTGCCTTTTCTGCACCAATTGATAAAATCATGTGGTTCTCATCTTTTGTTTTATTTATATGATGGATTACATTAATTGTTTTTCTAATGTTGAACCATCCCTGCATACCTTGTGTGAATCCCACTTGGTTACGGTGAAGTATTTTTTTGATATGTTGTGGAATTCTATTGGCTAGAATTTTGTTGAGGATTTTTGCATATAAGTTCATGAAGGATATAGGTTTGTAATATTCTTTTTTTGTGGTGTCTTTACCTGGTTTTAGTATCAGGGATATGCTAGCTTCATAAATGAGTTTGGGAGTATTCTGTCCTTTTCTATGCTTCGACATACCTTTACTAGTAGTAGTGTTAACTCTTCTCTGGAAGTTTGATAGAACTCTGCAGTGAAGCCGTCTGGGCCAGAGCTTTTTTTGCTGGGAGTTTTTTGACTACGTTTTCAATCTCTTCTTTTGTTATGGGTCTATTTAGTTGTTATACCACAGTTTGTGTTAGTTTAGGTAGGTAGTGTGTTTCCAGGAATTCATCCATTTCTTCTAAGTTTTCAAATTTGTTAGAGTACAATTTTTCATAGTAATCTGATATGATTCTTTTAATTTCAGTTGGGTCTGTTTAATATTGCCCATCTCATTTCTTATTCAGGTTATTTGCTTCCTCTCCTGTTTTTCTTTTGTAAGTTTAGCCAATGGTTTATCAATTTCGTTAATTTCTTCCAAAAACCAGCTTTTGGTCTTGTTAATTCTTTCAATTGCTTTTCTGTTTTCTATTTCATTTAATTCTGCTCTAATTTTTATTATTTGCTTTCTTCTGGTGCCTGAGGGTTCCTTTTGTTCCTCTCTATTCAAGTTGTAGGGATAATTCTTTGATTTTGGCCCTTTCTTCTTTTTGGATGTGTGCATTTATTGATATAAATTGACCTCTGAGGGCTGCTTTTGCTGTGTCCCAAAGGTTCTGATAGGAAGTGTTTTCATTCTCATTGGATTCTATGAATTTCTTTATTCCACCCTTCATGTCTTTCTTGAGCAGGGTATTGATGTCATTTTTGAGCAGGGTATTGTTCAGTTTCCAAGTGTTTGATTTCTTTTCCCTGCTTTTTCTGTCAATGGGTGCATAAGTATTTAATATGTTTATGTCCTCTTGGTATAGTGTCCCTTTAATCATTATATAATGTCCTGCCTTATCCTTTGTGGTGGATTTAACTTTAAAGTCTATTTTGTTAGAAATTAATATTGCCACTCCTGCTCTTTTTTGATTGTTGTTTGCTTGATATATATATATATATATTTTTTCATCCTTTGAGTTTGAGTTTGTTTGTGTCTCTAAGGTGTGTCTCTTGTAGGCAGCATATAGACAGATCATGTTTTTTAACCCATTCTGCCATTCTCAGTCTCTTTATTGGTGTATTTAGTCCATTTACTTTCAGAGTTTAGTGCTGTCATTTTGATCTTTTTTTGTGTTGTTGACAGTTTATTTTTCCCACTTAATTTTTTGTGCTGAATAGTTTATCTTTATATATTGTCTTTTCCTCTTATTTGTTGTTGTTGATTTTGTTTCTGCTGAGTCTCTATTTTTTTCTTGTGTTTTATTTTGATTAGTAGGATAGTTTGTCTCCTACTTACCCCTATTTTTCTAAGTTTAAATCTAACTTTTATTTCTTCATATTGCCTTTTCTTCCTCTCCATTTGAAAGATCTATGACTATATTTCTTAGTCCCTCTTTATTGTTTAATGTTGTCTTCTTTTACATAATAATATTGCTGTTTCCCTGTTTTGAGTGTTTTTTTTTTTTTTTTAACCTTGATTTAGTTTTGTGATTTCCCTGTCTGGGTTGACATCTGATTGCTCTGTCCACTGTTCTAGTCTTTGGTTGATACCTGATATTATTGATTTTCTAACCAAAGAACTCCCTCTAGTATTTCTTGTAGTTTTTACAAATTCTCTAAAGTTTTGTTTATCCAGAAATGTCCTAATTTCACCTCCATATTTGAGAGACAGTTTTGCTGGATATATGATTCTTGGCTGGCAATTGTTTTCCTTCAATGCTTTATATAAGTTATCCCATTGCCTTCTTGTCTGCATGGTTTCTGCTGAGTAGTCTGAGCTTATTCTTACTGACTCTCCTTTGTAGGTGACTTTTAGTTTATCCATACCTGCTCTTAAAATTCTCCCTTTATCTTTGGTTTTGGCAAGTTTGATTATACCATGTTTTAGTGACTTTCTTTTAAAATCTACCTCACGTGGAGTTCGATGAGCATCTTGGATAGATATCTTCTCATCTTTCACTATATCAGGGAAGTTTTTTGCCAACAAATCTTCAACAATTCTCTCTGTATTTTCTGTTACCCCTCCCTGTTCTGGTACTCCAATCACTCATAGGTCATTTCTTTTGATAGAGTGCCACATTATTCTTAAGGTTTCTTCTTTTTTTTTGGAATTCTTTTATCTGGTTTTTTCATCAAATATATCTGTGCCAAGTGCTTTATCTTCAATCTCACCATTTCTGCCTTCCGCTTGCTCAATTTTGCTCCTCTAACTTTCTATTGGGTTGTCTAATTCTGTAATTTAATTGTTAATCTTCTGAATTTCTGGTTGCTGTCTCTCTGGATTCTTGCAGTTTATTAAATTTTTCATTATGTTCTTGAATAACCTTTTTAATTTCTTCAACTGTTTTATTTGTGTTCCTTAGCTTGTTCTGCATATTGTCTGATCTTCTTCCTGATGTCTTGTCTGTTTATTAATCTTTTGTATTCTGCATCTGGCAATTCCAGGAAGGCACTTTCATCTAGAATACCCCTTGATTCTTTGTTTTGATAGCTTGTTGAAGCGATTATGGTCTGTTTCTTCATGTGATTTGATATTGACTGTTGTCTCTGAGCCATCTATATGTTATTGTATTAGTTTATTTTATGTTAGTTTAGTGTATCCTATCTTCTTGCTTTGTTCATTTTGATATGCTCAGATGGGTAGCTTGAGTGAGCTAGCTTCATTATTTTCACCTTTGAAACTCTGACATCCTGTCACCAGATGGTTAGAGCTGTTATCTGTATATCAGTCTAGGAGTACATTCACTTTTGTTGTATGGATTCAGCTTAGGTGTCCAGGTAGCTGGTCATCAAGTGTGTGGTACAGGCTCTGTCCTACAGTCTCAGAGGGGCAGGGGTGATTGGTGTAGGTACTGGTATCTGATTGCAGCAGGGGGTCATCCTCTGAACAAGTGACTTTGAGGAAAGCGTGTCCTTCTTCACTGGAGCAAACAGGTGGGTGAGTTCTGCAGACTGACCATGGGTACCCAATGCTTTTGGTTGTAAGTACTGGAAGGTACCATTTATTGTTGGGCCCCTGTCACGAGTGGCTGGGTGACCTGAGTGGAGCCACCAGTCCTTAGACCTATGATGTGGGTAGGCAAAGTGGTGTCAATCATCAAACACCCACCTCTCCACTGCATTTCTGAATCAGTTGCAGTCTCCCAACAAGGGCCTATTCTCATAAAATAGGCCCACACAGGTCCATGTGGGGGGAAAGGTATTCAAAGTCCATGGACTGTTTATACCTGGACAGGAGCTGCTTCTGTCTGGAGCTCCTCAAGTTAGCGGAGCTGGCAAATTATCTTTTCCCTCTATTGTGAATTTATTCCTCCTCCAAGGCCAGGAGAATGACTCTAGGCACTCAACATGGCCTATCTCTGGCCCAGGGAAATCAAAAGCTTCTGAAACTGGCTTGGGGGCTGGGGTGTGGTAAACTATGTGCAAGCACTTAGCTTTTCCCGAGACCACTGTTCTTCTCTGGTTCTGGAGGAGTGGGTAGGCTGTGCAGCTGGCTGCTTCTCTCTGTGGAAAGCGTAGCTGAACTCTACTACCAGCCCACTGCAGCAGCTCCTGGGAATGGTGCCTGAGGGATCCCAGCACTTCATGTCCACCAACTTCTCTGTGCTTCTGAACCGTCTCTCCCTCCCCCTGCCACTCAGTCCATTTTCTGACTTTGCCTTTGATGTTCAGGGCTCCTAGCTTGTCATAAATATAATCCTTTCACTTGTTTTTTGGGGTCTTTATTGTAAGAGGGATTGCTTGAAGCATCTGGCTATTCTACCATCTTGGCCCCACCTCCTGTTATGCACTTACTTTCATATTAATTTTTTTCCTAAATGAATAGAAGCAACATATCATTGTAGGATATATTCTGGCATGTGACCAAATGTTAATAATGTACATGAAATAGTACAGAGTCAGAAGTCTCTGCTTCCTTTAAAAGTTTCTGATTATCCACCCTGATGTATATGATAGAATGTTACAATAACAGTACCCAGTGAATCACATCTCATAGTAACCACACCTCTTTGCAATGCGACTTTACTCCTCCTATCAAGAGATACAGTCTATTTGCTACCATTTGAATCTGAGTGGCCCTTGAGTCTTGTTTTGAACAATAGAATGTGGTAAAGTGATAGTGCGTAACTTCAAAGGCTGTCTGATGACTCTTTACATCTCCTGCTTTCATCTTCTTGGAAAATGTTGCCATCATTTAAAGAAGCCTGATTTACTGTACTGGAGGAGGAGAGGTCTTGTGGAGCAAAAGGCCCAGCCAAGAGCCAACGCCAACCACCAGATGTGAAATAAGGTCCTCTAGGGTCAGCTAAGGAGCCCTGGTGGTGCAATGGTTAAGTGCTCAGCTCCTAACTAAAAGGTTGCAAGTGGGAAGCCACCAGCCGCTCCTTGGGAGAAAAGACCTGGTGATCTGCTTGTGTGAAGATTACAGCCTAGGCACCTATGGGCAGTTCTACTCTGTCCTATAGGGTTGCTATGAGTTGGAATCTATTTGACAGCACACAACAACAGGACCAACCAGCCCCAAGCTGATCCACCATTGAGTGCAAATGTGTCAGCCCAGCCAACATTTGTGGAGCAGAAGAATTTCCTAGCCGAGTCTAGTCCAAATTGCCAACCTTGAAAATCATAAGTAAATACATGGTTACTGTTTTTAAGCCACTAATTTTCTGAGTTGCTTCCTTATCTAGCAATAGATACACAATTGATACACTATGTAAAAAGACCTTGGTAAACTTTTGATACAAAATTAAAGTGATACACAGAAAACCTGCAACCCTACCACCCAGTTTTGTTATATCCGGTGTTGTTATAGCCATCCTTTTTTTTTCCTTGATGTCTCTATAACTTTTGACATTATTGACCACTTTCTTTTTGAAATGCCTTCAATGATTTTCTTGTCACTGCTGTTTCATGGACATCCCTCTACCTCACAGTCTCCTTTGCTAACTTCTTTCCTATAGAATTTTGCACAACCAGTTCCTGGCCCTCTGCTGTTCTCTCCCTGTCTCATTCCTTTAGTAAGCTCATCCTCTGTTATGGCTTTATCATGAGAATTAGCATATCTTCAGAGGACTAGGAGCCCTGGTGATGCAATGATGAAGCACTTGGCTGTTAAGTGGGAAGTTGTTGACTCAAACTCACTCATTTGCTCCACCAGAGAAAGATCTGACAATCTGTTCCTGTAAGGAGTACAGCCTAGAAAACCCTATGGGGCAGTTCTAATCTGTCACACAGGGTTGCTATGAGTCAAAAAATCAACTTGAAGGCATCCAGCAATATACAGAGAACTTACTTACATCTTGGTAGTTCTGATGTCTGTCTCTACACCGTTGGTTCTTATTAAATACCTGTGAGGTGCATTTCATGTGGAAAATGGGATATGTATGTTGACTGTGATTCTTATCATTATGTTTAACAAAACTGAAAATATCTAGAAGTCTTAAGGGGTCTTGATCTCAAAATAAGGCTTCCCACCTGACTGAAGTTTTGCATATTTACTTTAGGTCAAAATATTTCCCATTTTCAATAAGAAAAGCCAAAAAAAAAAAAAAAAGAGGAAGGATTCAATTCTTACTGCAAACCCAAAGTCATATTCATGTAAGATTCAAGTATTAAATACTCACATGTAACTACTGCTTAAATGCTTTTTTGCAAACTTCACTTAAGAATTTAAGGATGTTTCTGCCAGTTCCAAATATGAATCCACATGTAGCTCTGGGCTTCAAAGAATGAAATAAAACAATATTTCAAATTTACAAGTCCTCAGAGTGGAAACAACTGAGATACAGCATTTTTCTTGTTCTTGGGTGTTCCAACCCCTGCAGGCCAATTAAGTTCTTTCAAAGCACCAGCCAGGGCTTGAAGGTTAATTAAAATGTGTGATTTAAGAAAAAGGAGAAACAAATTGGAGGATAGTATATAGTGCACATACTCCAGCAGCTGCCTTGGAGTCGACATTTAATTTACCAACAGTGAAGCACAGCACCTGCTTTTTTTCCATTTCTGCACAGACACTGTGGATGCAGAGCACTGAGGTCTCAGCAGCTAATGTTTGCAAAGACAGTGGATGCATTGGATCTCCACTCCCTACTCCCACCTCATCCCCTCCGCTTAGGAATGGACCCTGCCTCCAGGTACCTTTATCATCATACTGTCTTAAGATTTTCTCCCACAAAGATATCCTTTCCCATCAACCCCCCTCCAAAACACCACAGGGAAAAGAATGGGAATAAATACCCCATTTTTCAGTGCCCACCCCACAGCTTGCTCATCTGTTTTCTACTTTTCACAGAGGCAGCTATTTGGTTTAATTAGGTAATGGCCTGATGATATTCTAAGCCTCTTTTGCAACCTGCATTTTATCTCTAGGGCCATAGGACTGGAGATCCCTCAAGCGAAAGTGGTAGTCAGCCTCAAAGACATCCTCCAATGATTCCTGTCTCCTCATCTTTCAACCTCGTATAACCTTCTCCCACATATTACCAGGGTTGCTCAATGTGACCAATAGCATAATACGGAAGTGATGGTATGCCATTTCCAAGACGAGGTTATTAAAACCAACATCTTCCATCTTAGGTACTTGCACTCGCCCTCTATTTCTCTCTGTGTGTATTCTCTCTCCCTCTCTCTGATTGTTTTCTCTAGGAGAAACTATATTGCGAGTTGCCCTCTGGAGAGGCTCCCATGATAAGGAACTGAAAAGCCACCTGAGTGAGTTTGGAAATGGTTCCTTTAGTCCCAGTCAAATCTTTAGAGACTCAAACCTTCAACCTTTCAGTTAGCATCCAAGTGCTACTGTTTGTGCCACACAGGGATTCAAGGAATACAGGAGACAACAAATCAGACAAATGTCCCTGCCTGCATGAGCTTACATTGGAGATTTGATTCAGAGTTTGAATCATTCTTCTGTGTTTCCGTGGTAGTCAGGCTGATAAACAACTTGGCCTAATCCAAACTTTAATCAAAGATATGACTTTCAAGTATGATATATTAGTGGGGGGTAGACACTTTGATTAATGGGGGAAGTCTTTGGGTTGAACCTCAGATAAAGAAAGGCTACCTGCCCACCTATGGTATTTTGGAACTGGTCTTGAACACAGGTATTTTATTTATTTATCTTTTAATTTTTATTGAGCTTCAAGTGAACATTTACAAATCAAGTCAGTCTGTCACGTATAAGTTTATATACACCTTACTCCATACTCCCACTTGCTCTCCCCCTAATGAGTCAGCCCTTCCAGTCTCTCCTTTTGTGACAATTTTGCCAGCTTCCAACCCTCTCTACTCTCCCATCCCCCCTCCAGACAGGAGATGCTAACACAGTCTCAAGTGTCCACCTGATACAAGTAGCTCACTCTTCATCAGCATCTCTCTCCTACCCACCGTCCAGTCCCTTCCAGGTCTGATGAGTTGTCTTCGGGAATGGTTCCTCTCCTGTGCCGACAGAAGGTTTGGGGACCATGACTGCCAGGATTCCTCAAGTTTCAGTCAGACCATTAAGTATGGTCTTTTTGTGAGAATTTGGGGTCTGCATCCCACTGATCTCCTGCTCCCTCAGGGGTTCTCTGTTGTGCTCCCTGTCAGGGCAGTCATTGGTTGTGGCTGGGTACCATCTAGTTCTTCTGGTCTCAGGATGATGTAAGTCTCTGGTTCATGTGGCCATTTCTGTCTCTTGGGCTCATAGTTATCCTGTGACCTTGGTGTTCTTCATTCTCCTTTGATCCAGGTGAGTTGAGACCAATTGATGCATCTTAGATGGCCGCTTGTTAGAATTTAAGAACCCAGACACCACATTTCAAAGTGGGATGCAGAATGTTTTCATAATAGAATTATTTTGCCAATTGAGTTAGAAGTCCCCTTAAACCATAGTCCCCAAACCCCCACCCTTGCTCCGTTGACCTTTGAAGCATTCAGTTTATCCCGGAAACTTCTTTGCTTTTGCTCCAGTCCAGTTGAGCTGACCTTCCGTGTATTGAGTATTGTCCTTCCCTTCACCTAAAGTAGTTCTTATCTACTCACTAATCAGTAAAAAACCCTCTCCCACCCTCCCTCCCTTGTAACCACGAAAGTATGTGTTCTTCTCAGTTTATACTATTTCTCAAGATCTTATAATAGTGGTCTTATACAATATTTGTCCTTTTGTCTCTAATTTCGCTCAGCATAATGCCTTCCAGGTTCCTCCATGTTATGAAATGTTTCACAGATTCGTCACTGTTCTTTATCGATGCGTAGTATTCCATTGTGTGAATATACCACAATTTATTTACCCATTCATCCGTTGATGGACACCTTGGTTGCTTCCAGCTTTTTGCTATTGTAAACAGAGCTGCAATAAACACGGGTGTGCATATATCTGTTTGTGTGAAGGCTCTTATTTCTCTAGGGTATATTCCGAGGAGTGGGATTTCTGGGTTGTATGGTAGTTCTATTTCTAACTGTTTAAGATAACGCCAGATAGATTTCCAAAGTGGTTGTACCATTTTACATTCCCACCAGCAGTGTCTAAGAGTTCCAATCTCTCCGCAGCCTCTCCAACATTTATTATTTTGTGTTTTTTGGATTAATGCCAGCCTTGTTGGAGTGAGATGGAATCTCATGGTAGTTTTAATTTGCATTTCTCTAATGGCTAATGATCGAGAGCATTTTCTCATGTATCTGTTAGCTGCCTGAATATCTTCTTTAGTGAAGTGTGTGTTCATATCCTTTGCCCACTTCTTGATTGGGTTGTTTGTCTTTTTGTGGTTGAGTTTTGACAGAATCATATAGATTTTAGAGATCAGGCGCTGGTTGGAGATGTCATAGCTGAAAATTCTTTCCCAGTCTGTAAGTGGTCTTTTTACTCTTTTGGTGAAGTCTTTAGATGAGCATAGGTGTTTGATTTTTAGGAGCTCCCAGTTATCTGGTTTCTCTTCGTCATTTTTGGTAATGTTTTGTATTCTGTTTATGCCTTGTATTAGGGCTCCTAAAGTTGTCCCTATTTTTTCTTCCATGATCTTTATCATTTTAGTCTTTATGTTTAGGTCTTTGATCCACTTGGAGTTAGTTTTTGTGCATGGCATGAGGTATGGGTCCTGTTCCATTTTTTGCAAATGGATATCCAGTTATGCCAGCATCATCTGTTAAAAAGACTATCTTTTCCCCAATTAACTGACACTGGGCCTTTGTCAAATATCAGCTGCTCATATATGGATGGATTTATATCTGGGTTCTCAATTCTGTTCCATTGGTCTATGTGCCTGTTGTTGTACCAGTCCCAGGTTGTTTTGACTACCGTGGCTGTATAATAGGTTCTAAAATCAGGTAGATTGAGGCCTCCCAGTTTCTTCTTCTTTTTCAGTAATGCTTTACTTATCCGAGGCTTCTTTCCCTTCCATATGAAATTGGTGATTTGTTTCTCAATCACATTAAAAAATGACATTGGAATTTGGATCAGAAGTGCATTGAATGTATAGATGGCTTTTGGTAGAATAGACATTTTTATAAGGTTAAGTCTTCCTATCCATGAGCAAGGTATGTTTTTCCACTTAAGTAGGTCCTTTTTAGTTTCTTGTAATAGTACTTTGTAGTTTTCTTTGTATAGGTCTTTTACATCTTTGGTAAGATTTATTCCTAAGTATTTTATCTTCTTGGAGGTTACTGAACACAGGTATTTTAAATAAAATTGTTGTATAATGAAAATAGCATGGACTTTAGAGTCAGCCCGACCTGAGTTCAAATTCTGTTTTCATCACTCCATAGTTTCTGACTTTGAGAAATCTATTTTCCCTCACTGAGCTTTAGTTTTCCCATCTGTAAAATAAGGTTATTAATATTTATGTCATGGCCTGTTGTAAGAATGAGATATGGTATGACATGTAGAACACCTAGCATTCTGTAGAGAGAGTTCCATAAAAGTTGGCTGTATGTGGTCAGTAGTAAAATAAATAGTAACAATAATAACAAAAACCTTCATCAAACACCCAAACCTTAGGTATGAATTCTTTCCTCTGAATGGCCACGCTTATAGGACACTCCTCCTTCCCCAAATTGCCTGGAAGCTCTAGATGGGAGAGAGGATGTAAGCACGTTTGTGTAGGAAAGGGCTTACAAGGTAACAAATAGACTCACTCCCTGTGGTGTGACTCCCCATGGTGCTCTTGACCTTGGTCAAGCCTGCAGGAGATTCCCTGGTGTTTGTGATTGAGAAACAATATCGTCGAGCTAGAAAAGCACAATATTTGGTGCCAGATGCTTCTGGGTTCAGCTACAGCCTCTGCAATTTACCAGCAGTATTAGGTAGGTAGTTTCTCTGAGTTTTCATTTACTTATCTATAAAATGGGAATAATATCTAGCTTGTTAGCTCATTGCAAGCATTAAGTGAGATCATGTAAAATTTCTAAACACATTTCCTGGGACCCAGAAAGTACACACCAAATATTAGTATCGCTTGTTTTGTTTTTCCTCCCACCTGAGTCATTCAGAGCAACTGTAATAAGTCCGAAATTTGAAATGAGCATGTTATACGATTCAAGAGGGAGGAGAAGCATATTATGAACCTTTTTAATGTGAAACCATCCGCAAGAATGAGGAAATCATTCGTACACCCTAATTTTTTATGTTATTTGTGCTCTACATTCAAGTAGTGCTTAAAATGGACAGGGTTCAAATAAGCCCGGAAAAGTTATCCAGAGCAGGGACTGAGCACAGATGGACTTCTAACTGTTATTTCTATAACAAGGGCTCTCTGTAAAAAAAGGAGTTCTGGTGGATCAGTGGTTAAGCACTAGACTGTTAACCGAAAGGTCAGCAGTTCAAACCCATCTAGTGGCTCTGCAGGAGAAAGACATGGCCATCTGCTTCTGTAAAGATTACAGCCTTGGAAACCCTACAGAACAGTTCTACTCTGTCCTCTAGGGTCTCTGGGAGTTGGAATTGATTTGATGGCAATGGGTTTGGTTTTTTGGTTTATCTATATAAAAGATTAGAGACGAAAGGAAGCTCACAGTCCATCTATACTAATGCACAGCCCACGTGATAATTCCATTTAGAACATTCTTTAGAGACAGAATGGTACTGGACTTCCTGAATTCAGATTCCAGCGGTATACCTAATCATCTGAGTGACCTTGGGCAATGAACTCTCTGATCCTCAGTCTTCTCATCTTTAAAACGGGAATAATTATAAAACCTGACTGATAAGGTTGTTGTGAGGATTAGAAAAATAATAATATATGTAAAATGCTTAGAACAATGCCTGACAATGAACACTATTATTTTCAGGTGGTCATTGAGCTCTAACTTGAAAGTTCAGAGACAAGGAACTCGGTATCCTATAAGACAGGCCTTCTACTGTCAGGGAGTGCTGATTCTGTCCTCTGGAACAGTATGAAGCAAGATCACTCTTTTTCCAGCTAGGCGACCTCTGATGCTTGAGGGCAGCTAGAACCTCTCTCTGTCCTGTACCTCTTATCGTGAAGGGTTTCTAGATCCCTCTATTACCTAGCTGCCCTCCTCTAACTGCTCTGTTTATCAGTGAGCTTTCTGGAATGTGTCAGGCAGAATTAATGCAGTGCTCCAGATGTGGCCCCCACCTAGTGCTGAGTAAAATGGGACTCATGCTTCCGCTATAAGGCAGAAACTCCCATTGTGTAAGTTTTCTTTTCTATATAATATTATAAGGTCAGGCTTATTTGGTGCTAAATATAGGCGTTTATCTCTTGGATTTTGCCTTCCAGTGTTCTGTGTGTTCTATCCTGCTAATAGCACTTTGAAATCTTTGTATTTTTCCCAGCTTTGTATGAACTACAAAGCCACAAACCAGACAAGAAGCTTTCATCCAAGTCATGTGGAAAGGAATATTTTCATAAATTATTGATAGTAAGAGTGGAAAATGGGTCCACCTCAATGGGCTGAATGGATGAAATTGTTGGGCATCTTTTGGGCCCAAGTTACCCATGGATGATGTGACCCAGAATCATAAAATCTCTGCAAGTCAAGAAAAGGTATTAATCAACAGCTAAATAAATAACTGGGGAGAAGGCTGAAGGAAGAAGTACCCAGGCTAAAATTCACACTGAGCTAGAAATGACCACACAGAGTATTACATGTTATCTGAGAAAAAGTTTTATTGGAGGAAGGTAAACAGATTCCTGAACTGGGTAGAAAAAGTGCCACAAAAAGGATAACTGTATCAAACAGTTGAAGCTTGAAAACATGCTGAGTAAAATAAATCAGAAACAAAAGGACAAATATCTTATTATCCCACTTATATGTAATATCAAAAACAGAGAAATGCATTAGGGGCCCTGGTGGCACAATGGGTAAGTACTTGGCTGCTATCTGAAGAGTTGGTGGTTCAAACACACCCAGCAACTCTGAGGGAGAGAGATGCGGTGATTTGCTTCCGTAAAGACTACCCACTGTCCTCAATCCATTCTGACTCATAGCAACCCTATAGGACAGGGTAGAACTGCCCCATAGCCTTTCCAAGGCTGTTATTTTGCAGAAGCAAACCAGCACGTCTTTCTTCCATGGAGAAGCTGGTGGGTTCGAACCACTGACCTCCCTATCAGCAGCCAAGTGCTTAACCGCTATGCTAGGGCTCCTTTCATAAAATTTACAGCCTAGAAAACCTTATAAGGCTGTTCTACTCCATCACGCAGGGTCACTATGAGTCTGAATCAACTCAATGGCACACAATAATAAGGCAAGTGCATAGAGACAGGCTAGTGGTTACCAGAGGATGGGGTAAGGCAGAATAGGGAGTTATTGTTTAATGGACACTGAGTTTCTGTTAAGGTTAAAAAAAAAAAAAAACTCAAATGAGATGATACTGGATTCCTAGGCTGGGGTTCAGAGTGTAACGGGCTAGGAAGCTAAAAAAAAGAGAGTAAATGCAATTCACAGCTTTACCCCCACTGAGCCGATTGAATTGCATGTATCCTCAGCCATTCCACAAGTCACACACACATTTGTGCATGCACAGACACACACACAGACACACACGCACACGGAATAACTGGAAACATGTAATACAAACTACAGTTATTTCCTAATTTACTGGTTTTACTAATACAAGAAGGAGCCCTGGTAGCACAGAGGCTAAAGCACTTAGCTGCTAACCAAAAAGTGAGTAGTTCAAACCACAAGCCAGTCTACAGGAGAAAGATGTGACAGTCTGCTTCCACAAAGATTACAGCTTTGGAAAGGCTATGGGGCAGTTCAGAAACCCTAGTGGTGTAGTGATTAAGAGCTATGGCTGCTAACCAAAAGGTCTGCATTTTGAATCCACCAGATGCTCCTTGGAAACTCTATGGGGCAGTTCTACTCTGTCCTGTAGGGTCACTATGAGTCAGAAATAAGTTCGGACTAGACAGCAATGGGTTTAGGTTTTTGGTTTTTGTACATCATGGATTGAATTACGTCCACTAAAAATGTGTGTATCAACTTGGTTAGGCCATGATTTCTAGTACTATGTGGTTGTCCTCCATTTTGTGATTGTAATTTTATGTTAGAGAGGATTAGGGTGGGATTGTAACAACCTTACCAGGTCACATCCCTGATCCAATGTAAAAGTAGTTTCCCTGGGGTGTGGCCTACACCACCTTTTGTCTTACAAGAGATAAAAGGAAAGGGAGGCAAGCAGAGATAGTGACCTCATACCACCAAGAAAACAGTGCCAGGGCAGAGTGTGTTCTTTGGACCTGAGGTTCCTGCACTGAGATGCTCCCAGACTACAGAAAGACTGATGACAAGAACCTTCCTCCAGAGCTGACAGAGAAAGAAAGCCTCCCCCAGGAGCTTACACCCTGAATTCGGACTTCTAACCTGCTGGAATGTGAGAGAATAAACTTCTCTCTGTTAAAGCCATCCACTTTGGTATTTCTGTTATAGCAGCACTAGATGACTAAGATAGAATTTGGTACCAAGAGTGGGGTGCTGCTCTAATAGACACCTAAAATGCAGAAGCAGTTTTGAAACTGTGAATGACAGAGAAGTAACAGCGGCAGAGAACCAGCAGCAGCAGAACTGAGAGGGCAGTGCCAGACAGTGCCGGAGCTGAACTGTGGGGCAAGACAGGTGAGTGCCTGCGTGTAGAGGCCTTCCTGGTGGAGCCGGGTGCTTCCAGGTACTTATTGGTGGAGCTACAGAGCTTTGGAACACTTGCACCAGCAGGAGCTGAGAGGCCAAGAAACCAGGAAGCAGAAGCTGAAGAGAAAAAGAACACAAGATGCCGAACTGCCTCAGGGTTTCAAAGGGTGGAACCATGGCTTCTGGTTTCTATGGATGGAGTCACCACTTAGATGGACTAGAAGAATGGTGTTCCTAAAGCAAAGTGAGCAGAGTTGCTGTCCCAGTGGGCCTGGAAGGTGGAGCTGAAGCCCAGGGCCGAGGGGCCACCACTCAGAATCTGTGAAGTATGGCCAATACCTAGAGTCTGGAGGGCAGGGCCATTGTATAAATTGTCTCAGAGAACAGAGGATTATTTTCAAAGCCTTGAGGGCTAATGTAATGTGTTCTGCTGACTTGCTTGGTGCCTGTCGTGCCTTCTTTCTCTCCAATTTTTCGCATTTGTAATGGAAATGTCTAGCTTGTGCCTGCCTATTCTACCATTGTACTTTAGAAGCAGATAACTTGTATTCTAGATTTCACAGATGAAAAGGAATTTTTGGACTTGGAGTTAAGACTTTTGCTATGATATGATGGGATGAATATGTTTTGCATGTTGCAAGGATGTGATTTTTTGGGGGCCAAAGGGTGCAATGTCATCGATTGAATTATGTTATAGCAGCACTAAATGACTAAGACAACTAATACAGGCAGGACTTCTCTCCTAGAAACCTTGGAAGAAAAGGCTTTTCATCTCGTGAAACAGACTTTAAGGCCACATGATTTAGGCCTTCCAGATATTCAGATAACTAAGAGATATAAAAGACCTCAATTCCTTTCCTTAAGGAATTTCCTTTAGAATTAAGGAGAGGGAACCTAAACATATAAATAGAACATAAAAATATTAAACAGCGACAAGAAGTCATGGGAGAAAAAGAAAAAAAAAAAAAAAAGGGAAATGGAGAGGAAACCAAAATACTATTGTATCCTAGTTCTTTCCACACATGATCTCCTTTATTCCTGCCCAAAACTCTTCAGTATAGATGATAAACCATTTTTATAAATGAGGAAACTGATGTTTAATGAGCTGAAGTAATTTACTCAAGGCACATGGAAGCAGAATGTGACTCAAATCAAGTTTGTCTGCTCCAAGCCCTATCCTCCCTCACTGTAACACATTGCCTCTTTGGGCTACAATCTATTTGGGGAAAGTATCCATCAAAAAAAAAAAAAAAAAAAAAAAAAGTCCACTGCCATTGAGTTGAATGGGGAGAGTAGATTTATACAAATTCAAAAAAAATATGACAGAGATCACTCAATCATTAATTGATCATTTCTGTAGCACAGATTAGGAATATTT
Organism: Elephas maximus indicus; assembly: GCF_024166365.1. Lineage (NCBI taxonomy): Eukaryota > Metazoa > Chordata > Mammalia > Proboscidea > Elephantidae > Elephas > Elephas maximus. The sequence goes on along the minus strand of NC_064836.1, from coordinate 84,537,090 downwards.
TAGAAGCTTAAAGCAAATAAAACCAATGAAGTCTAGAGATATCAGAGAAGTAAGCTTTACATGCCTACTTGCAAAGTTGGATCAAGTGTTGAGCCTTGAAGGATTGATAGAACTTGACCGGTAGTGGTGGTGGTGGAGGTAAGAAAAACAGAGGCCATCCTAGGAAGATAAGAAGAGTCATTTTATATAAAAAAAAAAAAAATTGTCACAGCCTAGTGTGGACATAATACAGACTACAAAGGATAGAGAAGAGCCAATAACAACTCCAAAATATAACAGTACCAATGACAAGGGTTTCAAAGAAAGAGGAAAAGATGCTTTAGGTGAAAGATGATAAATTAATTTCAGAATTTTTGAGTTTAGGGTGCCAGTGAGTTATACAAACTAAAATATCAGTAGGGGAAGAAAACTAAAATTGTTTAAAAAATGTAACTTAGAGTAGAGATCTGAGAGGTATGTCAATATTGAGGTAATAATTGGAGATAAGGATCTTATTGATGGAAAGCAGAACACAGGACAAGAAAGGGGACATTGGTGAAAACTCACAGTTAAATAATTAGAAGGGCAAGGGGATACCTATAAAGAGATCCAAAATGGTAGGGAGTCATAAAAGCCAAATTAGGAGGCAGTTTCAGGATACCAAGTGTAGTAGACTGAATGAATGGATTCGATTCTCCACCACTCCTTATATTCACATCTTTGTCATGGCCCTATCATAGGTAAATGCACTTCCCTGACCCTAGACTTTGGATTGTCTATGTGACTTGCTTTGGCCAATTGTATGTGGGAACAAGTTAAAATGTGTTAACTCTAAACCTATACCTTAAGAGGCTTTGCAAGTTTTGGCTTAGCTTCTTGTGTCTCTGCCTTTCCCTAAGAAGAATGTACCTCAGCTTGCTCACTGGTCATAAGAGAATAAAAGAAATGTGGAAAAGAGTCTCCCTGGCTGACTCTTGTGTAAAGCAGGGCCACCTCAGCCTGAAGCAACAGCCACCAGCCAAATCCATCCTATATCAGCCAGGTCCCAACTAACTTGCAAAATGAGTAAGCAATAACACCTATGGCTTTTGTTTTACATCACTGCATTTGTTATTGGATTGTTATGCAGTTACAGATAAGCGATATATCAGATGGTTGTCTTTGGAAAATACTTCAGAGATGATATGAAGAAAAGACTTGAATTTGGAAATAAAACAGTCACCAGAGAGCCTTGAGAATCAGTTAATTATGTTTCGGGAGAGTGGCAGGTGTAGAAACTAGATTTTAGAAAACTGAGAACAGAGGAAGTAGGAGGCAGAACCAACATGGCACTATAAACAGAAGCACCATGCCATCCCTCTGCAGCAAAGACCCAAAAACTAAGAAAAAAAGAAAAAACATCAATCCTGGAATCCTAAGCATCAAATGAAGGGATAAGAAACTCAGTCAAGCACTGAATGGATTAAGAAACTGACAGAGAATGAGAGACTAACCTGATTTGTAAGCTTTCACTTAAAGCACAATAAATAAATTAAAAAAAGAAAGAAAGAAACTGACAGAATAGTGAATGAGGAGAGCTATGGAGCAGAGGTCCCTACTAGCTAATGCAGCACAGATTCACCATCTTGGACTACAGCCACCAAGAACCGTGGATGGGAAGTATGGGAAAGCAGCTTCACGTGGCTCCCAACAGGAGACAGAGCACCCTGGTAACCAGAGATACACAATTTCTCACCTTCCATCCTTCTTCCCTCTACACAGCCTCTGACACTTTCCAATGGGCCACGGTCACTTGGCTGGAGAGACACCAGCTCACTACCACCCAGGCCTGCCCTGCTACTCAACGGTTGGTTCACCAGCACCATTAAAAAAATTTTCTTTGTTATTGTTTTTTTGGCTTTTTTTATTTCTTCTCTCTCTCTCCCTTCCTTTCCTTCCATCCTTAGGCCACTTAGCTCTGTGTGCCACCCCCACCCCTTCTCTAAGAGCCCTGCTGCACTGCTCAGCTAGAGAGCCACTGAAACACAGTCTCCCCAGGTCTGTGCTGCTGACACCGGCTGGCTCCCTCAGAGCATTATTTGTTTGTTTTTCGGTTTACTTTGTTTGCTTTTTGTTGTTGTTTCTTCTCTTTCTCCCTTCTTTCTTTTCTCCTGCCACTGAGGCCCTGCACTGCCTCTGCCCCTTCCTGAGGTGCTGTGCCACACCACTCAGCAAAAGAGGCACTAACTCGCGTGACCCTGATTTTGTCCTGTCTGCAACAGCCAGCTCTATCGGCACTGTATTGACTTTTGTTGCTGTTGCTGTTTTTGTTTTTTCTCTCTCTCCCTTCTTTTATTTCCTTTCTCCTACACACCTAGTCCTGTGCACTGCCCACACCCCTTCTAACAGGCCAAGCCACACTGCTCGGCTACAGAGCCACTGACAAATGCCTTCCTGGGTCTGCCCTGCCCCCAACCACCACACTTCAAATGGAGAGGAAGTCAAGATGATATCAAGTAACTAAAGACTGGTTTAAACTTAGGAAGATAGTGGTACATTTCAAGGTAACCATAATGGAAGTTAACAAATCTACTCATCCAATTAAAGAAGAAAAACATAAAGCCTCAGTAAACACAAATCCTACAAAAATGAAAGAAATAAAAAGAAAATCCACAAACAAAAGAAATTCACCCCAGGAGAGTAAGAGGAACAAAGAAAATGTCAGCATCATGCACACAAAAAGAGCACTACAAAATTACAGCAATAAGTTCACAAAAACAAAGCAACAAAAAAAAACCTAAACCCATTGCTGTCGGTCGAGTCAATTCCGACTCATAGCAACCCTATTTATCAATAACCTGAATGTATGTAAATGGCTTAAATGCACCCATAAACAGAGAGTGGCAGAATGGATAAAAAAAAAAAAGACCCCTCAAAATGCTGTCTATGAGAGACACACCTTAGAAACAAAGCTGTAAATATGTTAAAAATCAAAAGGAAAAAAATATACCAAGCAAACAGCTTCCAAAAAAGAGAAGAAGTGGCAATACTAATCTCAAATAAAATAGATTTTAAAACAAAATTCACAACAAAAGACAAGGAAGGACACCATATATTGACTAAAAGGAAAATCCACTGTGAGGACATAATTATTATAATATCTACACACCCAATGACAGGGTTCCAAAATACGTAAAATGAACTCTAACAGCACTGAAAAGAAAAATTGAAAGTTCCATAATAATCGTAGGAGAATTCAACACACCGATCTCAGTAAAGGAAAAAGAACAAAGTGGGAGGCCTCACTCTACCTGATTTTAGAACCTGTTATACAGCCACAGTAGTCAAAACAGCCTGGTACTGGTACAACAACAGACACATAGACCAATGGAACAGAATTGAGAATCCAGACATTAATTCATCCACATATGAGCAGTTGATATTAGACAAAGGCCCAAAGTCAGTTAAATGGGGAAAAGACAGTCCGTTTAACAAATGGTGCTGGCATAACTGAATATCCATCTGCAAAAAAATGAAACAAGACCCATACCTCACACCATGCACAAAAATGAGCTCAAAATGGATCAAAGACCTAAACATAAAGTCTAAAATGATAAAGATCGTGGAAGAAAAAATAGGGACAATGTCAGGAGCCCTGATACATGGCATAAACAGAATACAAAACATTACTAAAAATGCAGAACAGAAACCAGATAACTGGGAGCTCCTAAAAATCAAACACCTATGCTCATCCAAAGACTTCACCAAAAGAGTAAAAAGACTACCTACAGACTGGGAAAAAAGTTTTCAGCTATGACATTTCTAATCAGTGCATGATCTCTAAAATCTATATGATTCTGCTAAAACTCAACCACAAAAGAACAAATAGCCCAATTAAAAAATGGGTAAAGGATATGAACAAGCACTTCACAAAGAAGACATTCAGGTAGCTAGCAGATACATGAGGAAATGCTCATGATCATTTGCCGTTAGAGAAATGCAAATCAAACTACAATGAGATTCCATCTCGCTCCCACAAGGCTGGCATTAATCCAAAAAATACATAGTAATAAATGTTGGAGAGGCTGTGGAGAGATTGGAACACTTATACACTGCTGGTGGGAATGCAAAATGATACAAACACTTTGGAAAGCGATTTGGCGCTTCCTTAAAAAACTAGAAATAGAACTACCATATGATCCAGCAATCCCACTCCTTGGAATATATTCTAGAGAAATATGAGCCTTTACACAAACCCATGTTCATTACACCACTGTTTACAATAGCAAAAAGTTGGAAGCAACCAAGGTGCCCATTGATGGATTAGTGGATAAATAAACTATGTTGTATTCACACAATGGAATACTATGCATCGATAAAGAACAATGTTGAATCCATGAAACATTTCATAACATGGATAAATCTGGAAGACATTATGCTGAGTGAAATCAGTCAATAGCAAAAGGACAAATATTGTATAAGAAAACTATTATAAGAACTGGAGAAACAGTTTAAACAGAGAAGAAAATATTCTTTGATGGTTATGAGATGGGGGAGGGAGGGAGAAAGGGAGGGAGAAGGGTATTTACTAATTAGATAGTAGGTAAGTTTCATCTTAGGTGAAGGGAAAGACAATATACAATACAGGAGAGGTCAACACAAATGGACTAAACCAAAAGCAAAGTTTCCTGAATAAACTGAATGCTTCAAAGTCCAGTGTAGCAGGGGTGGGGGTTTGAGGGCCATGGTTTCAAGGGACATCTAAGTCAATTGACATAATAAAATCTATTAAGAAAACATTCTGCATCCCACATTAGAGAGTGACGTTTGGGGCCTTAAATGCTAGCAAGCAGCCATCTACGGTACATCAATGGGTCTCAATCTATCTGGAGCAAAGGAGAATGAAGAACGCCAAAGACACAAGGTAATTATGAGCCTAAGAGACAGAAAGGACTACATGAACCAGAGACTACATCAGCCTGAGACCAGAAGAGATGGTGCCCAGCCACAACCAATGACTGCCCTGACAGGTAACTCAACAGAGAAACTCTGAGGGAGCAGGAGAGCAGTGGGATGCAGACTCCAAATTCTCGTAAAAACACCAGACTTAATGGCCAGACTGGGACCGGAGGGACCCCAGAGGCCATGATCCCCAGACCCTCTGTTAGCCCAGGAACCATTCCCAAAGCTAACTCTTCAGACAGGGATTGGACTGGAATAGGGGATGGAAAATGACACTGGTGAAGAATGAGCTTCTTGGATCAGGTGGACACATGAGACTATGTTGGCATCTCCTGTCTGGAGGGGAGATGAGAGGGCAGAGGGGGCCAGAAGCTACCCGAATGGACATGAGGAGAGAGAGTGGAGGGAAGAACTGTGCTATCTCATTAGAGGGAAAGCAATCAGGAGTGTATGGCAAGGTGTATGTAAATTTTTATATGACAGACTGACCTGATTTGTAAACTTTCACTTAAAGCACAGTAAAAATTAATTAAAAAAAAAAATTCAGCAATCTCGCATTTTCCCAGACAGTCCCAACATTTCCAGGGGCACACTGGAGGTGTGACTTGGGGGCAGGGAAGAGAAATACAAGGTGGATCCATAGGAACCACCCTAGGCTGAGACTTTACAATTTGCCATCAAAGCATTTCAGGCAGGTTATGATTGGCAGCAATAGACTATACCTGCCATACCATCAGTATGAAATCATAAAAAAACAATGAATGAAGAATCTGTGCTGGATATTTCTTGTTGAAAATAAGTTCCATCCCACCCTTCTAAGCTCTCTCCTGTATTGCTGAGATATAAACTCAGAAACCACTGTCCACAGACTCCCTTTCTAGTAGGGCCCAGTTATATTTGGCCAATGAGAGGCACTTGTCTGAGGTTTAGAAGACAGATGAGAGGCAGGGACTTTTGTCTTCTAAGTGGTAGCTGAAGACCAGTGTGTGGGTATCAGCGGGCAGCAGGCATGGGTTTTTACCTGAGCCTTATTTTTTTTTTTTATAGTCTTCCTCCTGAAAATTAGCTACTTCTTCACGCTGAAGTCAGCTGGCACTATTGGTGATGGCTGCCTTTAAGCTTGTTCTTCTAGACTTCCTGAAAGCAGACTTGCTTACCTTTGCTCCCTCAGTCTTGAAGTGGTTGTGGACTCCAATTCCCTGCGTTAAACCTCTTTCTCCTTCAAATACTTAGAGTGGTTTCTGTTTTCCTGTCTAAACCCTGGTGGATACACAATCTGTATGCTGACAATATTGGAATCTCCTGGTTCTTGACCTGCACTAAGCACCAGCTAGCCACATCTTCATCTAGGTTGAACAAGCACAGTTTATGCCCAGGAATCCGTGATCAATATTTAAAGACTATTTCTTGAATACCTCTTGGTGTTAGCACTGACTTAACATACATAAAACACCTTACAGCTTATATTCTAATGAGAGGAGACATCATTAAAAAAAAAAAAGAAAAACTAAAACTATGATGTCTCAAATGGTGGTGAGTTCTATGGTAAAAATCATAGCAGGACAAAGGGGACAATGTACCTGTGAGGAGGCAGTTCTTAAATATAGGGTAGTCAGAAAAGACCTCATTGGTAAGGTGATATTTGAACAAGGATATGAAAGAAATAAAATAGTGAGCCATGGAGCTATCTGGAAGAAAAATTTTCTCCCAGTGTGTTTGAGCCATGAACATGTTTAGTATGTAAGAGGGAGTATGTGCTTGGGACACAGTGAGTAGTGGGGAGAAAAGAAAGAGATTGGGTGAGAAAGTGGACAGGGGTACATATTCTACAGGGTTCACAGACCAAGGGAAGAATTCTGACTTGTACTCAGAGTGAGATGAGAAACCACTGGGGAGTTTTGAGCAGAGCCATGACATAATCTGACTTAATATTTGAAAAGGATCACTATGCCTCCTATGCTGAGAGTAGACTGGCAGGAAAGAAAGGAGGGCAGAAGCAGAAACTCAGTTATGAGGCTATAACAAGAATCAAGGTGAGAGGATGGTGGCTTGAATCAGTACAGTAGCAGTAGAAGTGCGAGAAGTGGTCAGATTCTGGATACATTTGGAAGGTACAGTTTAAAGGATTTCTTGAGAGAGTAATGTAAGAGAAAATGAGAAGATGGGGCTGACTTCTCAGTTGTTTCTCTGAGTAGCTAAAAAGGTGGTGTTGCCATTTACTGAGTTGGGGGAAAATGTGGAAAAAAGAGATTTGGTGGTGAAGAGGATCAAGAATTTAGTTTGGGATGTTGAGTTTGAAACACCTATTAGACACCTAAGTAGAGATATCATATAGGCAGTAAAATATACAATTTTAGATTTCAGAGAGAAAGCTAGAATAGAGGAATATATGCAGGAACCCTCAGTATATAGATGGTATTTAAAGCCATGAGATTGCCAACGGAATAAGTGCAGATAGGGAAAAATCCTGAAAACTAAGCCCAAAAGCACTCCAATGTTTAGAGGTTTCAGAGAAGAGAAAGAAACACCAAAGGAAGCTAAGAAGAAGCATTCCAGAAACCAAGTGAAGAACATGGTCAAAAGGGAAGAAGTGATTATTTCCAATGCCAGAGATAATTCCTGTACGGTAAAGACTGAGGCTTGACTATCGTGTTTATCAACATGAAAGTCGCTCGTGACTTTGATAAGAGTAATTTTGGTGGACGTAAAAATCTGATTACAGTGGATTCAAGAGGGAATGGGCAGAGAATCAGTGACATGGAGTACAGATAACTCAGACATTTTGTTGACAATAAGATTAAAGAAAAATGTAAGTAGCTGGAGAAGTGTGGGATTAAGAGAGTGTTTTAGGAGGGAGAAATTTATAACTTGATTTATGCTGATGGAAATGAGCCAGGAAAGAAAGAGATTAATATTTGAGAAAGTACAAGAAAAAAATGCATCAAGTACACATGGTGGAATTGATCTTGGTTAGGAGCACAGACAATTCACCCATGGTCACAGGATGGAAGGCAGAGTAAAAGGACAAACACACAGATAAATTGGTAGATGTAGTCTTAGAAGCACATGGGAATTCTCTTCTGACTGCTTTTATTTCCTCAGTAAATTAGAAAGGAAGATTATCCAAAGAGACTTGGAAGTTTTCAGAAAGAAGAAAAGATGTGAAATAGTTTAGAAGAATGGGAGACTGAATGGACTAGGAAAAAGCACTAGGATTCACAAGTAAACTAAAGGTTCACTTGAAAAGTGGACATAGAACTTAAGGTAAGATTAGTTAGCATGGTTGTGTGTTTTTCTCTAGCCATATTCAACTACTACTTTGGTGCAGGCATGGAATAAGTCAAGAGTTGGATTTGGGGTTTGAGTTTTGACAGGTGAGTATGATGACAGACAAGGGGTCAGAAGATTTGAGTGTGTATTCAAGGGATTGATTGTGGACCCATGGAATCTAAGCCAGGTAAGGAGGGAAGTAAGGGTATGAAGGGTATAAGGACAGTAAAAAGAGAATAGGGTCAATGGATCATAGGTTCCAGTAGCAGTAAGAATTGTGGAGTTGAGATACTAAAGGGGGTTAAATGGAAATTGAGTAGGTAGTTTTGGATTAAACCTATTGCCATTGAATCAATTCTGACTCATATGAATCACTATGAATTTTGGATATTGCAATGCCTAAAATTGAAATAATGGTAGTGCCATTATTGGTAATGTCAAGATTTAAGATATGATTACAGGATTGACTAATTAATGTAGGGTGGATGATAATATCATTGGAAGAGAAATCAAGAAATAGGAGGTCAGGATATTAGAAGGGTTATCTTTATGAATATTAAAATCACCAAGAATTATAAAAGTAGTTAAATTTTCAAGAAACTAAAAGGAATGGTATTGCAGTCTATAAAATAGCAACAAGGAAGATCAGTGAAATGACATAGACTAATACAATGAGATTCAAAGCCAAGGATCTTTAGAGAATGGATAAACGTAGGGCTGGAAGGGAAACAAAAAATGAGGAGGACACCCTATTTCACTTCTAGGTCTGGTAGTACGAAAGGAGGAAGGAAATTGTCATCATTTGAGAGGGATGTGGAGGAAGCAGCAAACTCAAGGGTAGAATCAGATTTTAGTTAGAGCAAGAAGGCAACAAAGCGGTTGAGAATATTGGGGATTTTGCTGCTAAATGGCTGTGGGTTCAAAAAGATTCAGTGGAAAGGTCTCAGGATGGGGGAGATAGAGTCATATGAGGGGTAGCGTTCACAGGGAAGAGAGATGTCTTACATTCTGGGCTCCTTGTGGTGACTGATGTAAATATGTTTACAAATATGACTGAGAAGTTCTGGCGAATGCCTGTCTCCAAGGAATATTGCGATGGTGAGATAGAGGGTATTGAGTGGGAGAGTATTGTGAGTCCTGCCAGGAGCATGTAGAGTTCTACCCTCCCCTTCACTCCTGCCGCTGGTGGCACAGAGACTAGAGGGAGGGTGGTGATACTAGAACTTGGCCTTCTTCTCTCCAGTGCCTAGAATGCCTGTTTCTCTAAAGCTGTGCAACTGGGAGTACAGCTGCAGTGTTGGTCAGGTTTTTCCAAGGCAGAGTTAGGCAGGGGCCTTCCTAGCTTGGCGAACCTCAGGAGTGTGTTCAAGGAAGATTTTATTCCTTTGTAATTCAAGGTGCCCTGTTGTACACTATGGAACTGTGGTGGTTGCTGTTGTTCTTGTTGTTAGGTGCCTTGGAGCCAGTTCTGACTCATAGTGACCCTATGTACAACAGAATGAAACACTGCCTGGTCCAGTGCCCTCCTCACAATCGTTCTTATGCTTAAGCCCATTGTTGTAGCCACTGTGTCAATCCATCTCATTGAGGGTCTTCCTGTTTTTCACTAACCCTCTACTTTACCAAGCATGATGTCCTTCTCCAGGGACTGATTCCTCCTGACAACATGTCCAAAGTATGTGAGACAAAGTTTCACCACCCTTGCTTCTAAGGAGCATTCTGGCTGTATTTCTTCCAAGACAGACTTGTTCGTTCTCTTGGCAGTCCACGATATATTCAATATTCTTTGCCAACCCCACAATTCAAAGGCGTCAATTCTTCTTCAGTCTCCCTTATTCATTAGTCTAGCTTTCACATGCATAGGAGGCAACTGAAAACACCATGGCTTGGGTCAAGCGCACCTTGGTCTTCAATGTGACATCTTTGCTTTTCAACACTTTAAAGAGGTTTTTTGCAGCAGATTTGCCCAGTGCAATGGGTCTTTTGATTTCTTGACTGCTGCTTCCATGGGTGTTGATTGTGGATCTAAGTAAAACAAAATCCTTGACAACTTCAATCTTTTCCCTGTTTATTGTGATGTTGCTTATTGGTCCAGTTGTGGGGATTTTTGTTTTCTTTATGTTGAGATGTAATCTAAACTGAAGGCTGTGGTCTTTGATCTTCATCAGTAAGTGGTTCAAGTCCTCTTCACTTTCAGCAAGCAAGGTTGTGTCATTTGCATAACATAGGTTGTTAATGAGTCTTACTCCAATCCTGATGCTTCCTTCAGTCCTGATTGAACTGTGGTAGTTTGCATTATTGTTTTCAAATCTTCACTTCTTCCTGTTTCCCAACCCTGGGACATGTGGCTTTTCTGTTCCTCCCTCAATAAGAAGCCTGCTTCCTTGCCCCCTGGCCTGAGGTTGGCCATGTGACTATCTTTTGCCAGTGGAGTTCAGCAGAGTGACATGAGCAGAGATTTGAAGGTGCTTGTAGAGATAGGATTACCTCCTGAACTTCTGCCATTGCTATGGGAATAACATGAGCCAGGTCACTCTCATGTCCATGGAGGAGGCTGAGAGGCATGCAAAGTAGACTTTGACTCAACTTGCAGCTTGGAGGCAAGTCCACCAGAGCCTTAGATTTGACTGCTCACAGCCAACCCTCAGAAGTATAAGTAAGAATAAATGACTGTCATTTTAAGCCATTGAGTTTCCAAATAGTTTGTTACATGGCATTCATTTTTGTGGTAATAGATGACTGACACATGAACTAAAAAGTAGAGTTGACCTCATTAGACACTTTAAAATAATATGCAGGTAAATACCCAGTCCTTGGTGTTCTTTATGCCTTTCTCTGTTTCTTTTTTGTAATGGCATGTATTGTTTTTGTAATGGCATGTATTGTTTTTGTAATGAGGAGAAAACAAATCTTTGCTTAAAGTAAAATAGAGGTATGAGAAAACACAGACATGGAATTCTGTCTTCAAAAGCCAACTGCACCATGCTTCACATTGGCTAATTACTTCTCAAACATAATCTATTATCTTCTTGGGTTTCTTTTTTTTTTCTTCTTTGTATGAAAAACCCCAGTATGTGTCATTTTAAGTATCTGGCTTCAAATAATTTGAACATGGTACTATAGACAGAAGCACAATGCTGTCCCTCCACAGCAAAGACCCAAAAAACTAAGTGAAACAGAGACAAACATCAATCCTGGAACCCTAAGCATCAAATGAAGGGATAAAGAGCTCAACCAAGCACTGAATGGGATAAAAAAAAAAAAAAACTGACAGAGAAGAGAGAGCAAGGAGAGATACAGAATGGAGGTTCCCTACTAACTAACACTGCACAAATTCACCATATTGGACCCCTGAGCCACCAAGAATGGCAGACAGGGAGTACGGGAAGGCAGCTTCATGGAGCTCCCAGCAGGAGACAGAGCACCTGGTAACCAGAGATATACACTTTCCCGCCCCCCACCCTTCTTCCCCCTGCTCAGCCTCCACCATTTAATGGTGGGCCAAGGTCATTCAGTGAGGGAGACACCGGCTTCTTGCTGCTTGGATTCACCCTGCCCACACTGACCAGCTCCTCCAGTGCCATTTTTTTTGTTGTTGCTTTTTTTTTTTTTTTTTGGGTTTCTTGTCTCTCTCACCTCCTTCCATTTCTTTCCCTCAAACACCTGGCTCTGTGTGCCATCTGTGCTCCTTCTTGACAGGCTGTGCAATGCCCCCTGGCTGGGGAACCATTTCCCCAGTCCATGCCGTGATGCCAGTGGGCTCCCTGAAGGCATTTTTTTCTTTTTTCCTTTTTTTGTTTTTCTTTGTTTATCAATTTCTTGTCTCTCTCTACCTTCCTTCTTTTTCTTTCTCCCAAATACCTAGTGCTGTGTGCCAACTCTGCCCCTCCTTATAGGCTGTGCAGCACTGCTCTGCTAGTGAGTCCCTTTTCCGGTCCTTGAACACAAGCCAGAGGGCTCCCATGTTTTTTTTTTTTTTCCTTTTCCTGGCTTCTTCTCTCTCTCTACTTCCCTTTCTCCCTGACACCTGGCACTATGCGCTATCTCTGTTTCTTCTCGATGGGCTGTGCTGTGCCACCCAGCTGAGGGGCCATCTCCCCAGTCCACACCACCACGCCAGTGGGCTCCCTTGGGCATTTTTTTCCCTCTTCTTTTCTTTTCTTGATTTCTTGTATCTCTCTATCTTCCCTCCTTGCCCTTCTCCTGAACACCTGGCACCATATGCCATCTCAGTTCCTTCTTTATGGGCTGTGCAGTACCATTCAGCTGGGGGCCTGCTTTTGGTGGGCTTCCTTGGGACATTTTTTTCTTCATTTTTTCTTGGTTTCTTCTCTCTCTCTACCTTCCTTCCTTTCCATTCTCCCAAAAAACCAGCATCTTTTTTGTTTTTCTTTTTTCCCCCAGTTTCTTGTCTCTCTCTACCTTCCTTTCTTTCCTTTCTCCCGACCACGTGGCCATGTCTGCCCTTCTCTCTCTCTTTTTAAATCTAGTTTCTTATCTCTCTCTCCCTCCCTTCCTTTCCTTTCTCCCTCCCACTTAGCTGCGTGTGCCATATCTGTCCTTCCCAGGTGGGCTGTGCCATACCACCTGGCTAAAAGCTACTGAGACATGGCTTCCCTGGGTTTCGGGCACTCCAATGGTAGGTTCCCTCAGCACTTTATTTTTTTGCTTCTGTTTCTCTCTCCTCTTTCTCTTCTTTCTCACACCCACTTAACTCCATACACCACATCCTCTTCCCTCCCTCCTGCCTATCTGCACCATGTGCTGAGCATTGCACCCCTGAGCAGCACAGGCAGGGTCTACCAGAATCTGCCCTGTACTGCCCCCAGGTCCACCCTGCCGGAGTTAGAGGAACAAAGAAAACATCCACCCACTAACCTACTGCTGAAAACATCAGCACCACACACACACAAAAAAAGCATTACAAAATGACAACAATAAACTCACACCTATCAATAATTACGATAAACATAAATGGTCTATTTACACCCATAAAGGCCAGACAGTGACAGAGTGGATAAAAAAACAGGATCCATCAATATGCTGTCTACAAAAGACACACCTTAAAAACAGATGTAAATTTATTAAAAATCAGACGATGGAAAAAATATATCAAGCAAATAACTACAAGAAAAAGAGCAGGAGTGGCAATATTAATCTCAGATAAAATAGACTTTAAAACAAAATCCACCACAAAAGACAAAGAAGGGTATTACATAATGATTAAAGGGATGATCCATCATGGACACAACAATAATAAATATCTATGAACCCAATGACAGGGCTCCAAAATACATAAAACAAACTCTAACAGCACTGAAAAAAGAAATTGACAGTTGCACAATTAATACTAGGAGACCTAAGCATGTCAATCTTGGTAAAGGACAGAACATCTAGAAAGAAACTCAACAAAGATACAGAAGATCTAGAGGCCACAATCAGCCACCTGGACCTCATAGACATATATAGAACACTCTACCTCACAGCTGCAAAGTACACATTGTTTTCCAAAGCACATGGAGTGTTCTCCAGAACAGATCACACCTTAGGCCAGAAACCAACCCTCAACAAAATCTAAAATAATGATGTAATACAAAATATCTTCTTTGATCACATACCATCAAAATAGAAATTAATAATAGGAAAAGCAAGGAAAAAAAATCGAATACATGGAAACTGAATAAAACCCTGCTTAAAAACCACTGGGTAATAGAAAAAATCAAAGATGGAATAAAAAAAATTCCTAGAATCAAATGAGAATGAAAACACATCATACCAAAACCTTTGGGGCACAGCAAAGGCAGTGCTCGAAGTCAGTTTATAGTAATAGATGCACAAATCAAGAAAGAAGAAAGGGACAATATTAAAACATTAGCTACACAACTTGAACAAGTAGATAGACAACAGTAAAAGCAGCCCATAACTGCCAGAAGAAATAATAAAGATCAAAGCAGAAATAAACTAAATAGAGAAGAGAAAACCAATAGAAAGAAAAAACAAACCCAAAAGTTAGTTCTTTGAAAGGATCAACAAAATCATCAAACCACTGGCCAAACTGACAAAAGTAAAAGAGGAGAGGATGCAAATAACCCAAATAAGAAATGAAACAGGGGACATTAAAACAGACCCAACTGAAATAAAAAGGATCATAACAGAGTACTATGAAAAACTACGCTCCAACACATTTGAAAACCTAGAGGAAATGGACATATTTTTAGAAACACACTACCTACCCAAACTAACACAGACTGAAGTTGAAAATCTGAACAGACTCATATCAAGAAAGGTAATAATAATAATAATAAATTCCAACAACAACAAAAAAAAAGCCCTGGCCCAGATGGCTTCAATGGAGAATTCTACATTCAGAAAAGTGCTTACACCGGTACTACTCAAACTATTTCAGAATGTAGAAAAGAAAGGGATACGTCAGAATCCATTCTATGAAGCCAACATAACCGTGATACCAAAACCAGGCACAGACACGACAAAAAAAGAAAACTACAGACCAATATCTCTCATGAATACAGATGCAAAAATTCTTAACAAAATTCTAGTTGACAGAATTTAACATCATATCAAAAAAATAATATACCACAACCAAGTGGGATTCATGCCAGGTATGCAAGGATGGGTTCAACATTAGAAAATCAATCAACATAGCCCACCACATAAATAAGAAAAGAATCACATGATCACCTCAATAAATGCATAAAATGCATTCAACAAAGCCCAACATCCATTCCTGAAAAAAACTCTCAATAAAATAGGTATAGAAGGACAATTTCCTTGACACAATAAAGGGCATCTATACAAAACCAACAGTCAACACCATTCTTAATGGAGAGAGGATGAAAACATTCCCTTGAGAACAGGAACAAGACAAGGATACCCTTATCACCCCTCCTATTTAACATTATGCTGGAAGTCCTAGGCAGAGCAATAAGGCAAGAAAAAGAAATAAAGTGCATCCAAATTGGTAATGAAGAAGTAAAACTGTCCCTATTTGCAGATGATATGATAGAAAACCCAAAAGACTGCACAATAAAACTATTGAAACTAATAGAAGGAATCAGCAGAGTAGCAGGATACAAGATGAACATACAAAAATCAGTTGGATTCCTATATGCCAATAAAGAGGACAAAAAAGAAATCAGGAAAACACTACTGTATATAATAGCCCCTAAAAAAAAAACTTAGGAATAAATCTAACCAGGATGTAAAAGACCTATACAAAGAAAACTACAAAACACTACTACAAGAAACCAGAACAGAACTACATAAATGGAAAAACATACCATGCTCATGGATGGGTAAACTCAACGTTGTGAAAATGTTGAATTCTACCCAAAGCAATCTACAAATACAATGTAATCCCAATCCAAATACCAAGAACATTCTTTCAAGAAATGGAAAAAGTAATCATTAACTTTGTATGGAAAGGGAAGAGGCCCCAGATAAGTAAAGCATTATTGAAGAAGAAGAATAAAGCAGGAGGACTCATGCTACCTGACCTCAGAACCTACTATATAGCTATGGTTGTTGAAATAGCCTGGCACTAGTACAAGGACACATACATTGAGCAATGGAACAGAATTGAGAACCCAGATGTAAATCCATCCACTTAAGGGCACCTGATCTTCAACAAGGGCCCAAAATCCATCAAATGGGGAAAAGACAGTCTTTTTAACAAATAGTGCTGGCAAAACTGGATGTCCTTCTGCAAAAAAAAATGAAACAGGACCCATACCTCACACCATATACAAAAGTTCATTCAAAATGGATCAAAGACCTAAATATAAAAACCAAAAAGTATAAAGATCATAGAACAAAAAAAGGATCAATGCTAGAGGCCCTAACACACGGCATTAACAGAATACAAACCATAGCTAACAACACACAAACTCTAGAAGATACGCTAGATAACTGGGATTTTCTAAAACAAACACTTATGCTCATCAAAAGACTTCACCAAAAGAGTAAAAAGAGAACCTATAGACTGGGAAAAAAATTTTGGCTATTACAAATCAGATAAAGGTTTAATCTCTAAAATCTGCAAGAAAATGCAACACTCCTACCATAAAGAGACAAATAACCCAATTAAAAAATGGGCAAAGGATATGAACAGATACTTCACCAAAGGAGACATTCAAGCAGCTAACAGACACATGAGGAAATGCTCGCAATCACGAGCCATTAGAGAAATGCAAATCAAAACCACAATGAGATACCATTTCACCCCAACCTTGCCAGCATCAATCAAAAAAACAGAAAATAACAAAAGTTGGAGAGGCTGTGGGGAGGTTGGAACTCCTATGCACTGCTGGCGGGAATGCAAAATGGAACAACCATTTTGGAAAACAATATGGCACTTCATTAAAAAGCTGGAAATAGAAATACCATATGATCCAGCAATCCCACTCCTAAAAATATACCCTAGAACAATAAAAGCCATCATATGAATAGACACATGCACATCCATGTTCACAATAGCAAAATGATGGAACAACCTAGATGCCCGTCAACAGATGAAAGGATAAACTATGGCACATACACACAATGGAATACTATGCAATGATAAAGAAGAACAATGAATCTGTGAAGCACCCCCAACATGGACGAATCTGCAGGGCATTATGCTGAGTGAAATAAGTCAGTAACAAAAGGACAAATATTGTATAAGACCTCTACTATAAAAACTCATGAAAAAGTTTACACACAAAAAGAAACAATCTTTGATGGGTATGAGGGAGAGGAGTGATGGGCATGGAAAAACACTAAACAGACAATAGATAAATGGTAACTTTGGTGAAGGGTAAGACAATACACAATACTGGGAAAGCCAGCACAACTTGTCCAAGGCAAAGTCATGGAAGCTCCATAGACACATCCAAACTCCCTGATGGACCAAATAACTGGCCTGAGGGCTATGGGGATCTAGGTTTTGGGGAACATCTAGCTCAACTGGCATAACATACTTCCTAAAGAAAATGCTCTACATTCTATTTTGGTGAGTAGCGTCTGGGGTCTTAAAATCTTGTGAGCAGCCATCTAAGATACTCCACTGGTCTCACCTCATCTGGAACGGGGGAGAATGAAGAAAATCAAAGACACAAGGGAAAGATTAGTCTAAATGACTAATGGACCACAGGTACTATAGCCTGCACCAAACTGAGTTCAGCGCAACTAGATGGTGCCCAGCTACCACCATGGACTGCTCTGACAGGGATCATAATAGAGGATCCCGGACAAAGCTGGAGAAAAATGTAGAACAATATTCTAACTTACAAAAAAGACTGGAGAAACCCCAAGAGTATGGCCTCCGGACACCATTTTAGCTGAGGAATGAAGTCACTCATGAGGTTCACCCTTCAGCCAAAGATAAGACAGGCCCATAAAACACAATGAGACTAAATGGGCACACCTGCTCAAGAGCAAGGAATGAGAAGACAGGAGGGATCATGAAAACTGGTATTGGGGAAACTAAGATTGAGAAGGGGAGAGCGTTGACATGTCATGGGGTTGGCCACCAATGTAACGAAACAATATGGGTACTAATTATTTAATAAGCAGCTAGTTTGTCCTATAAACCTTTATCTAAGGTACAATAAAAAAATTTTATCTGAAAAAAATTTTAAAAAAGGATCTGGCTTACAAGGTGATTATAAAGGAATTCTACGTTCAGCCCTTACCAGAATTTTCTGAGAATTATAAAATCATGGCTGAGTTCCCCAGATGGCTATCAGGATAATGTTGGCTTTAAAGAGAGACAAGAGGCTCAGAAGCAGTAATAATGCTACCCAGTGTCGTCGAGTCGATTCCGACTCATAGTGACCCTATAGGACAGAGTAGAACCGCCCCATAGAGTTTCCAAGGAGCAGCTGGCGGATTCGAACTTCCGACCCTTTGGTTTGTTATATACAGTAATAATGCTACAGAGAGAAAATGAATGTAAATATGGCTGAAAATGATTTCCCTGTGAAGAATGCCCACTTGATGTTAGAGAATGTCTTGCTGGAGAAGCCTCCAGCCCAAGAACCCTAAAACCATGTCATAACTGCACTCCTAATTCCACCGTGTTGATGAAGACATGGAAACAAAGAGGTGCTCTTCCCTCTCAGGAGCTCATTTCAATTCTTAAAGGCTATACACAAACAACTATGCTAAGACTTTTCCAAGCCCAGGGACTCCAGCATAAAAACAAGCCTCCTTCAGGTTTAAAGACATGACACGAAAGTAGTTGAAAGCCAAATGGTGATTGCAAGAAAAAATAAGCAAAGGGAAGTGAAACGAAGTGAAGCTAAAGAAGAGAAAAGGAGAGGAGAGCAGACAGTGAGAGATAGAGAGGAGGAGGAAGGAGAGAGGGAATAGGGATGGGGAGAGAGAGGCGGAGAAAGAAGGGGAGAGACAGGAAGGGTGAGGAGAAGGGAAAAGAAAAGAAAAATTTACATGCCCAGGTAATACTCAGGCTGTTGTGAGAGAGGTGGAGCCCTGGTGGTGCAGTGGTTAAGCACTAGGCTGCCTACAAAAAGGTCGGCAGCTCGACTTCACCAGTCAGTCCTGGAAGGAAGATGTGGCAGTCTGCTACTGTAAAAATTAGAGCCTCAAAAACCCTGTGGGGCAGTTGTACTGTCTTATAGGGTGTTGTGAGTCAGAATCAACACAAGCGTAATGGGTTTGGTTTTTGGTTGTGAGAGAGAGAGAGAAAAAAAAAAAACACCTCAACAAAGCACTGGGAAACAAAGGAGAGGAAAATAGCTGAGTTTCATGAACTGAGCTTAACCACAACTAACACAAAGAGGATTTCCAGTTGGGCTTTAGAAACATTTGTAGCTGAAAAGGCAAGAGAGGTTATTAGAGCTTCTATTTGCTGTGTAGTTCAATCAAACCCTTTCCCCCATAAGCTTCTTACCTAAAGCTGCATTTGGGAAAATAACATAACAGCCATTTAAAAAAAAATCTTCCAGCTCTATATAGACATGAAAGTAGTCTAAAACATCAATTGTACAACCAGAATTCAGAGAGCTGTTAACATATAAATAACTCAGTTTTTATAAAGGCACTGCTGGCTCTAAACGGCTTGCTGTCAAAACCCTGCCCACGCACTTACCCACGTGCACATAAGTGCATACACATAATGCACACACATGCTCCTTTCACTTCTTTCATAGGTCTGGGTGTCACATATTTGCACATCTACACACACACACATTTGTTCCCCTTATCAGCTTCAATACTTGACACGTGAAATGGGGATGTTCAGCAGCAGGGTCGGTTTTCTGCATCAGTTACTGTGCTCATGGCATGATTTTAAACGCACTGAAAGCCCCTTGCCAAAAAGCATGGCTTCCATTCATTTTCTAGAGACCCTTGTTCCATAGTGGTTAAAAGCTACGGCTGCTAACCATCAGTTCAAATCCATGGTGCTCTTTGGAAACTCTATGAGGAAGTTCTACTCTGTCCTATAGGGTTGCTATGAGTCAGAATCCACTCAACAGCAACGGGTTTTGGTTTGGTTTGCTATTAAAAGTAGGTACGTGGATCAGCAGTATCAACATCACCTGGGAGCTTGTTACAACTAAAGAATCTTGGGCCCCACCCTCAACCTACTGAATCAGAATATGCATTTAAGGAGGTCTGCAGGTGTTCTGTATGCAATTGAAATTTGAGAAATGCTGTTTCACAGGGCCCCACATGCATATGTAATCTTACATTTGCTAGTAGCCAAACCAAAAAAACCCAGTTCCGTCAAGGCGATTCCAACTCATAACCACCTTATAGGACAGAGTAGAACAGCCCCATACAGTTTCCAAGGAGCGCCTGGAGGATTTGAACTGCTGACTTCTTGGTTAGCAGCCGTAGCACTTAACTACTATGCCACCAGGGTTTCCTGCTAGTAGCCATACTAAAAAAAAAGAAACAGGTAAAAATAATTTTAACAGTGTATTTTATTTAAACTAATATATCCACAACATTGTCATTTCATCATGCAATCAATATAAGAACTTACTAAAGAAATATTTTATGTTCTTTTTTTTCCTACTAAGTCTTTGAAATCCAATGTGTATTTTATACTTATAGTACTTCTCAATTTGGGCTAGCCACATTTCAAGGGCTCAATAGCCACCTGTGGATAGTAGCTTTGGTGTTCCCCTCTATCTCACAAGATTGCTGCGTATAATGAGCTATTTCATGTGAATTATTTTATAAACTCTGGAATGCTATCACATGTCACATATTATGCCAACTGCCATGGACCCTATTTTCCCATAGCACCTTCATCCATTATGGTGAGCTGTGGACAGGACACATTCCCATGAGCAGTTGTAACTGCTGCCACGGGAGTGGTCTCGTGGAAAGAGGGTGAGACATGGAGTCAAGACACGTGGGGTTGAGTGCTTGTCCACATATTGTCTGTAGGACTTTGGGCAAGCTCTGTTTCAATTTTCAGACTCGGTTTCCTTATCTTTCCCACATACATCACAAGGTTGTTGTGAATATGTTGTTGTCAGGTGCTGTAGAGTCAGCCCCGACACATAGTGACCCTATGTACCACAGAATGAAACACTGCCCAATCCTGCACAATCATCACAATCATTGTTATGTTTGAGCCCATTGCTGCAGCCACTGTGTCAATCCATCTTGTTGAGGGTCTCCCTCTTTTTCGATGACCCTCTACTTTTACCAACCTTGATGTCCTTCTCCAGGGACTGGTCCCTCCTGATAACATGTCCAAACTATATGACTCTTCTAAGGAGCATTCTGGCTGTACTTCTTCCAAGACAGATTTGTTCGTTCTTCTGGCAGTCCATGGTATATTCAATATTCTTCACCAACACCATAATTCAAAGGCATCGATTTTCTTCGGCCTTCCTTATTCATTGTCCAGCTTTCACGTGCATATGAGGCCTGGGTCAGGCTCAGTTTAGTCCTCGAAGTGGCATCATTGCTTTTTAACACTTTAAAGAGGTCTTTTGCAGCAGATTTGCCTAATACAATGTGTCATTTGATTTCTTGACTACTGTTTCCATGGGTGTTGACTGTGGATCCAAGTAAAATGAAATCCTTGACAACTTCAGTCTTTTCTCCTTCTATCCTGATGTTGCCTACTGGTCGATATGTAAGGATGTTTGTTTATTTTATGTTGCGGTGCAATCCATACTAAAGACTGTAGTCTTTGATCTTCTTCAGTAAGTGCTTCAAGTCCTCTTCACTTTCAGCAAGCAAGGTTGTGTTATCTGCATATTGCAGGTTACTAATAAGTCTTCCTCCAATCCTGATGCCCCTTTCTTCTTCAAATAGTCCAGCTTCGTGGATTATTTGCTCAGCATACAGATTGAATAGGTATAGTGAAAGGATACAATCCTGAATACACCTCTCCTGCCTTTAAACCACACAGTATCCCTTTGTACTGTTGGAACTTGGTCTATGTACAGGTTCCACATGAGCACAACTAAGTTTTGCTAGAATTCCCATTCTTTGCAATGTTTTCCTATAAGTAAATAAACTATTATAGATTACAGAGTCCCTGGGTGGTTCAAACAGTTAAGCGCTTGGCTGGTAACAAAAAGCTGGCAGTTGGAAAAGCCACTGAAAACTCTTCAGAACATAGTTATACTCTGACACACATTGGGATGCCATCCGTCGGAATGACTCGACATCAACTTTTTTTATATTATATAATAAAATGCTATGTTATCATTCTTGTATTTATTAAACCAGCATGCCCTCAGAGCACTGGTGGCACAGTGGTTAAGCGCTCAGCTGCTAACCAAAAGATCAGTGGTTGAAACCCACCAGCCTCTCTGCAGGTGAAAGATGTGGCAGTCTGCTTCTGTAAGGATTACAGTCTTGAAAGACGTATGGGGCTGTCCTGTAGGGTTACTGTGAGTCTGAACTGACTCATCAGTAATAGGTATGGTTTCTGAAGCATGCCCTCATGTAACTGTTGACCATGTACTAAGCACATAGATAATCATCTGTCTTTCCAATTTACAAATGTATTTCCTGTCCATTGCCTATTCTAGCACAGAGCTGCTTTAAAGATTCTGTGTGCTGTGCTTTGCTGGCTGTGCTCTTGGAAGTGATGTCCGAAAATGCTTCCTCTGCTGGGGAGCACATCCCTGGGTAGACTGTGTTTGCTATGGGAATGCAGAGGACAGCCCAGGAAAATTCAGATGAGAATGATGTAAACAACATGGGTTTGAGTCAGAAGGAGCCAAGTGAGAATATTGGTAATGCTACTTGCTCTGAGTTATTGTCCTTTTTGAACCCCTGTTTCCCCATTTGTAAAATAAGTTACTGTCTAGAATTGTCACAACAAGAGAAAGTAACACACTGAGTCCTCTGCCTGACCCATACATGGTACACATTCATTAAACCCTAACTGTCGTTATCATCATCTCAGCATACCAGATGCCTGCCACTGATGCTCATCCCAGGAGAGTGGGGAGCTTTGATGAGGCTCCAGCCCTGCCTAACCATTCATCTTGTTTGGGAGTTTTGAGTGCAGGCTATTGGCAGGTTTATTTAGTGGGGACAGGCCTTCCGTTGGTATTCAGCTTTATAACTTTTAGTCATTTAGTCACACCTTACTGGACAGACTCATTATTTCTGAAGGACTAGAGAAGCAGCTCATAAGATTGATAGCTCCTTCCAGTCCAGCCAGTCCCCGTGGGCCTCCCTCCCAGTGTTTGGCTTCTCGGGCAGAACCTTTCTGCTTGATCAAGTTGAGAAAATTGAGTCCTGCCTCATGAGTTCTCATGTCTGATACGCACTCTATGAGGTTATGATAGTAGTAGTAACGATACTGGTGGGATATTTGTAAGAAGTCCTTTTAACCCAAAGGATCCTAAGTTACTTTCTGTATCTCACCTCTTGTGAAAAGCCTCATTTAGCAATGATACAGTCCCTGGGGTGAGCAGTGGAAGCACCGGCTTCTAGCAAGCATTTATAATTATGACTAATTGTTTTGGATGCTACAAGTTAGGGTGACCAACTGTCCCAGTTTACCTGGGACTCAGGGGGTTTCCCAGGGCATGGGACTTGCAGTGCTAGGACCATCTCAGGCAAACTGGAATGCCTGGTCACCCAATTGGAAAGTGAGTACTTGTATAAATAGGGAGGGATAAGGAGGCAGTTGGGTGTAAGATATGCAAGGGGAGATTGAAAATTAGGGGGCTGGGAACACAAAATGCAGCTGTAGATTATCTAGAGCCTGGAAAACAGGTCTCATCTTCAGGTGCAGTAGGGTACAGCAGTGCTTCTCAAAGTTCAAGGTTTTTAGGAGTCAGTGGGAAACCTGTTAAAATGCACGTTCTAATTCAGTAGGTCTGGAGTGGGGCCAAAGATTTATCATTTCTAACAAGCTCCCAAGAAATACTGATGCTGGCAGTTTGTGCACCTCTGTGCTTGAATAGAAGCCCTGGTGGTGCAGTGGTTAAGAACTCGGCTGCTAACCAAAAGGTCAGAGCAGTTTAAATTCACCATGGGGCAGTCCTACTCTGTCCTATAGGGCCGCTATGAGTCAGAATCCACTTGAAGGCAATGAGTTTTTGGTTGGTGCTTGAACAGCATTGGTCTAGTGGACCTAGAGTCCCTGGGTGGTGCAATCAGTCAAGCATTTGACTACTAAGGAAAGATTGGCAGCTCAAATCCACCCAGAGGCTCCTGGGAAGAAAGACCTGGAGATCTGTCTACGAAAGATAACAGTCATTGAAAATTCTATGGAGTGCAGTGCCATGAGTCGAAACTGACTTTACAGCAACTGGTTTAGTTTGGTTTAGTGGACCTGGGTGAGATTTTGGAAAGACCTGAGTTATTGAGTCTGGCTACACTATTTTACAGATTTTTTTTTTTTTTTTTTCTTTGAGCTTTACTTTCCTCATTTGCTTTGCCCTATTGCCCCTAAGGATGAGACCAATTATCCAGGCTACTCATAATCTAGTGGTTTTATTAGATCCCCTAATCTTCAATCTCCTGTGCAGCCTCTAATCCTACTGCCTCCTTATCCCTCCCTACTTACACAAGTGCTTCTAGTAGGGTAGCAGGTGGTAATGTTCAACAAATACAAACTTTCTCCTCCTACTTCCCATACCTCCACCAGCAGAGATCTAACGTTATCACTGTTAAAACTCTTCTCCCTCAATCTTACCCACCTCACCCGTTCTGAATTTGGATGTTTAGGCCTGAGTGACGCTAAGGACATTTAGCCACAAATGTCCCTCTCCTACATGCAATATATTCTATTTGTAGGTTGTTCCACTGTAGTAGGCAGAATTCTAAGATGGCCACTGGAGTCCCACCCTCTGCAATACACACACCTTCTCCCAGTAATTCAATCAAATACTGATCTAGTTGCTACTGTGAAGGGATTTTGCAGACGTAATTAATGCCCCTAATCAGTTGGCTCTGTTGTTGTTGTTAGTTGCCATCATCAAGTTGATTCAGACTTATGGCGACCCCATGTGTGCAGTATATAACTGCTTCATAGGGTTTTCAAGGGTGTGACCTTTTGGAAGCAGATTGCTAGGCCTGTCTTCCAAGGGACCTCTGAGTGGGTTTGAAATGCCAATCTTCTGGCTAATAACCAAGGGCTGAACAATTTGTGCCACACAAGGACTCCAATCAGTTGACTTTAAGATAGGAATATTATCCTCTGCAGGCCTAACCTAAACAGATGACTTTTAAAATGGACTGGGCTGTTCCTGGCATAAAGTGTAAAGTGTGGGAGGGATCCTGTATGAGGAAGGTTCTTCATTGCTGGGTTTGAAGATGGAAGGGACCACATTGCAGGGAACTATAGGGGACTCTATGTTCTGAGAGCAGCTGCTGGCTGACAGTCAGCAAGGAAACAAGGCCCTCAGCCCTCCAACTGCAAGAAACTGAATTTGACTGACCAACCATCTGAACTTAGAAGTGAATTCTTCCTCCAGAGCCTCCAGATAAGAGCCCTGCCTGCCCAACACCTTAATTCTGGCTGTGAGATCTTGAGCAGAGGACTCAACTAAGTTGTGCCTGGACTTCTGACCTACAGAAACTACAGATAATAAATGGCTATTGTTTCAAGCTGTTAACAGAAAACTAATAGGCAAACCCAGATTATCAAAACTGGAGAGCAAGTTAGTCTCCAGACTATCTGGTTAGACTTTGTTTTGTGCAATGTTTCCTAGGAGTCACAGCACACTGGGTCGTCTAAAGTATTAATGAAAAGATATGTAGACAGAATCTAGAAGAACTGTTATTAAAGTTGGCAATCATAGAAAAAGAACCCCCCTGCTTTCTCTCTGATCTCACCTCCAGCAGTTATTCACCTCAATCCTCTTGTTCTAGCCATACTGGCCTCCTTGCTTTTTCTCATATACATCAAGCACATGCTGATCCCTCTGTCAGAAACACTCTTCCTGCAGAGAGCTGCATGCCTCCCTTGTCATCTTCTGTAGGTCTCCTCTGACATGTGTCTTTATCACTCATGTTTGTGGTATACACAGTCACTTATATGGGGAGGCCCTCATTATGAGTTGGAATCGACTCCATGGCAATGGGTTAATGGCCCTTGACCACACCATTTTAAAATAGCCACCCCTCCATCCCTGTCCCACCAACACCCACCCAGATTCATGCACATTCATTATCTCCATCCCTGTTCTATTGTCTCTTTCAAGGGACTATTAGCAACTGGTGTTATTTGTTTGTTTTTTGTTTGCCTCTCTCTGCTGGAGCATAAATTCTAGGAGAAGAGAGGTTTTGTCTATTTTGTTCACTGCTATGGAGTACCAGGGAAAACCTGGTGGCATAGTAGTTAAGAGCTATGGCTTCTAACCAAAAGGTCAGCAGTTTGAATCCACCAGGCATGCTCCTTGGAAACCCTATGGGGCAGTTCTACTCTGTCCTATAGGGTCTCTATGGGTTAGAATCGAGTCAACAGCAATGGGTTTGGTGGTTTTATGGAGTATCAGACACATAGTAGGCCCTCCGTAAATATTGGTAAATGAAGGGATATTGTGAATTGTGTGATATATTAAAACTTTCTATGTAGGAGGATAGCAAAGTTAACCAGAATAATGTATATATCAAGTATAAGAAGAAAACGTATTCTGACTTCAAATCTCTTTATAAATTTCTTCTATGCTACTTAGAACTTGAGCATAAACACTTAAAAATGCTGAGGTGTACTATGAAGTCTCATGTGTGCATATGAGTACATGTGCACAGGCACACACACACACACACAGACACACAGACACACACGGAGATCTTAATTAGGAGCACAAGTAATGTGCACCTTAAATGTCTTTCTTTTGTAGGGATGTGAACTCTCTGAGAACGTTGAAACACAAGTCACTCATTACCTCAGTACAAAATAGTAAAAAAAAAATTTCTTGGGAGGAAAAAAAAAAGGAGGTCTTAATTATCAAGCCTGTTCAAGTATCCACCTGACTAATCTAGCTTAACTTGGATGAATTCACCAAAACAGTTTAAAACAAAGAAGAAATAGTGCTTGTCTCTAAAAGATTTCTTGACTCTTTCACGATGGCCTTAATTTAGTGTTAACTTTTTTAATACCCAAGTTGCATGTTCTCCCTCCTTAAACGGCACTTAGTGTAATTGATCCTAGGCAAGTCACTCCGCCAGCTGAGGGAAGTGTCCAAGGGGCAGGAACCACGTGCTGTTTTACCTGTGCATAAAGAAGAAAATGCAATGCTTCTCTGAAAAAAACAATGCTCCTTGAAAAATAGTGCAGAGCCTCAAAGGAGATCTTTCAGAAAAATAAAGCATGAAGCACAAAATGAGAGACAAAAATTTACCTTTACTTAAGACTTAAGGTGAAGATTAAAGTGATTATTTTTCCTTCTTTACAGTATCAAGTAGTTTCCAAAATTATAACAAAAGGTATGTATTATTTTAATAATTAATGGTGACATGATATTATATAAAAAAGTATATGGAGGAGACGGAGGCAAGATGGTGGAATAGATAGATGCTTCTGGCGAGCCCTCTTTACAACAAAGACCTGAAAAAACAAGTGAAATGAGTATATTTGTGACAAACTGGGAGCCCTGAGCTTCAAAGGCAAGCTTAGAAAACAAACTGAGGGGCAGGGGGAGGAAGAGACCGTTCAGAAGCGGAGAAGAGTTACCACACCTGAATTGTGGGGAGTCTTCAGGCACCATTCCCAGAGTGGCGGCAGTGGGCTGGTACTAGCGTTTGGCCACAGTTTCCTCAGGGAGAAATAGCCAGCCACACAGCCTACTCACATCTCCAGAACCAGAGAAGAACAGAGCTCTTGGCAAAGTACTTGCGTATATTTTACCGTGCCCCCACCCCCCCCCAGCCCAAAGCCAGCTTCAGCGGCTGAATTCCCTGGGACTGAGATAGGCCCTGTTAAGCACCTAGAGCCATCCTCCCAGCCTTGGATAAGAAAAAAATTGGCAATTGGGGGAAAACATAATTTGCCAGCTCCATTAACTGGTGGAGCTCAGGACAGAAGTGACTCCTGTCCAGGCATAAACAGTCCATGGACTCTGAGCAGCTTTCCCTTCTGCATGGACATGTGTGGGCCTATTTTGGGAGAATAGGCCTTTGTTGGAAGACTCCAACCATTTTAGCTGTGTGGTACAGAGGTGAGTGTTTGATGTTTGACATTGCTTTCCCTATTAAACAAGGTCCTCACATACCCACTTCAGGGACCTAGCCATGCATGACAAGGGTCCAAGGATAACAGGTCACCCAGCCACCCATGACAAGGGCCCATGGATAACAGGTTCCTCCCAGTCCTTACAACCAAAGACTTTGGGTGTCCATGGTCTGTCTGCAGAACCCACCCACCTGCA
Source organism: Elephas maximus indicus (assembly GCF_024166365.1). Classification (NCBI taxonomy): domain Eukaryota; kingdom Metazoa; phylum Chordata; class Mammalia; order Proboscidea; family Elephantidae; genus Elephas; species Elephas maximus. The sequence goes on along the minus strand of NC_064836.1, from coordinate 84,509,068 downwards.
TGCTCTAGGGAACAGGGATGCGCTTTCCTCAGAGATACTCGGGGGTTGGTTCTCAGCTCCCTGCCTTGTTCAGAGCGTGACCCCCTGCTGCAATCAGACACCGGTACATACTCCAATCACCCCTGCCCTTCTAAGACTGTGGGACAGAGCCTGTACCACACACTTGATGATCAGCTACCTGGACACCTGAGCTGAATTCATAAAAGAAAAGTGAATGGACTCCTAGACTGATATACCTGATAACAGCTCTAGACATCTGGGGACAGGACGTCAGACTCCAAAGGCAAAAATAATCAAGCTAGCTCACTCAAGCAACCTATGTGGGTATATCAAAACAAAACAAAGCGAGAACCTATGACACAGTAAGCAAACATGAAGTAATACAATAACTTACAGAAGGCTCGGAAACAGCAGTCAATATCAAGTCACATAAAGAAACAGACCATGATCACCTCAACAAGCTCTCAAAACAAAGAATCCAGGGATCTTCCAGATGAAAAGTGCATTCCTGGAATTACCAGAGCCAGAATACAAAAGATTAATATACAGAACCCTTCAAGACATCAGAAAGGAAATGAGGCAACACGTAGAACAAGCCAAGGAACATACAGATAAAGCAAAGGAAGAAATTAGAAAGATTATTCAGGTACACATTGAAACATTTAATAAGCTGGAAAAATCCATAGACAGACAGTAATCAGAAAATCAGAAGATTAACAATAAAATTACAGAAGTAGACAACTCAGTAGAAAGTCAGAGGAGCAAGTAGAAGCCAGAATTTCTAAGCTCAAAGATAAATCACTTGGCACTAATATATCTGAAGAAAAATCAGATAAAAGAATAAAAAAAAAAATGAAGAAACCTTAAGAATCATGTGGGATTCTATCAAGAGAAATAACTTATGAGTGATTGGAGTACCAGAACAGGGAGGGATAACAGAAAATACAGAGAGAATTGTTGAAGATTTTTTGGAAGAAAAATTCCCTTACATTGAGAAAGATGAGAAGATATTTATCCAAGATGCTCATCGAACTCCACATAAGGCAGATGTTAAAAGAAAGTCATCAAGGCATATTATAATCAAACTTGCCAAAACCAAAGATAAAGAGAGAATTTTAAGAGTGGGGTGGCTAGTGATAAATGAAAAGCCACCTACAAAGGAGAGCCAATAAGAATAAGCTTGGACTATGTGGCAGAAACCATGTAGGCAAGAAGGCAAAGGGATGACATATTTAAAAAATTGAAGGAAAAAAAATGCCAGCCAAGAATCATATATCCAGCAAAACTGTCTCTCAAATACGAAGGTGAAATCAGGACATTTCCAGATAAACAGAAGTTTAGGGAATTTGTAAAAACCAAACCAAAACCACAAGAAATACTAAAGGGAGTTCTTTGGTTAGAAAATCAATAATATCAGGTATCAACCCAAGACTAGAACAGTGGGCAGAGCAATCAGAAGTCAACCCACACAGGGAAATCAAAAAAACAAAGCAAGACTATGAAAAAAAAAAAGCTCAAAACAGGGTAACAGTGATGTTATCATATAAAAGAAGACAACATTAAAACAATAAAGAGGGACTAAGAAATGTAATCATACACCTTCCATATGGAGAGGAAGATACAGTAATACAAAGAAATAAAAGTTAGGTTTAAATTTAGAAAAATAGGGGTAAATATTAAGGTAACCACAAAGGAGACAAACTATCCTACTAATCAAAATAAAATAAAAGAAAAAATAGAGACTCAGCAGAAACAAAATCAACAACAACAAATATGAGGAAAAGACAATATATAAAGATAATATACTCAGCACATAAAATTAAGTGGGAAAAAGAAACTGTCAACAACACAGAAAAAAAGACATCAAAATGGTAGCACAAAATTCATACCTATCCATAATTATGCTGAATGTAAATGGACTAAATGCACCAATAAAGAGACAGAGAGGGTCAGAATGGATTAAAAAGCAAGATCCGTCTACATGCTGCCTACAAGAGACACACCTTACACTTAGAGACACAAACAAACTAAAACTCAAACGATGGAAAAAAATATATCAAGCAAACAACCTAAAAAGAGCAGAAATGGCAATATGAATTTCTGACAAAATAGACTTTAAAGTTAAATCCATCATAAAGAATAGGAAGGACACCATATAATGATTAAAGGGACAATACACCAAGAAGATATAACCATAGTAAATATTTATGCAACCAATGACATGGCTGCAAGATACATAAAACAAACTCTATCAGCATTGAAAAGTGACATAGATAGCTCCACAGTACCAGTAGGAGACTTCAACACACCACTTTCAGTGAAGGACAAGACATCCAGAAAGAAGCTCAATAAAGACACAGAAGATCTAAAGGTCACAATCAACCAACTTGACCTCATAGACATATACAGAACACTCCACCCTACAGCAACCAAGTATACTTTCTTTTCTAGTGCACATGGAATATTCTCCAGAATAGACCACATATTAGGTCATAAAGCAAGCCTTAGCAGAATCCAAAACATTGACATATTACAAAGCATCTTCTCTGACCATAAGGCCATAAAAGTAGAAATCATTAACAGAAAAATCAGGGAAAAGAAATCAAACACTTGGGAACTGAACAATACCCCACTCAAAAAAGACTGGGTTATAGAAGACATTAAGGATGGAATAAAGAAATTCAGAGAATCCAATAAAAATGAAAACACTTCCTATCAGAACCTTTGGGACACAGAGAAAGCAGTGCTCAGAGGTCGATTTATACCAATAAAAGCACACATCCAAAAAGAAGAAAGGGCCAAAATCAAAGAATTCTCCCCACAACTTGAACAAGTAGAAAGAGAGCAACAAAGAAACCCTCAGGCACCAGAAGAAAACAAATAATAAAAATTAGACCAGAACTAAATGAAATAGAAAACAGAAAAACAATTGAAAGAATTAAAAAGACCAAAATCTGGTTCTCTGAAAAACTCAACAAAATTGATAAACCATTGGCCAAACTGCCAAAAGGAAAACAGGAGAGGAAGCAAATAACCCAAATAAATGATATGGGTAATATTACAACAGACTCAACTGAAATTAAAAGAATCATATCAGATTACTATGAAAAATTGTACTCTAACAAATTTGAAAACCTGGAAGAACTGGATGATTTCCTAAAAACACACTACCTACCTAAACTAACACAAACAGAGGTAGAACAACTAAATACCCCTAACAAAAGAAGAGATTGAAAAGATAATTAAAAAAACTCCCAACAACAACAACAAAAAGCTCTGGCCCCGACTGCTTCACTGCAGAGTTCTACCAAACTTTCAGAGAAGAGTTAACACCACTGCTACTAAAGGTATTTCAGAGCATAGAAAAGGACAGAATACTCCCAAACTCATTCTATGAAGTCAGCATATCCCTGATACCAAAGCCAGGTAAAGACACCACAAAAAAAAGAAAATTACAAACCTATATCCCTCATGAACTTATATGCAAAAATCCTCAACAAAATTCTAGCCAATAGAATTCCACAACATCTCAAAAAAATAATTCACCATGACCAAGTGGGATTCATACCAGGTATGCAGGGATGGTTCAGCATTAGAAAAACAATTAATGTAATCCATCATATAAATAAAACAAAAGACAAGAATCACATGATTCAATTGATGCAGAAAAGGCATTTGACAAAGTTTAACACCCATTCATGATAAACACTCTCAGCAAAATAGGAATAGAAGGAAAATTCCTCAACATAATAAAGGGCATTTATACAAAGCCAACGGCCAATATCATCCTAAATGGAGAGAGCCTGAAAGCATTTCCTTTGACAACAGGAAGCAGACAAGGATGCCCTTTATCACAACTCTTATTCAACATGGTGCTGGAGGTCCAAAAAAAAAAAAAAAAAGCCATTAGGCTAGATAAAGAAATAAAGGACATCCAGATTGGCATGGAAGAAGTAAAATTCTCTCCGTGTGCAGGCGATATGATTTTATACACAGAAAACCCTGAGGAATCCTCAAGAAAACCACTGAAACTAATAGAAGAGTTCAGCAGAGTATCAGGATACAAGATAAACATAAAAAATCACTTGGATTCCTCTACACCAACAAAAAGAACGTCGAAGAGAAAATCAGCAAATCAATACCATTTACAGTATCCCCTAAGAAGATAAAATACTTAAGAATAAATCTTACCGAAGATGTAAAAGACTTATACAAAGAAAACTACAATAAACTTCTGCAAGAAACCAAAAGAGACCTACATTAAGTCGAAAAACATACCTTGCTCATGGATAGGAAGACTTAACATTATAAAAATGTCTATTCTACCAATAGCGATCTCTACATTTAATGCAATTCTGATCCAAATTCCAACAACATTCTTTAATGAGATGGAGAAGCAAATCACCAACTTTATATGGAAGGGAAAGAGGCCCCAGATAAGTAAAGCACTACTGAAAAAGAAGAACAAATTGGCAGGCCCTACTCTACCTGATTTTACAACCTATTATACCACACAGTAGTTAAAACAGCCTGCTACTGGTACAATAACAGATACATAGACCAATGGAACAGAACTGAGAATCCAGACATAAGTCCATCCACATAGGAACAGTTGATATTTGACAAAGGCCCCAAAACAGTTAAATGGGGAAAAGACAGTCTGTTTAACAAATGGTGCTGGCATAACTGGAAAACCATCTGCAAAAAAATGAAACAAGACCCATACCTCACTCCATGCACAAAAATGAGCTCAAAGTGGTTCAAAGACCTAAATATAAAATCTAAAATGATAAAGATCATCGAAGAAAAAATAAGGACAGCGTTAGGAGCCCTAATACATGGCATAAACAATATACAAAATATTACTAAGAATGCAGAAGAAAAACTAGAAAAGTGGGAGCTCCTAAAAATCAAACACCAATACCAAAAACCAAACCCAGTGCCATTGAGTCGATTCCGACTCAAAGCGACCCTATAGGACAGAGTAAAACTGCCCCACAGAGTTTCCAAGGAGCGCCTGGCGGATTCAAACTACCCACCCTTTGGTTATCAGCTGTAGCACTTAACCACTATGCCACATCCAAAGACTTCACCAAAAGAGTAAAACGACTGCCTACAGGCTGGGGAAAAGTTTTTAGCTATGAGATTTCTGATCAGCACCTGATCTCTAAAATCTACATGATACTGCAAAAACTCAACTACAAAAAGACAAATAACCCAATTAAAAAATGGACAAAAGATATGAACAGACACTTCACTAAAGAAGGCATTCAGACAGCTAACAGATACGTGAGGAAATGCTCACGATCTTTAGCCATTAGAGAAATCCAAATCAAAACTACAATGAGATTTCATCTCACTCCAACAAAACCCAACAAGGCCGGCATTAATCCAAAAAACACAAAATAATAAATGTTGGAGAGGCTGTGGAGAGATTGGAACACTTATACGCTGCTGGTGGGAATGTCAAATGGTACAACCACTTTGGAAATCGATTTGGCGCTTCCTTAAAAAGCTAGAAATAGAACTACCATACGATCCAGCAGTCCCACTCCTTGGAATATATATTAGAGAAATAAGAGCCTTCCACGAACAGATATCTGCACACCCATATTCATTACAGCACTGTTTACAATAGCAAAAACATGGAAGCAACCAAGGTGCCTGTAAACAGATGAATGGATAAAGAAATTATGGTATATTCACACAATGGAATACTAAGCATCGATAAAGAACAGTGAGGAATCTGTGAAAAATTTCATAACATGGAGGAACCTGGAAGGCATTATGCTGAGTGAAATTAGTCAGTTGCAAAAGGACAAATATTGTATGAGACCACTGTTATAAGAACTTGAGAAATAGTTTAAGCTGAGAAGAAAACATTCTTTTGTGGTTACAAGAGGGGGGAACGAGGGTGTGTGGGAGAGGGGCATTCACTAATTAGATAGTAGATAAGAACTACTTTAGGTAAAGGGAAAGACAACACACATACAGGAGAGGTCAGCACAACTGGACTAAAGCAAAACCAAAGAAGTTTCCTGAATAAATTGAATGCTTCGAAGGCCAGCATAGCAGGGGCAGGGGTTTGGGGACCATGGTTTCAGGGGACATCCAAGTCAATTGGCATAATACAATCTATTAAGAAAACATCCTGCATCCCAATTTGAAGAGTGGCATCTGGGGTCTTAAAGGCTAGCAAGTGGCCATCTAAGATGCATCAATGAGTCTCAACCCACGTGGATCAAAGGAGAATGAAGAACACCAAGAACACAAGGTAATTACGAGCCCAAGAGACAGAAGGGGGCACATGAACCAGCGACTACATCATCCTGAGACCAGAAGAACTAGATGTTGCCTGGCTACAACTGATGACTGCCCTGACAGGGAACACAACAGAGAACCCCTAAGGGAGAAGGAGAGTAGTGGGATGCAGACCCCAAATTCTTGTAAAAAGACCAGACTTAATGGTCTGACCGAGACTAGAAGGACCCCAGTGGTAATGGCCCCCAGACCTTCTGTTGGCCCAGGACAGGAACCATTCCCAAAGCCAACTCTTCAGACGTGGATTGGACTGGACAATGGGTTGGAGAGGGATGCTGGTGAGGAGTGACCTTCTTGGATCAGGTGGACACTTGAGACTATGTTGGCATCTCCTGCCTGGAGGGGAGAGGGGGTTAGAAGCTGGTGAAATGGACATGAAAAGAGAGAGTGGAGGGAGGGAGCGGGCTCACTAGGGGAAGAGTAATTGGGAGTATGTAGCAAGGTGTATATAAGTTTTTATGTGAGAAACTGACTTTGTAAACTTTCACTTAAAGCACAATAAAAATTATTTTAAAAATTGGCTAAAGACACAACCTACAATAAAAAAAATACAGATCTTATAGCTTTCTCACAAACTCCCCACTTTAATTTTATACAAATGAAACCAATGTAAATGTCAAAAAAAATTATATGGAGAGTATTGATGATGAGAATTTGTGGGTCTCTGTGCTTGAACGGGAGCTCTGGTGGCACAGTGGTTAAGAGCACAGCCGCTAACCTTAAGGTCCTCAGTTCAAATCCACCAGCCACTCCTTAGAAATCCTATGGGGCACTTCTACTCTGTCTTACAAGGTTGCTGTAAGTCAGAACCGACTTGACAGCAACACTTTTTTTTTATGGAGCATGTTGGACTACTACTGTAAGGAAGTTGTGATGGTTAAGGTCGTGTGTCACCTTAGCTGGGCTATGATTCTCAGTGGTTTGGGAATTACGATGAAGTTTGGCAGTCATATAATGATGTAATCACCTCCACGATGAGACCTGATATAATGAGATCACCTCCATGATGGTATCTGCTGTGAGTAGCCAATCAGTTGAAAGGGACTTTCCCTGGGAGTGTGGCCTGCATCCAATATAGGTAGACTTTCTGGCAAGGCTGTTCATCTGACCTCAAGTTCCTGGGACTTTAGCTAGCAGCTTATCTGCCATCTTGCCTGCTGATCTTGGGATACACTGGTCTTCCTAGCTGGTGAGCCAGAAGCCTACTGTCTGACCTGCTGACCTTGGGTTTGCCAGCCTTTGCAGGTATGTGAGTTAGGAGAAGCCTCCAGCCTGACTCATGGACTTGGGGTGTTCCAGCCACTACTACTATGTGAGCCATTTCCTTGACATGAATCTCTCTGTATATATGTATTTATATGCTTTACTGGTTTTGTTCCTCTAGAGAATGCAATCTAAGGCATTTGGTACCAAGAGTAGTTCTAGAGAAACAAAATAGTAAGGATGAATTTTCTGAATTAGTTCTCAAGTCTGATTAGTCTTAAAGATATTGATGACTCTGCTTCCAGTAGTAAAGAGGGCACTGCTAATCTATAGCATGAGCTGGCAATAGAGAGACACAAAATATCACCATCAATAGGTCAGGTATTGGTGAGAGATAAGAAAAAAAAATTTCTTTTTTTTTAAGGCTCTGGGTGATTGCATGTTTCATACCTTTCTACAATTTTGTCATAATGGGAAGTATAAAGAAGCTGGTTGGTTGGTCCTACTTTCATTAGACAAAGTGGTGAAAGAGATGAGCTCAGGGCTTCAGAGTCAAAGCTGAAGTGCAACGTAAACAACCTCAAAGTTTCCACTTGTGCCTTGAAAGAAAGCTTTATTTCCTGTAGTAACAGAGCTGATATTGCGGAAAACCAAACCCAGAGTCTTATTGTAGGTGTGGCTGAATTACAATGCCAAGTGTATTCCCAAATTGAGTGGTGTCTGAAGTTAAAGGAAGGGCACTGATTGGGGAAAAATGGGATCCTGAAACTTGGGATGGGGACATATGGGTAGATAATCAGGAAGCTGGGGACACTGAGCCCCTAAATTACATTGAATCATTCCTACCAACAGAACCAGCCCTCTCACTACTATCCGAAGAGACTACTCCATCTTTGTCTATTAAGCCACCCTCCCCAGTAAAACCATTAGCCCCTTCACCCCCAACTGATGAGATTAACCCAGCTGTGTCTGAAGAGCCTTTGTCTGAGTCATTGCTGGGGTATCACCTGAGGCAGATGCTTTACAAGATATTGCTGAATGTTCTCAAAACACATCCCCCCCACCCATTTTGGCTTCTAGACCTATAACTAGACTTAAGTTTCAGCACGTCTCAAAATGTGAAGTACAAAGTGTGACCCACAAGGAGGTATGGTACACTCCAAAAGAATTTCCTGACTTTTCTAATATGTACAAACAGAAGCCTGGGGAATATGTGTAGGAATATCTATTAAGGGTGCGGGATAATGGTGCGAGAAGCATAAAGATGGATCAGTCTAAGTTTACTGGTACAGGCCCAATATGCACAGATTCTTCATTGTTTCAGCTCCAGAGGTTAGGAAAGGGTCTAATATTTTATTTGGTTGGGTCCCTGAAGCATGGGTTACACGGTGGCCTATAGTAAAGCAAGTTCAAGTACCAGGCCTGCTTTGTATACTGTAGAAGGACGTATCCAAAGGCTTAGGGAAATTGGCATGTTAGAGTAGATTTATCAGGTTGAACCACATACCCACACATGGAGTGCCCAGAGGACACACCTTTTAACAAAACAGTGAGGAACAAATTTGTGAAGGGAGCCCCAGCCTCCTTGAAGCCTGCTGCGATTGTTATTTTATTTAAGTCAGATTTGACAGTGGTAACTGCCCTAACTGAATTAAGACAACTAACTACAATGGGGCTGATTGGACCCTGGTTAGTACGGACCAAGTGGCAGCACCCAATTGAAAAAGACAAGGTGGGTGTGTTTACTGTAATGGACAGCAGATTCAAAGTAGTAATCAGAACAGTCTGACCTGTATGGACTTATGGCATTGGCTACTTAGTCATGGTGTCCCTGGGAATGAAATAGATTGAAAATCAACTAAATATTTATCTGTACAAGCAGAAGAATCTAGTTCAAGTGAACGATTGCCAGAATAAAGAGTCATGGCCCCTCAATCAATTCCCATACTTGAGCGAGTTTAGAGACACACAACCCCTTGTTTGAAAGGGAGGCTGGATCCCCTTGAGGAAGGACTCTACTACACTGGCAAAAACTTATACTGTTGATCTTTCTCTCAGCTACCTCAAAGGTATCTATGGCCTTTTACAAGAGTGACTGTTCATTGGGGAAAAGGAAATAATCAGACTTCTTGGGGGCTACTGGATACTGGCTCTGAACTGACACTAATTCCAGGAGACCCAAAATGTCACTGTGGCTCGTGAAGCTTACTAATAATGCACAAGTTTCTCAGATGACAGGCTCTATGTAGAACGCAGAGCTTGTTTTTCTTCTATCACTCTTCTATCATTCAAACCAACTAGAGTCTCCTCAGGATCTGGCTTACTCTAAGACTGAGAAGTGCTGTCATTTCCTGTGATGTGGTGAGCTGCACTGCTCTCAGAACATGGCAGCTGCCAGAGTGGACAGAAATTTCTCCATCATCCCTGTTAGTGGGCTCCACTGCCAGGTTTCATTTTTTTTCCATACTGAGTGAGATACCTTTTTTGAAATTTCCAAATATTTAAGCTAGTATTTAACCTCAATCTTTGACCCTGGTGAACCATAATGAAAACACAATAACAATGGTTTATCAGGCAACTTTTCTTTAACTTTTTCTCTCTTAATCTGAGACTGACCTGTTCCTTTCCAACACACGTGACCCCAGGTGTGTCAGGCTAGAACTGCGCTCCACAGGGCTTTCAACGGTTATAATCTTATGAAAGTATATCACCAGGCCTTTCTCCTGAAGTGCCACTGGGTGGATTTGAACTGCCAACATTTTGGTTAGTAGCTGAGGGCAAACCACTTGTGTCACTCATGGACCGTAATGCTGAGATTAGGGGTTTGAATTTTCTCAATGTGATGAGAAACCAAAGGTCACTGAAGAATGTTGTGGCATTGCTGTTCTGTGTTTCCTAGGGGGAGTGCTAGAGGCAAAGGTATCCATCTAGTTCTCATAGAGACTCATTCTACTTAGATGCCTCCCTTACTGGAAGATAGGCTCCTCTTCTCAAGATAATCTCTTTTTCTTTAATTTACTAAAACTGTTAACATGTTCGTTAATAAAATGACTTTCCAGAAAGAGTTGTTCAGCTGAAAGGAAACCCATCAGGAGCTTTCTCCTTTACAAAAGGAATTTGCGCACAGAAATTGCTCACTACACATTCATTGGATAAGTCACCTGTGATGGACAGAATGATGGCCCCCAAAGATGTCCGTGTCCTAATCCCTGAAATCTGTGGATATGTAAACTTTCATGGCGAAAAGGACTTCTCAGATGTGATTAAGCTAAGGATCTTGCAATGAGATTTTCCACACGGGTCCAATGTAATCACAAGGGTCTTCATAATGAAATATGGAGGGTTGTACTCAGAGAGAGATTTGAAAATGCTGTGCTGCCCACTTTGAAAATGGAAGAAAGGGCCATGAGCCAAGAAATGCAGGTGGCCTCTAGAAGCTCGAAAAAGCAAGGAAACAGATTCTCCTCTAAGGCTCCTTCCTTCAGAAGGAATATAGCCTAAGGTTACACTGATTTTAGCCCAGTGTAACTGATTTCAGATTTCTGACCTCTGGGGCTGTAAGATACTAAATTTGTGTTGTTTTAAATCAGTGCTGTTATTAGCTTTTGTTGAGTCAACTCTGAGTCACGGAGACTTTATGCGTAACAGAATGGAACATTGCCCAATCCCATGTCATCTTCACAACTGCCAGCATGTTTGAGTCCATCATTGCAGCTATTACGCCAATCCATCTCACCAAGGGTCTCCCTTGCCCTCATTGGCCCTCTACTTCACTAAACATGATGTGTTTCTCCTTTAGCAGTTGAACCCTCCTGATGATATATCCAAAGGAAGTGAGTCGGACAATGTTCTATTGTGATCCGTAAGGTTTTTTTTTTGGCTAATTTTTGGAAGTGTATCACCAGGCCTTTCTTCCTAGGTTGTCTTAGTCTGGAAGTTCCACTGAAACCTGTCCACCATGGGTGGCCTTGCTGATATTTGAAATACCAGTGGCATGGCTTCCATCATCATAGCAACATTACCGCTCCAGGTAATTTTTACAGCAGCAATGAAACACTAATATGTAATCCAATTTTAAAGGAACCTTTGCGAATTACCTAATCAATTTACTATCTTTCACACATTTGTTTAAACAGATGATTAACAGACAGGAAAAGCAACCCCAGAGACTTCTAATATGGACACTTCTAATCAAACCATGCCACAGTGACCTGCAAGGATGAGCCCTTGGAACTGTGCCTACTTCACTTTGGCCACTATGCATTTCACAAAACCAGATGCAACCAGAACTATCAGTTGTAAATTATAGGGCCTTTTGCTCAGAAAATCAACTCTATGGCTTTCTTTTTACTCCAGATTATAACAAATTCAAATACCTCAGTATTACATGAAACAAAGACATTGCCTGATGTGTAATTAGGGAAGGAATTTAATGATACATCTGTCTGTTTTGACAAAGCATAGTCTTGAAATATCTATTTAAAATAAAATCAGCTGATTGGCAGCAATTAAAAATGAAAGGCTATAAAAAGTTTAGGAAAAAAAAATCATTCAAGCCTACTAGCTCTTGGTTTATGTGCCAGCACTATAGTAAATATCTCCAGCATCAAATTTCTCTCCTGAAATCTTAACCACTGCTACTGCAAAAAATATCATTGTTAAACATACACACAAAAATCCACCTTTTATAAAGATTAGGCAATGAATCCATCTGGGATTCAGTAAGAGAGAGTACACGTAATACTTCCAGGTATTTTACTGGACATTGCTGAGCATTATCTTTCAAACTACTAAGGTAGGAAGAATATGTTATTACTTTGTATAAAGACAGTCTTGAAATCTTTTTGACACTACAGTAATGTTATTCTGCCTGAATAATTTATTAAGGAAGTTTTGGAAGTTTGTGAGTTTAAGATAATCTAAAGGATCTTTTAGAAATAAACTAAATAGCCATATAATGTATTTATATGTTATCTTAGGCTGGGTTCTCTAGAGAAGCAAAACCAGTAATGTGTATAAATATATATAGAGAGAGAGATTTATATTAAGGAAACAGCTCACACGATTGTAGGGATTGGAACGTCCCAAGTCCTTGGATGAGGATAGAGTCCTTTCCCCATTCGTGGAGTCACAGAAGCTGGTGAACCCAAGATGAGCAGGTTTGAGGGCAGGGATCCTGTTCACAGGTTGTGACGGTGGAGGTATCCCCAAGGTCAGCAGGCAAGACCGCAAGGTTTCTCCTGAGTCACTTAGCTGCAGGGGCTGGAGAACCCAAGATCAGCAGGTCAGGGAGCAAGACTCTTGCTTGCAGGCCGTGAAGATCAGTGAATCTCAAGATGGACAGGTAAGCTGCTAACTCAACTCCCAGGAACCAGAGGTCAGACAAGAGACAGCTGCTAGATCCAGAACAAGCCAACAACCTTCGCAAGGTGAGCATAAAGGAAGTAGGCGGCAGAAAGTGGTGAGGGGGTGGTGAGCTGCCACAGGCCCCACCCCCACTGGTACCACTCAGCAGATTCTACCAAATTCCAAATGGGAAAGTGGTCACAACATTATACAACTGCCAAAACACTGAGAATCATGGCCCAGCCAAGTGGACACACAGTCTTAAGCACCACATATGCGTTCTCAAAGCCTTTGCTGTAGTGTACACCTTAAAGCAATATGCAACGACAAGAGACAGCTGATACCATAATAAATTTTTTGAACTAGTTATGAAATGGCAGGAATTTCTAGGGAGTGACTGGTACTTGTAAGAATGCTGTGGGTAAAAGCTATTGTATGTTCAGCAGCCCAGGACCCAGAGCCCCACCCAGCCTGCTTCTGAAACCTGAATTGCAACCCAAAGGCAGACCTCAGTTCCTCTTGGGATTAATCTTCCTCTCCCTTCAGGCTGCAATCATACTTCCTGTCTCCTTACTTCCCCTGCTTAACTCATTGAAAAAGAACTGAACTTGTTGGAGAACTGTACTTATCTATTCCTTACCTTATGCATCTCTTATCTGGTGACAACCTGGTGATATAAATTCTTATGCAAGAACATTCTTTACGCTATAGTGAACACTTAGACTGAGTGAGTCCTCAAGAGAATGGGAACTTCAAAATAATTCTTTATAAAACTAGTTAACTGTGTAAACAGCTGGAGATGATACGTGGCATGACACAGGACTGTGTAAATGTGGACAATAAATACCTCTATTATTACAACTACTTCCTTAGGCTATAGTTGCCCAAGTCCTTCTTGTGATGGTTAAGGCTGTGTGTCAACTGGGCTAGGCCATGATTCTCATTGTCTGGGTAGTTATGTAATGATATAGTTTGGCATTCACGTAATGATGTAGTTGGGGAGTTAGGCAATGATGTAGTTATCCTCCATTTTGTGATAAAATGTAATCACCTCCATGATATGATCTGATGTGATCGGCCAGCCAGTTGTAAGGGGAGTTTCCTTGGGGGTGTGGCCTACATCCAATACATATGAATGTTCTGCCAAAGCTTGCTGGCTTTTGTTCACTCTGCATCCCACATCCAGCTCATCATCATCTGACCTCCAGCTCTTGGGACTTAAGCCAGTGACCTGCCGTACTGCCTGCTGATCTTGAGATTTATTGTGGTATATTTATATGTATGTGTGTTTGTGTGTGTGTGTGTATACACACACACACACATATGCCCTAGTTGTATAGTGCTTAAGAGATCAGCTACTAACCAAAAGGTCAGCAGTTTGAATCCACCAACCATTCCTTGGGAACCCTATGAAGCAGTTCTACTCTGTCCTGTGGGGTTGCTGTGAGTTGGAATTGACAGCAACAGGTTTGTTTATATGTATATACATACACTTCACTGATTTTGCTTCCTAGAGAACCCAGCCTAAGACACTCCCAAGAAGAAAATAGAAACAGAAGAGAAAGAAGGTAGTAAATATATTTGTTCATTTATCCAACCAATATTTGTTGAATATCTTCTATACAGCCTGTCTTAAATGGCGGATAGGATGGACATGGTTGTGGCCCTTTTCCTCACAGTCTAAAATACCTGTTAGAGCTCCAGCCATCACATATGCTTTCTCGCAGCAGGATGTAGGGCGGAATGAAGAAGAGCATGTTTCCTCCCTTTAAGTGAAGAACTGTTCACACTATCACTTAAATCTCACCCTCCAAAACCTCCACAGCCACACTGAGTTGGGGAGAATGGACTTTTGGGTTTGTGCCCAGCTCAAAAGTAGTGTTGTTATTTCTAAGGAAGGAGAGACGGATATCGGAAATCAACCAGAATTTTCTGACACACTATCTTTATTTCTTTTGTATTTAATAGCAATAGGGCTTGAGTTTAAGCATAGAACATATTTGATTTAGTTCATATAAGTGTCAAGTATGGCAATACACAGCTTTGTAATCCCTAAAGTGCCATGTAAGTATAAAAGTGGTATTATTGAAAATAAAAATGTACCATCTATTAATCCATAAAATTGATACTTTCTATGCCCAGACTCTGAAAGGAATTATAGGACAGGACCAGGTTTAATCATATTATGTATTGACTTCTTTTCTGCTAAATTAACAGTTATTTCAATTTGCGATTTAGTCGGCTCTAATTCGTGTAGTTATTGGTATTAACAGATTGTTTTTTCTTTTTAAAATATTTAGGTATTGTTCCTGTGTAAACCATCTGTCCTTGGGGATTTCTTTCTGAAATTTATTGCATACTGTCCTTATTCATTAACATGCTTTGGAAATAAATTCATTAATTCACTCTTTCTATGCTTGTCTGTTGAATGCCTACTGTGTGGCAGGCATTGTTCTAGGCCCCAGATGATAGAGCTTTTAATATAACAAACCCATGCTTTCAGACAGCTTATATTCTAGTGGGGGAAGAAAGACAACAAAGATCAAAGAAAATCTTTCCAGTTTGGCAATTTCTGTGGGTGATGCAAAAACAAGCAAATAAAAAATTTAATGCCCCTTTACTTCTATAATGATAAAACAAGCATAAGTTGACTGTAAGATAAAGAAGGCACTGAGAGCCAGGCAAAGATTGCAGGACAGAATGAACCAACTGAGCGGGAAGTAACTTTAAACTAAGAACAAGAAAAACAATAGCCTAAGAGAAAAAGCTGGCAAATGTCATTTAAAGAAATAAATTCCCCCACTCACCCCAACCAATGGCGGTGGTGCATACTGACTTGAGATGAAAGTAGCAGTCTCTCCTTGTGGCCCGTGATTGATGTCCTAAAAGGCTAAAAAGGTCAAATCCCAAGGGAGCAGAGACAGGGCCACCCCTAAGGCAGAAAAGAGGTGGCACTGACTGAGGAGTAGCTGAGCAGAAATTCCTCATCTGTGCAATTCATTCATCCATTGATTCATTGTGCCACTGGGGCTAGAGATGAACAAAATAGACATAGCCTCTGCACTCATGCAGTTTCTAGTAAGGATTGTGGACATTAAATAAGATAAAAAATAAATACGTATCCATAAATCGTATATAGCATCTGAAGGAAAAGTAGAGTGTGATGAGAAATTATGTCAGGTGGTCCTGAGTTAAATTGGATGGCGATGGAGGAGTAGTCCACAGGAACCTCTCCAAGGAAGGGGCATTTGAACACAGACAAGAAGGATACGTAGAAGCTAGCTGGGGGAAGAACGGGACACCACCAAAGTCAAGATACAAATAATTTCCATCATAAGGATCATTCATGCAGTTTTTTTAACATATATATGAATATACTATTCATGCTAGTCTTTTATAACCACAGCCACCTCTCCTACCCGACCTTTAACCTCTGGCACCAGTAATCTGTCTCCATCTCTATAATTTTGTCATTCAAAGAATGCTATATAAATGAAATCATACAAGATGTAATCATTTGAGATTGGCTTTTTTTTTTTTTTTTTTTAAGTTCAGCACAATTTGCTTAAATCTAAAAATACAACTTGGATAGATCTAAGCAAATTGTGCTGAGTTAAAAAAAAAAACTAATGGTTACATATGGTATGATTTCATTTACATAGCATTCATAGAATGGCAAAATTATAGAGATGGAGACAGATTAGCAGTTGCCAGGGGTTAGAGAGTCGGGTAGGAGAGGTGGCTGTGGTTATAAAAGGCTAGCATGAATAATATATTTATATTAAAAAAAATACTAGCATGAATGATCCTTGTGATGGAAATGGTTTGTATCTTGACTTTGGTGGTGGTCATGAAATCTACACATATGATGTAACTGTATGAACTAAATACACACGTGTGCACCAATGCATGTAAAACTGAATAAGGTCAATAATGAATTGTATCAATACCAATTTCCTGATTGTGACAGTGTGCTATAATTTTGCAAGATGCTACCATTGGGGAAAACTGTTCACCCAGTATATAGGAACCTTCTGTGTTATTTCCTCCAACTACATGCGAATCTACAATTATCTCAAAATAAAATGTTTATAAAAAACCATGTAACATTATAGTAAGCAGGAAAGAGAAAATTATCTCCATAATCCTATCACACTATTATAATAGCTATGACTATTTCTTTCATTCTTATGTAATAACACAAATAAGATAGAGTTTTATTAGAATAGCTCAAATAATGATATATGATGCTAACAAGACAAACTTCAGTATTATTCTCTGTAAATACGAAATGAAAATTGTACAGAACTGCAACACTCAGTTTCCCCTCTCATATACCCTGTTCCACCCTTCAAGAGTATGCCATCTTACCTGCATCATCAGTTGTTCTCCTGAGAGAAGGAAACTTAAGATTCATAGTTACAGCTTCAGACTGCTATTTAGGGCAGAATGCTATACAGTTTCTTCTTTCCCTACCTCCTCTTAAGTTTTTAAAGACACAGTGGCAATTTGTAACTCTACAGCAGAGTGAATCCCAGAATCCTGACCTGCTGTTATGTTGGAATGTAAAATCGCAGTCTCTGGTAAGAGGGTTTTCTGCCTGACGAGGTACAAGCCAATGCATTAATCTGTTTAATTGTAAATCAGAATCATGGGGTTTGGGTTTTTATGTATAATACTACACATATACACACATACACACACAATTCTAAAACATGTTTTAGATTCTTCTTATAAATGAATATAGAAAACTATATAGAACTTACTGATGAAACCAAGACATAAATTTCGCATTTGAATGCTCTCTCCTGTGTAGGCCTAGGTAACATCCAAAAGCCACAATTTAATTTTAGACCCAGAGTGAAAAGTTTATGACCATGTTATTCAAACAAACACATGTTGCTGGGAAATACCACCGCCAGGCCATCTGTTTATCTGGACGATTCATTTAGTACACAGATCTGATGGATAAATGTTTTTGGCATAACAGGGGCCTGCAGAAAGGCCAAAGTCTGTAACTCAGCTCCTGATCATCACTGGTCAAGCAAGAAGCCCTAATCGGAGAAAGCGGCAAACAAATGCTTGATGCAAACCAGCCAGTGGGGGCCTCTATTTCTGACACCTGTCTTTCTAAAAGGTCACTTAAGTTAGAGTGGACGTACTATTGTATGTCTCTGATGCTCGTATGACCCAACCAGGCATTATGTATGGAATGTTAACTACATTGTTTATCTTTCAGCTATTTTTCATAGCATTTCTTTCTAAAGAAAGGTGTTTAGGATATTAGAGCAAGAGCTATCAGTGTTAACTCATCGTTATTGCATTGTTCAATAATGATCTTGTGGAAAATTTAGTAAAAAAATTTTTTTTTTATTAAAAACCTGTAAAGAGAAAAAAACAAACTCACACCTTAGATCATTTGTCTGTGCTTCTTTGTGTGAAATGTGTAAAGAGTAAAAATTTGGGATCACACAGACACATATTCAAATGACTGCTCTTTTCCTTGGCTAGCTGTAGAGCCTCGGGTAAGCTACTTCACCTCCCTGAGCTTCGCCTTTCTGGATCTGTTTCCTTAGTTGTGAAAGAGTTAAGGGAAATGACTTGTCAAGGTCTTGTGATAATTGTCCCAATAACAGGCACTTAGCTATTGGTGCCAGTAAAGGCTCCTTCTAGTCCTTTATTGAGATTTCCCTTGGTAACAGAGTAGAAACATTGAACTGGAACTTCCATTTAAGTCAGTGTAGATGTAGTGGTTATGCCCTCAGATCCTGAAACCAGATTGCCAAGGTGTGAATACCAACTCTATCACTTTTTGCTTTTACACTCTTGAAGAGGTTATTTAATCCTCTATGCATCAGTGACCTCGTCTCTAAGGTGTGAATAACAATGGTATGTGCACCTCATGCATATTAAATGAGATACTGTAAGTACAAAGCACTCAGCGCAATGCCTGGCACATAAAAAAAATAGCAAGCGATAAATATTAACTACCGATATTGTTATTTCTTGTCTCATTTGAAAACTTACATTTCATGGCCTATATCAGTCACAAAGGACTCCTGGTAGAACTGTGGTTAAACGCTTAGCTGCTAACCAAAAAGTTGACAGTTCAACCCACCAGTGGCTCCGTGGGAGAAAAGACCTGGCAATCAGCTCCCATAAAGATTTACAGCCTAGGAAACCCTATGGGGCAAGTCTACTCTGTCATATAGGGTCGCTATGAGTTGGAATCAACTTGAGGGCACACATCAACTCCATCCATTACTAGTCAGTTATTTTTGAAGATCTTATTTTGTTTCTTTCCTATCAGTCACTTTATAAGGCCATTTCTCCTTCCACTGTTTTATATTAGAAATAACTGGGGAAATCTGTTCTCATCCTTCCTGTTTGATCAAGTCTTTCTGGGTGAAATTATGCTTCAAGTAAAGGAACCACTGACTTTTATGAGTCTGTCTCATGGAGGGAGCCTGCTCTAAGCTTCTATCAAATGTCTAGGGGAAAAAGTGGGGTTTTTCTTGTAAATCTACCCTCAAGGCTTGACAGTCTCTAGGGTTCTTTCTTACATTATACTTCTGTAAGGAAATGACTCTTTTTCACTCTTGGAGATGATTAGTTTATCTAAATCTCCATAAGACAACATATGAATAATAAAAATGTAACTAAGATATCCTTATTCCTTGTCCTTTTTAAATGATCAATCCAATAATATATTTCAAGGATATTCTAACACAATAGCTTTAAAAAATAAACAACTTCCTTTAGGCTTTCCATTGCTATGAAAGTGTGCTTAATTATATTAACAGAAACACCTAAAACCCAGAATGATAGCAACGATCTCCTTTGCAGAGAGAAAGGTGGCAACAGTAGAACGAGTGTTTTGTGTGAGTTTTACCCTGCAGAATAGATTTTCACTTTTCCTAAACACCATCGTGCCCTGCCTCCTGTTGACCAGAGTAGTATGTTTTCAAGATGGCTGCCTCAGCCTAGGAACATGGGTTTTCTCCATAGCAATGGCACAACGCACAGCTTCCGGTCCACACCATCATCCAGCCCCTGGATTTTGGTGACAGCTCTGTCCTTTAGGGACCAGCCACAGACTCAAAAGCAGTATAAGCCAAAGAGGTGAAGATAGGAGCTGGGGGCTTATCAAATTCCACTAATCTAAGAACATATCTTTAGACTATCTTTTAAAGTAAGAGATTCAAGAAATCTTTAAAAGGCCATCCTGAGGCTTTTCTCTTTCTTGCCATGAAAAGTTCCTGAGTTATCCTATATCAGATTCTGAGTGATATCACAGCATCCCGTAGGTATTTGAACCCTCCTGTAACTCGTGAAAACACAGTTCAAAGAGAGATCTTAGAGGTAAAGCTGACTTTATAGAGAAGAAGGGGTACTTCTCCATCCACTGTGGCCCAAGAGCAGTGGGAAGCCCCCTGAAGTTCCCCCTTCACTGCCTACTTCCCCCTCAGAAATCAATTATTCAGATATTTACTGCAAGTAATTTGTAATTTGAGATAAATTGTATCTGTCTTAAATTGACATTTGAAAAAATGAAACTAACCTTGAAAAATAGGAGAGGCTGTATCTAGTGCTTTTTTTGTGCTCATCAAATACATAGGCTGTTTTAAAAGCTTAGAGTAGAGTGAAAATACTAAAGCTCCTTTAAGAATAAGCGTGGAGATTTCTGAAACCTGCTAGCTTATTAGTTTACGGGTGGCAAAGCTCTCCGGTAGCAGGGGCATCAAAGGAAGATGACACTGATGCCAGGTGCAGGTTGGAGTAGCCTGGCCTGGACTGGGAAGGAGCCCCAGGGAGGACACTAGTGGTTCTCCAGGCCTTCTTCAGGATAGTCAGCAGTAAGTGCAGTGACAGCAAGAACAAAGTGTGTTGGGACAGCTCCAATTTCATTCATTTTTCTCCTTTAAAGTAGCATTTTGCTAATATAACTAATATGATCTAATTGTTATATTTAAAAGACTTTCCCAAGACAATTGGGAAAAACTGTCCTTATCCCACATGCTCTGTGTTGAAGTTAGGAGAATATAGTAAGGAATGTGTAAGTAGATGCTAGGAAATTCATGTTGAGAGCAGAGAAGCGCTACCGAGCTGTGAAGCCAAGTTGAGTGCGAGAGTCATCTGGGCAGAGTGATGCTTCGTGGGATTAGCACCCAGGAGTTAGAAAAGCCTGCCTGCAAGGCCTTCCCACTGGAGCAGGTCAGCTGGAACAGGGAGAGAGGTCTGATCCTGAAGCAGTTTTTGGTAACTTGCACTGTGACTCAAAAACCAAACCCCATGTGGGCCCAGTCCGTGAAAGCATCTGAGCCCTCTGTTCTCCATGCAGCCCTCTGTTCTCGTCCTCCTTACACACAAGACTTGGGGGCAGTATCCCCAGGAAGTCACTCAAAGAAAGCTTGTTTCGGGGAAAGCAAAATCATCTTAAAAGAGTCAGAAGACACTCAACACTGTAGGAGCTTAAAATTATTTCCCATCTGCCTACACATGACCTGAGTTTACTTGTATCTCCTTTAGTGAGCAGTTGCATAGTTTATGCTGACATCTTAGTATCTGGGGAGGTCCCTGCGCGGTGGCCTAATCTGCATACTTTCTCTGAAACTCTGGCAAAAATCATGAGGACACAGTGCTCAAAGCTAGCTCCTTAGTTTACATTCCAGAATATTTACTGCATGGAGTTCATCTCAACAAAGACAATTTTCTATCATTTTGATTGTTGCACTCAACTCCTTGATGGTTTCCCTTGAAAACGAGAAAACATGAATTGCACACATAGCCTAAAACGGGAACATTTCTCAAGTGAGTCTTTGGGTGGTACCAATGATTAACGTGCTCACCTGCTAACTGAAAGGTTAGAGGTTCGAGTCCACTCAGAGGCACCTTGGAAGAAAGGCATGGTGAACTACTTTCCAAAAATCAGGGCACAGCTCTACCCTGACACATATGGGGTTGCCATAAGTGGGAGTCAGCTCAATGGCAACTTGTTTATTTTTTCTCTCAAGCAACGTAACAGGAAAGGTGCCCTGGTGGCACAGTGGTTTAGAGCTTGGTTGCTAACCAAAAGGTTGGCAGTTCAAATCTACCAGGTGCTCCTTGGAAACCCTATGGGGCAGTTCTACTCTGTTCTACAGGGTTGCTGTGAGTCAGGATCAACTTGATGGCAATGGGTTTGGTTTTTTGGTTTGTAACAGGAAAACTCACCAACAGAGGGACATCTGTATTCTACTCAAATATCCCCGATCAATTGCAGGAAGCACTCCCTGGTTCAACTGTTCCAGCCACTAAAAACACCTATACTGAGCTAAAGTCTAACTACCTATGTGTTTTTAATACCGTCTTTGAAACTCTAAAAGTTTTACATGTTTATTATAGAAAATCTGAGAAACATAAAAGCAGAATAAAAATCAATTCTAACTCTATAGTGGAGTGCAGTGAATATTTTAATGTATTTACCCCAGCTTTTATTTATATAATACACACATACACAAACACATGTACACACTACACCACATTTCATACAATCAAGATCATAAAATATGAAATTTTGAATCTTACTGTTATTTAATACCTGTTACTGTCAAGTCAATTCCTGCTCATAGCAACTCTATAGGACAAAGTAGAACTGACCCATAGGGTTTCCAAGGATCGCCTGGTAGATTCGAACTGCCTAACCGAGCTCTTCACAAATGTGCCACAAGGGCTCCTTTTTATTTAATAGTATTTCATCAATATTTCTCCATATTTTTAAATATTATTTGAAAACATTTTAATGATTGTATAAAGTTCCACCAAATAAATGTATCATTTTATATTAACTTTTCTCTATTGATGAAATTTCTAATATTTATATACATTTGCTATTTTAAATGATAATTTAATAAACATCTTGATACATGAATCTTTGATTATTTCACTATATCCACAGATTACATTAATAAATAAGAAATTTTTGGTTCAGAGAATATGGGCTTTCTTTTTAGAAAGATGTACTAGTTTACATTTCTAGAAGCAGTATATGTATTATTTTATTATCCCATTTTCAATACTAAGTATTATAATTTAAAGTTATTTATCACTGGAAAGTGCGGGAAATGGATATTTCATTATTATTTAAAGCCTCATCATTTTGAAGAGGCTAAGTTCTCTACAAGAAACAAAAAGCACAGTTGAATGTATAAACATATTTTCTTCAAAACATCTAGAATAGGTCCACCCTTGGGGTCCTCCTTAACCATTATTAACAGAATCGTTTGGTTGCAACTATGATATTTTCCAAGTAGAGTTTGAAAGGGAACTTGACAGCCTCTAAGGGTATGCTTTCCCCTTCAGAGAGAGCAAAAGACTGCTCAGTTGCAACCAATGTCACAAAACAATTTTTGTATAAATTTTTGAGGGAGAAACTAATTTGGACTATAAACTTTTACCTAAAGCACACACACAAAAAAAAAACTGGACAAAGGTGAGTGGCAGGGCCGCTCACTAAGGTTGCAGCAGCACCACGAGAAAGCTTTGGGCACTGGGAAGGAGCTGCTGGAACATAGAAAATTGTCTTAGGGGATGTGGAAGGTGCCAAGACAAACATGTCTAATTAATGGCTTTGCTGAGGACATTCCTACTGAGAGGAAAACCTAGAGAAGATTCTGGAGTGGGAAGAAACCAAATACTTTATAGCAGTGGTGTCAGCCTGAGATGCTTGCTAGAAAGTAAACAGGTCAGACATACCCGTCTGGTGAGGCAACCTCTTGTCACGCAGTAGATGATAGGGAGGTGCCCATCTAGGATGTCTGAGCATGCCATCTGGAGTATGAGGTGATGGCAGGTCTCCACACAACAGTCCCTGAGGTGTAACACAGTTAAGTGCTTGACTACAAACCAAAGGTTGGCTGTTCGAACCTATCCAGAGGTGCCTCAGAAGAAAGGTCCTGTGGTCTGCTTCCAAAAAGGTCACACCCTTGAAAATATCATGGAGCAGTTCTACTCTGCAGTATATGAGGTCGCTCTGAGTCAGAACTGACTCAACAGTGACTAGTCTTGTCTGGTTTGGTCTGTGTTATGGATTGAATTGTATCCCCCCAAAATGTGTCAACTTGGCTAGGCCATGATTTCCTGTATTGTGAGATTGTCCACCATTTTGTCATCTGATGTGATTTTCCCATGTGTTGTAAATCCTACCTCTATGACGTTAATGAGGCAGGATTAGAGGCAGTTATGTTAATGAGGCAGGACTCAGTCTACAAGATTAGATTGTGTCTTAAGTCAACCTCTTTTGAGAGAGGTGAGAAGAGAGACATGGGGGACCCCAAACCACCAAGAAACTAGTGCCAGGAGCAGAATGTGTCCTTTGAACCTAGGGTCCCTGCACTGAGAAGCTCCTAGACCAGGGGACAATTGAAGACAAGGGCCTTTCTCCAGAGCAGACAGAGAAAGCCTTCCCCTGAAACTGATCTGAACTTGGACTTCTAGCCCCACAGGGTTTCTGAGACTGTAAATCTTTACGGAAGCAGACTGCCACATCCTTCTCTAGCGGACTGGCTGGTGGGTTTGAACAGCTGACCTTTCAGTTAGCAGCTGAGCCCTTTAACCACTGTACCACCAGAGCTCCTTGGGACAACTCTGATGGGCCACATATGCTCCAGGACTCCCTGTGGAGTGGATAGAGGCTCTTAGCCCATATCACCGTTTGGCTTCTTTCTTAGCCCAATTCTGCTTTCTCTCCTTTCCTTCTACAGGTATCCATCCTAAAAAATGCTCTTTATGGCAAAGTGCCTCTCAGCATCCACTTCCAGAGCCCAACCTGCTGCAGTTATGGCCCTAGAAGGCAGCCAATTAGATAGGATTTGGGCTGGCGACAAGCACTTTACTGGTTATTAACGGAACACAAGTGGCCCCTGGCACAAGGTAGCAATCCAACTGGTGGTAAAATGGAATGGTGAAGTGGAATAGAATTCACTAGCAGGTGAGATTCATCAGGGGATTGAGAAGTAAGGGAGAAACATGGACTGCAAAAAGAACAAAATGAACCTATCTTGGAAGAAGTACAGACAGAGTGCTCCTTAGAAATGAGGATGGTGAGATGAAGTCACATACTTTAGACCTGTTATCAGGAGGGACTAGTCCCTGGAGAAGGACATCATTCTTAGGAGAGAGTCAGCAAAAAAGATGAAGATCCTCAAGGAGAAGGACTGACACAGTGGCTGCAACAATGGGCTCAAACATAGCAGTGATTGTGAGGGTGGCGCAGGACCAGGCAGCATTTCATCCTGTTGTACATAGGTTCACTATGAGTCGGAACTGACTGAATGGCACATAACAACAACAGTAACTATAAAGACAATGGGATTAGGCCATTGATATCCTAAAGATAATGAAAAGCCGCAGTCAATTAATAGGCAACTGAAAGCCAGACAATGTTCCTGGTAGTTTACAAACAGCCTTTCATCTCCTACAGCAGGAAGCAGTGAAAAATGGAGGACCAAGCCCAGGACTAAATCAAGTGCCAATCTCCAGAGAAAACCGACCAATCAAAGCAGATGTGTTATGCCAAAGTCAGGGACCTGGTTTGAAAAAAAAAAAAGGGATCCTGACACTTAGGATGGGAGTATCTGGGAGATGCCATGGAACACAACCCAGACACTTAGGGTGACTAACTCTCCCAAGTTTTCTGGCAACTGAGGGATTTCCTGGGACATGGGACTTTCAGTGCTAAAACCAGGAGAGTTCTGGGTAAACCAGGGCCATTGTTCACCCTACAACTCCTCTGAACTCTCTCAACCTGCAGAAGTGACCTGCCATTCCCTATGCAGAGCTGACATGTCCCTTTTCTTAAAAACCATGCAGTTCCTCCCTTTCAAGACAGCATTGCCCCTTGATCTACCCTCACCTCTCCTCCTGGCTACTAGGCCTGTAACTAGAATTAAGTCACAGCCGAATCAGCCAGACACATGCTGGTCCTGACTGAGGAGAAAAGGGCCTCTATTCTGAAGGAGCTGCAAGACTTAGCCAACATACACTGCAGGAGTCAGGGCAGTACAAGTGGGACTGGATTCCGGGGCTGTTTACCAAGAGGAGTTGGAGCATAAGATTGGATAAGAGAGAATTTATTGACCTGGGAGCACTCTCCAGAGACAAAGGACTTACACCTTGGAAAGGACCCTAGCAGATGGTGTCACCTTGCTACTAGGATGGTTCCTAGAAGCACGGAAAAAGCAATGACACATACTAAGTAAAGCTGAAATGCAGAGAGAGGTAGAATAGATTAAGACTCAGGGAAGTGGACATGCTAGAGTGGATATATGCGGCCTCAAAACCCACCAAATGATCACATTCCACAGAACCACCTAGAAGATACATCACTCATCAAGGCCCTCAGGTACATAAAAAAAAAAAAAAAACTAAAACATCCAGCATGAAAGGATCCCAAACTGTGATAACAGTGGAGCTGATATGACCCGGAACAACATGGGGCAGGTAATGGTAACTCCCAGAAGCAAGCCAGGTGGATGCAATTATCCTAATGAGCAGCAAGTCAGAGTGGCAGTGCAGGGACCATGATCTGCAGTTACGGAGATGGTTACAGTGGTCCCTGGGCCTGCAGCATCAGCATCACCTGGGAATTTTTAAAAAATGTAAATTCTCAGGCCTCCCCAGACCTGCTGAATCATTAACTGTGAGGCCCAGCAATTTGTGTTTTAAAAAGCACTCCAGGTGATTCTAATGCAAGCTAAAGTTTAAAACCCACTGAATTAATAGAACACAGCCCCCCAGGGAGCAGCACAGATGAGCAGGCAACAGCGGTACCATCAGAGGAAATCAGGGATGGTTAACAAGGAGTCTGAAAAATAGAAAATCAAGATGTCTTGCTCAATTTCTGAACCTGATACAGTTTCCAGACATATAACCCATTTGCTGAATGACTACAGGTCCCCAAGATGAAGGGCTATGCAGAACCCCAGCAAGAATTCATGACAGTAATCCTCCCAGGTCTTTTCCAAAGAAACCTATGGCCGTTTACTTGGACAACCCTACACTGGGGTAACTCAATCATTCCAAGGGCTGCTGGGTCCAAGTTAATGACAATATCTGGGACCCCATGCGCCATTATTCCCACGACCCCATTACAGCAGGCATATGGTGAGCTGGCAATTAATGGAGTCTTGGCCAAGGTCTGTGGGCCCACTTGATGGCCAGTCCTGTGTCGAGGGCATTGGCATACTTGACAATTGGTGCAACCCCACATTGGGTCATTGGCTTGTGGGCTATGGGTTATCATAGCTGGGAAAGCCAAGTGGAAGCCTTTAAAACTGCCCCCTCAGGCAAAATGACAAATAAAAAACAATACTGCATCCTAGAAAGATGGCAGAAATTGTGCCACCCCTAAGAATTTAAAAGGTCATGATCCTTAACATATTTCCATCTAATTCACCAGCATGGCTCTTGCAGAAACCAGATGGATCCTGGAGTATGACAGCAGACACTATCAAACTCACCTAAGCAGTATCCCCTATTATAGCCAGTGTGTAAAATGTGGTATCTTTGCTAGAGCAGATTAATAATTTTTTTTTTTTTAAGTTCATGGTATATATGGCCATTGATTTGGCAAATGTATTCTTTCTATTCTGCCTATACATCAGGTGAGCAAAAAGTCTGTCAGCTTTGAGTGGAGAAGAATAGGAAAGGGGTAGGAAAAGATGCCATGCAAATCTTATGGCAAGCTTCAGTTAGAAAATCATAATGTAGGCCCCTGGTTCTAGAGCAGGCTGGACCATCTGTGTCAGGGAATTATACAACTTTTGAAAAGCTACTTTAGCAAAGTATTTGGAGCACGTGATTGTGGGATAACGAATGTCTGTGCATTTGGAACTTCCATTGTGATCTGAGTTCTGTCAGAATTTACCAAGTAATAAGTTTGGATAGTCCCAGCAACAATCTGTCTTAAGATGGAGGGAGTACTTCCAGGATCAAGCATGAGTAGGGCCAGCGGACACAAGCAAGCTGCCTGAGCACATGATCCACACCCCCACATCACGTCCTACTGTTGCGCCAGTGCCGCTCCCACAGATCACACCTATGATCACATGGGGATTCCCTTACAATCAGCTATCAGGCAAGCCCAGTTTGGGGAAGCAAATTTAAGCCAAAAATGGATGGCTGCTTCACTGCAAACTCACTCAGGAATTGTCTTGAAAAAGAGTTTAAAAAAAAAATAAAGAGGCAAACACCTGGTCAAACACTGCATAAAAACAGCTGGGTAAAAACATATATGGACTCATGGGAAGCGGTGAATGGCCATTCTGCTGGTCAGGGGTCTAGAAGGAGGAAAATTGGAAATTGAAAGACTGCGGACAAGGAAGTCTGGGATAAAAGCGTGTGGATGGATATACGGCTTGAGAGCAAAGGGTGAAGATATTTGTATTATATGTTAACACCTATCAGAAAAAGCCACCATGTAAGAGGCACTAAATAACCAAGTGTGAATGAAGAGGCTGACTTGGCAGGTTGACTTTAGGGAACCATGATCATCAGCTTCCCCGGGAGCTGATATAATGGGCACATGAATGGAGTGGCTGTGGAAAAAGAGATGAGGCTATGTGTGGGCCCAACAGTATGGGTTCCCACTTCCAAGGCTGCTTTAGCTGCCAGTATCACCAAATAACCAACCTGCCAGAATCAAAGGCCAATGTTAAGCCCCCAACATGACACTGTTCCTTCAAGAGGTCAGTTGGCCACTTGGTGGCAAGTGGACTACATTAGGCCCCTTCTATCTGGGATGGAGATTTGTTCTAACAAGAATAGACACTTATTCTATGTATGGATTTGCCTTTCCTTCCTGCAGGTGCTCAGCCAGCACCACTAACTGAGGGCTTGTAGAACACTTGATCCATTGGCATGAGGTCCAACACCACATTGGGTCAGAATGAGGACCCATTTTACAGCAAAGGGGGTGTGAAAGGGGGCCCATGACCTTGCAATCCACCAGACGTTTCACAAACTGTACCATCCAGGAACTGCCAGTCTGATACCTTGAACACCGGAACAGCGTACTAAAGGTGAAGTTGACGTGCCAGCTTGTAAGCAATACCCCAATCTACGAGGAAGTTGTGCCATGCTATAGGATGCTACATATACATTGAATCAAAGATGCTTACTTACACTGTACCATATTCCTAATAGGAAGAATACATGGGCCCAGAAACCAAGGTGTGGAAGCAGGAGTGGCCCCACTTATCATCACTCTGTGACTCACGAGGCCCCCACGTGGCACCTATCTTCCTGCCATTTGTACCTGCTTTCTGTGTCTAACCTGCTTTTTTAAAGTCTTAAAATTTGTTAGGTTTAAGACACACCCTATACTGATATGACGTCCTTAACACAAAGAAAATACTATTTCCAAATGGGATTATATCCACAGGTACAGGGGTTAGGTTTCCAACACATATTTTTGGGAGACACAATTCATTCCATAAAAAGTAGTGATGGTTTGGATTAGGGTATAGGGCATGGACCCTTTGTGTTGAACCCAGTATGGTGACACACAATTGGACATGCGTGGATGTTCTTATGGGGATAACAGGACTTTGGAAAACAAGGCTATGCCAGGAAATCCAGGAAGTCTGGCTGAATCACTGTAGGGGACAGCTGTGCTAGAATGACCTTCACATTTTAGAAAAGGCTTTGCCTTCTCTTTAGCCAATAAAATAACAGGGAAGTACACAGAGAAGTCACAGATTCCTCAAGTCCCTTTCGCTGTGCATTTCCACTTGGGAAATCTCAATTTTGGGGAATATGCAATTGTAAGCTCTAATTAAAATATCCATTAATAGCTCTGCCCCTTGCTGCACTGAGATGGACTAGCATAATGATCACTTGTGTGCACCAAACTTCTGCTTTCTTTGCTTTGATTTGACCAGGCAAATACAAGTCAAAAGCATCAATCTTACACTGTAATTTTGAACTTTACAATCAGTTAGAAGGAAGTGTTTAGAAAATGTAAGAAGAGCTGTAAGATATTGTGGACAAGAAGGCTCGGCTATTCTTAAACACAGTTCATGAACTAACACCAATTTGGACATGTTAGGCCAGAATTTCAAAAGGCTATTTAAAGTCTGGTAAACGAAAAAAACAAACCAAACCCACTGTCATCGAATCATTCTGACTCACAGTGACCCTACTGGACTGAGTAGAACTGCCCTGTATGATTTCCAGGGAGTGGCTGGTGGATTCCAACTGCTGACCTTTTGTTTAGCAGCCTGAGCTCTTAAGCACTGCGCCACCAGGGCTCCAAAGTCTGAGATAGTAACTACTTATTTTCTGGATGATTCGTTATCTAATATCACTAGAATGTCTTACCTCCTTGAAGCAATTTCAGAAGGTGTAACACTAACAGCCTAAAACTGGCCATGGTGGGAGTATTTACATTATAGAAATCAGAAAACAAGCAAATCAAGGCCTTTTTTTTTTAACCAGCAAGTTTGTTTACCAGCATTCTACTACATGTATATATTTTTTATTCTCCCTTTAATAGAGTCATGCTTTTCTTTGTTCTTTAACATATTGATTGTATTGATAATAGCTGTTTAATTTTAATTTTTTCTACTAATTCTATCATCTAGATCAGAGGTCAGCTAACTATGATTTCTGAGCAAAATTCAGCCTGTTTTTATGTGATATATGAACTAAGAATAGTTTTTACATTCTTAAAGGGTTGTAGAAAACATTCTCAGGAAAATGCAAATTGAAACCACTATGAGATACCACATCACACCGAGTAGGATAGCTATAAAAAGAAGATGGACAATAGCAAGTAGGTGAGGATGTAGAGAGACTGGATTCCTCATCTACTGCTGGTGGGAATGTAAAATGGTGCAGCCGCTTTGAAAAATAATTTAGTAGTTCCTTAAAAGCTTAATCCATAGAAAAAAAAGACCACCAAAAACCTCATTGCCCGAGCTGCAAGAGATTGTGGACAAGGTGGCTTGATTATTCTTAAACACAGTTCATGAACTAACACCAATTTGGACACATGTTAGGCCAGAATTTCAAAAGGCTATTTAAAGTCTGATATGCCAAAAACCAAACCAAACCTACTGTCGTCGAGTCATTCCAATTCATAGAGACCCTACTGGACAGATTAGAACTGCCCTGTATGACTTCCAAGGAGTGGCTGGTAGGTTTCAATTGCTGGCCTTTCAATTAGCAAAAGAACACATAACCAGTGCACCTCTCCTTAAGTATATACCCAAGAGAAATGAAAATATATATCCACACAAAAATTTGTACATAAATGTTCATAACATTATTTATAATAATTCATAATTGTTTCCAAAATATGGAAAAAAACTCAATGTTGGTAATGGATAAATGTGGTATATCCACACAATGGAATGCTATGTTGGCAATAAAAAGAAATGAAGCACTGATGTATGCCACAGCGTGAACCCTGAAAACATTATGCTAAATGAAAGAAGCCAGTCACAAGGGACTACATACTATGTGGGTCCATTTATATAAAGTGTCCAGCATTGGCAAATTCATAGAGACAAAGGAGATTGGTGGTTGCCTAGAGCTAGGGGCAAGAGAGATTGGTGGGAAATGAGGACTGACTGCTAATGTATATATTCCGGGGTGGGGGCGGGGATAAAAATATTCTAAACTGGGTCGTGGTGATGGTTGCAAAACTCTATGAATATACTAAAAACCATGAAATTGTGCACTTTAAAAGAGTGAATTTTATGGTATCTCAATAAACCTATTATTTAAAAAAAAAAAGTGATTCCCAGACTTTGAGATTTCACAGATTAGTAAAGCATCCGCAAAACAAAGTTGGGATCCATTGAAAATACGAACTTATTTTTTTGCAAATAAGAACATTTAAGAAATGACCAT
This sequence comes from Elephas maximus indicus, assembly GCF_024166365.1. Lineage (NCBI taxonomy): Eukaryota > Metazoa > Chordata > Mammalia > Proboscidea > Elephantidae > Elephas > Elephas maximus. The sequence goes on along the minus strand of NC_064836.1, from coordinate 84,477,304 downwards.
CTACCACCAATATCATTTCATAAAAGAAAGGACATATTAATGCCTAAGGATTAATCAGGAATATAAAAAAATCGTTTAAGTGGAATAAATTTAACTTCATTTTAAAAAAGCATTAAGTAATTTTCATAAACAATACTTCCTAAAAATATTTTCAATACTGCTTGAAATGTAAAAGTACTTGTTACTATTTTTCAAATCTTCTTTTAAAAAGAACTCAAGTACAGAAACTTAGTTTCCATAAAATATTTTTTTATCTAGAATTTTTAGTCATACAATTAGCTTACTAATTTTATATGTATTTTAATCATAATTGACTTACTGATAATAACGTAAATGAAAAAGCTTAGTTGATTAAAAAAACTTTATTCAGAACATGTAAAGAACCATATACTTCAAAAACTACAAAAATAAGACAATTTTTGGTAATTTAAAAATAAAGTATCTAAAAATAACACACATCACCTACTAGTTATTTTAAAATCTCAGTGTCAAAGCTAATCTTCATCATATTTGTGTATTTTCCCACATTTGGGCTAGAATCCTCCTCCCTGCCCCACTACTTTGTTTATTCAACCCTTTCAGTTTTAACACTTAAAATACCAGCAGGGTATTTTCTGATTAGCAAGAATATTTACTGCTGATCTCTTACCCTACACATCAAAATAAAATAGTCCAAATGAACTAGAAACTAATTTTCATGACTAAAAGAAAAAAAAGGTTAGTTAAATATTTCTTTTGGGTGGATTAATATTCTGAACACATTTTCATTGAAGATTCCCCAGATAACTCATTATGTATTCACTATCCATTTACAAAGCACAGGACGTTTGCAAAACGCTTTTCACCATTTACTGTCCTGACTTCACAACGCACAGACACTGTGAAGTAGCAGGATTACCCTCAGTTTACACCGGGGGAACCAAGGTACGCGGTGACATTGGCCAGAGCCAGAGTAAGACCTCTTAGCGCTTGACTTCTTGTGGGCAGAGCCAGAAAAGCCTCTTTGAGAATGACATTAATTTGTTTAATGATGGGAGTAACAGTGTGTGGGATTGGTTTTAGGAAAATTAGTTTGGGCCCCCATAAGTAAAAAGTTCAGAGCCTGGATAAGGTAGAGAAGAGAGCATCAGTGCAGACAGGGTTAATGGGGAGAAAGTTAAAGCCAGAGTAAGGCTCTATTCAGAAAATGATCACTTTTCAGAAATAAAAATAGCAAAACAGGAATAGGAAAAAAATAATAGCTATAGAGTTTCTCATTTCTGAGCCAAGGAGATTTTACGAAATCACTATACACATAAGACCTCTTTTGAAGACATCCCTTAAATGTCTTAATTTTTTCCCCATAAGACCCCTGTGAGGTAGACAGCATTAACGTATACGGAGAAATTGGGAAGTAAGGATGTTAAAAGGTTAATGCCACATGGAGAGTAAACAGACTGGAGCAGATGTTGTATCTTAAAGGCCTGCCTTAGAAATAGAAACAGAAGGTAGAGGATAAACAGGAACTCTTCTGGATGGAGAAGTGGGATAATCCAGGGATCCAGTAGCAATACCAGCTACTTAAGATTTTTTTACAGAGAACTTGGAATTTCAACTATCTAAAGAAACCTAAGATGACGAACATTAATCTGGGTAGTGAAATGCTCAGTTGAAGAGAATATACACAATTAAGTTCTCAAGATCATGTGAAAAAGAAGAAGAATAAATAAGCCATAGTGTAGACAAATATGAAATAATGCAGTTAGGGGAAATAATGCTGTCTTTTTATACCTTAGTAGCGTAGTTGTTAAGAGCTACAACTGCTAACAAAAATGTCAGCAGTTCAAATCCACCAGGTGCTCCTTGGGCACTCGATGGGGGCAGTTCTACTCTGTCCTCTAGGGTCAGAATTGACTTGATGGCAAAAGGTTTGGTTTTGGTTTTATAGTTAAAATATGATGGTCTTGAGAAAGGAGTTTAAATTTAGCCTGATTGATGTGCTGTTTTTGTTGTTCTTAGGTGCCGTCGAGTCGGTTCCAACTCATAGCGGCCCTGTGCACAGCAGAATGAAACACTGCCCAGTCCTGCACCATCCTTACAATCCTTGTTATGCTTGAGCTCATTGTTGCAGCCATTGTGTCAACCCACCTTGTTGAGGGTCTTCCTCTTTTCCGCTGACCCTGTACTCTGGCAAGCATGATGTCCTTCTCCAGGGACTGATCCCTCCTGACAACATGTCCAAAGTATGTAAGACACACTCTCGCCATCCTTGCCTCTAAGGAGCATTCTGGCCGCACTTCGTCCAAGACAGATTTGTTCATTCTTTTGGCAGTCCATGGTATATTCAATATTCTTCACCAACACCACAATTGAAAGGTGTCAACTCTTCTTCAGTCTTCCTTATTCATTGTCCAGCTTTCACATGCATACGATGCAATTGAAAATACCATGGCCTGGGTCAGGCACACCTTAGTATCCAGGGTGACATCTCTGCTCTTCAACACTTTGAAGAGGTCTTTTGCAGCAGATTTGCCCAATGCAATGCGTCTTTTGATTTCTTGACTGCTGCTTTCATGGCTGTTGATCGTGGATCCAAGTAAAATGAAATCCTCGACAACTTCAATCTTTTCTCCATTTATCATGATGTTGCTCATTGGTCCAGTTGTGAGGATTTTCGTTTTCTTTATGTCGAGGTGTAATCCATACTGAAGGCTGGATTACACCTCAACATAAAGAAAACGAAAATCTTCATTAGTAAGTGCTTCAACTCCTCTTCACTTTCAGCAAGCAGGTTGTGTCATCTGCATAAAGCAGGTTGTTAGTGAGTCTTCCTCCAATCCCGATGCTCCATTCTTCTTCATATAGTCCAGCTTCTTGGATTATTTGTTCAGCACACAGATTAAATAGGTATGGTGAAAGAATACAACCCTGACGCACACCTTTCCTGACTTTAAACCAATCAGTATCCCCTTGTTTTGTCCGAACAACTGCCTCTTGATCTATGTAAAGCTTCCTCATGAGCACAATTAAGCGTTCTGGAATTCCCATTCTTTGCAATGTTATCCATAATTTGTTATGATCCACATAGTCAAATGTCTTTGCATAGTCAATAAAACACAGGTACACATCCTTCTGGTATTCTCTGCTTTCAGCCAGGATCCATCTGACATTAGCAATGATATCCCTGGTTTCACTTCCTCTTCTGAAACCAGCCTGAATTTCTGGCAGTTCCCTGTTGATATACTGGTGCAGCTGTTTTTGAATGATCTTCAGCAAAACTTTGCTTCCGTGTGATATTAATGATATTGTTCCACAATTTCCACATTTGGTTGGATCGCCTTTCTTGGGAATAGGTATAAATATGGATCTCTTCCAGTCAGTTGGCCAGGAAGCTGTCTTCCATATTTCTTGGCATGGATGAGTGAGCACCTCCAGCGCTGCATCTGTTTGTTGAAACATCTCAGTTGATATTCCATCAATTCCTGGAGCCTTGTTTTTCGCCAATGCCTGCAGAGCAGCCTGGACTTCTTCCTTTGGTACCATCGGTTCCTGATCATATGCCACCTCTTGAAACGGTTGAATATCGACTAATTCTTTTTGGTATAATGATATGCTAGGCTACATTTAAAAGAAAAATACTGGTCATTATTGGAAAGGGTATTGAAAATCCTAACAATGGTGCCCATTCACTTGGAATATCTTGTGCAACTCTGGCCTTCATAGATGCACTGTGAGTTACTGTGAGCAATTATGGATGTTTGAGGTTGTACATCCCTAACCTCTAGAGGAAACAACATAAAATATTTTGTCTAGCTGTGAGACCCCTCTGTAGCAGGACAGGCCAGAATTCTGAGGCAGTGCAGCACATCTGACATTCTGGACTCCTAGGGAGGCTTTCCCTCATGACCTCCACTGACTTTCACAGATAAATCCCACATCGTGATAATAATCAGTTCATGCCATGATACCAAGGGTCCTGCTCAGCCATAAGGGACCTGATTATACAAAATTTAAATGATAGTGCTGGGAAAAACCTCAAGAGGGCAACTCTTTGTTCTCCCACTTCTACCAGTCACCAGTTGCTATGGAGCTGATTTCGGCTCATGGAGACCCCATGTGTGTCAGAGTAGAAATGTGCTCCACAGGGTTTTCAGTGGCTAATTTCTCAGAGGTAGATTGCCAGGGCTTTCTTCCCAGGGACTTCTGCGTGGACTCCAATTTCCGATCCTACAACCTTTCAATTAGCAGCCGAGTGCTTAACTGTTTACCTCACCCAGGGGCACCCTCCCACCTGTAGATCCAGTGAAAACTAAAATATTACAGAAAGCTAACTTTTGTTTATTGAAGATTGTTTGGGATGGCAATTACAATACAATAGTAATTTTAATGTTAAGAGCATTCCTTGGGTTCACTGACATGAATTCTGCATAAATTGTGTGCAGGTGGCAACTGTAAACAAGAAAGTTCTAGAATGGGAACAATAGAGGACAGGGTCCTGCCTATTTTCAGCTCATGGAGATGTTGCTATTTTCTATGCACTGTGAAACAAGATCCACCTTTTTTTTTTTTTTTTTTTGAAACTCCAACACTTAACCTAGACCTCACAGCTAGAAGTAAAAGATATAGAATAGAACTAGTACTTTTGATGAGAGAGGTAGGTAATTTGATACCTATCATGGCCTTTGCCCCAACACTGACTGGCATATGCTGGAGACGGACCAATGGAATGGATTCATTCATACTCAATGGAATGGAAAATGCTTTTGCCAACGGTGGTTTCCCTTCTCCCTGAGTTTCAGAAGGAACTTCTAAATCATAGTCCCAACTGATAGTGTATGATAAAAGATGTTTTTTGGCATCTGAATTTTTGACATTCTCTTTTACTGTAGTCTCTTTAGCTTTAAACTAAATTTAAACAATCAAACGGAAATTTGAATAGAGAAAATAACTAACCCAGTAATGGAAATAAATCTAATATTTTACATATTTAGGCTGGTAAAGGAAATACTGGTTTGACTCCACCCAGAGATGCCTCAGAAGACAGGCCTGGCAATCTACTTCTGAAAGGTCACAGCCTTGAACACCCTGTGGAGCACAGTTCTACTCTGCACACAAGGGGTCGCCATGAGTTAGAATCGACTCAATGACAACTAACAACAACAAAGGAAATATGGCCTCTCCACTCATACCTCTAACATTTTTGAAGATAAAAACCTTCTGTATTAGTAGTGAATGTTTGCAGGCATGGATGTTCTCTTGTACATGTGAACTGCAAAATGTTTTCTGAAGTGAAAATTAAGTAGTCTTTCTCTCTCGAGCACGCACAAGTGCACACACATACCATCAGAAGGAAAACGGAGTCACTAGGAGAGATAACAGTGAGCCTGTATTCAGCAGGTTGTTGAGTTTAGAGCCTTGTAACAGATCTATCTCGCCCTAGTGTGAGGATGTAATATCCTGAAGAATCCTCAACAAATTCTCTTATATTTTATGTAATTTCTCTAAAATATTTCTACATATGCTAATCAATCTTTATACCTTGGGGTGGTTCCAATTCAATGGCAGTGGATTTGTTTGTTTGTTTTTTGTTAGGGGTGGTTAGTTAGCATTTGAAGTATCTTAAGCAGGAATACACCCTCCAAGGGTTGTTAATTAGCATTTGAAAAATTCTGTTCTCTTCAGAATGCAGAGAACGGGAATTTCAGGACACTTAATTGTGCTCCTGAGGAATTTGTACATGGATCAAGAGGCAGTCATTGGAACAGAACAAGGGGATACTGCATGGTTTAAAGTCAGGAAAGGTGCGTGTCAGGGTTGTATCCTTTCACCATACTTATTCGATCTGTATGCTGAGCATAAAGATAGATATCCTAGGCATAAGCGAGCTGAAATGAGTTGGTATTGGCCATTTTGAATGGAACAATCATAAGGTCTACTATGCAGGGAGTGACAAATTGAAGAGGAATGGGGTAGAGTTCATCGTCAAAAAGAACATTTCAAGGTCTATCCTGTAAGACAACCCTGTCAGTGACAGGGTGATATCCATACACCTACAAGGTCTATCCTGAAGGACAACCCTGTTAGTGACAGGATGATGTCCACACACCTACAAGGTCTATCCTGTAGGTCAACGCTGTTAGTGACAGGGTGATATCCATGCACCTAAAAAGTCCATCCTGAAGGACAACCTTGTCAGTGACAGGATGATATCCTACGCCTACAAGAAGACCAGTTAATGTGACTATTATTCAAATTTACGCACCAACCACTAAGGCCAAAGATGAAGAAATTAAAGATTTTTGCCAACTTCTGCAGTCTGAAATTGATCAAATATGCAATCAAGATGCATTGATAATTACTAGGGATTGAAATGTCCAAGTTGGAAACAAAGAAAGATCGGTAGTTAGAAAATATGGCCTTGGTGATAGAAACAATGCTGGAGATCACATGATAGAATTTTGTAAGACCAATGACTTATTCACTGCAAATATCTTTTTTCAACATAAACGGTGACTATTTTTTTTTTTTTTTTATACACCTAGACCTTGCTGGATGGAATACACAGGAATCAAACTGACTACATCTGTGAAAAGAGATGATGGAGAAGCTCAGTATCATCAGTAGGAACAAAACCAAAGGCCGACTGCAGAACAGACCATCAATTGCTCATAGGCAAATTCAAGTTGAAGCTGAAGAAAATTAAAACAAGCCCATGAGAGCCAAAGCATGACTCTGAGTATATTCACATGAATTTAGAGAGCATTTCAAGAATAGAAATGATGCAGTGACATTGATGACCAAAGGCCAGACAAATTGTGAAATAACATCAAGGACAGATTGAATTGTGTCTGCCAAAAATATGTGTATCAGTTTGGCTAGGCCTTGATTCCCAGTATTGTGCAATTGTCCACCATTTTGTCATCTAATGTGATTTTCTTATGTGTTGTAAATCCTATCTCTATGATGTTAATGAGATGGGATTAGTGGCAGTTGTGTTGATAAGGCAGGGCTCAATCTACAAGATCAGATGGTGTTTTGAGCCAATCTTTTTTTGAGATACAAAAGAGAGAAGCAAGCAGACAGATGGGGAACTCATACCATCGAGAAAGACATTCAACCATTTCAGGAGGTAGTACATGATCAAGAACTGATGGTATTGAAAGAAGAAGTCCAAGCTGCCCTGAAGGCACTGGTGAAAAACAAGGCTCCAGGAATGGAGGGAAATATAAGTTAGATGCTGCAACAAATGAATGCAACACTGGAAATACTCACTCCTCTATGCCAAGAAATTTGGAGGACAGCTACCTGGCAATGGGCTGCAGGAGATCCATATTTGTGCCCATTCCAAAGAAAGGCGATCCAACACAATGTGAAAAATATTGAACAATATCATTAATATAACGGGCAAGCAAAATTTTGCTGACGATCATTCAAAAATGGTTGCAGCAGTACGTTGACAGGGAACTGCCAGAAATTCAAGCCAGATTCAGAAGAGGATGTAGAATGAGAGATACCATTGCTGATGTCAGATGGATCTTGGCTGAGAGCAGAGAACACCAGAAAGATGTTTAACTGTGTTTTATCAGACTAGGAAAAGGCATTCAATTGTGTGGATCATAACAAATTATAGGTAACATTGCAAAGAATGGGAATTCCAGAACACTCAATTGTACTCATGAAGAACCTGTACATGGACCAAGAGGCAGTCATTCAAACAGAACAAGGGGATGCTTTGTGGTTTAAAATCAGGAAAGGTGTGTGTCAGGGTTGTATACTTTCACCATACTTATTCAGTTTATCTGTTGAGCAAATAATCCAAGAAGTTGTACTATATGAAGAAGAATGGGGCATCAGGATTAGGAGGAAGACTCCAGCAATATGCAGATGACACATCCTTGCTTGCTTAAAGCAAAGAGGACTTGAAGTACTTACTGATGAAGATCAAAGACCACAGCCTTCACTATGGATTATACCTCAACATAAAAAAATTAAAAAATAATAAAATAAAATAAAAACTCTTACAATTGGACCAATAAGCAACATTATGATAAATGAAGAAAAGACTGAAGTTGTCAAGGATTTCATTTTACTTGGATCCACAATCAACACCCATGGAAGGAGCAGTCAAGAAGCAAAAGATGCATTGCATTGGGCAAATCTGCTGCAAAAGAAAAAGTCTTAAAAAGCAAAGATGTCACCTTGCAGACTAAGATGCACATAACCCAAGCCATGGTATTTTCAATCCCCTCATATGCATGTGAAAGCTGGACAATAAATAAGGAAGACCAAAGAAGAACTGATGCCTTTGAATTATAGTGTTGGCAAAGAATACTGAATATACCATGGACTGCCAGAAAAATGAACAAATCTGTCTTGGAAGAAGTATAGTCAGAATGCTCCTTAGAAGCAAGGACGGTGAGACTTCGTCTCACGTACTTTGGAAATGCTATCAGGAGGGACCAGTCCCTATAGAAAGACAATACGCTTGGTAAAGTAGGGGGTCAGTGAAAAAGAGGAAGACCCCCAACGAGATGGACTGACACAGTGGCTGCAACAATGGGCTCAATTGTGAGGAAGATGCAGAACCAGGTGTGTTTTGTTCTGTTGTACACAGAGAATTGCTATGAGCCAGAACCAACTGGATGGTACCTAACAACAACATGCAAGAGGACTTAGGAAAGAAGAATGTAGACATCTCTATGTCCCTATGGGTAAACAAGGTCACAGAAAATTAATGAGGGGACCAAGTCATTTAGTTTGCAGCACATTTTTTTTTTTTTTTAAATGTGCGAAGTACAGGGAAGCCTAGCACAGGGAAGAATTTTCTATTACATGCCCCCAAAAGCATGGACTTCTTCAACTTTAGAACATATCAGATGGCCATGGGTAGGGAGAAGCCTCATAAAAGAGATGATAAATCACTGCCATTTCAGAATTAATCTAAATTCCTATCCCATATGTCAGGCCAGTCTTAAGTAGTACAGACGCTTCATGTTAGTGCAGTGTACAAAGAACCTGGTGATCTTCTATGGCAGCAAGACACCCCTGATGCTTGGGCTGCCTATAAAACAGGCAATAAAGGCTGCATGTTTCAGATGAACACAAACACTTCCCCCTGAAATGCAAAGCTGCCAGTGTAAGTGGATAAGCCCTCTAGGGATTTGTTTGTTTCAGGGTGTTTTAGTAAACCAGTGATGGGAAGAGCACCTAATATCAGCTGTGGATTATAGCCCTAAGCATCACTCACTGACCTTTAAGAGTCTAACTTCCAAATTTAAATGGTCTTTGTCAAGTAGTCTAGGCTCTAAATTTGGAGATCAACAGGCTAATTTTGGATGGCATCTTTTGGGTTGAGGGGACTGGCTATTCAAACCCTTTTAAAGCTCCTTTCTATTGAGCTCGGTATTTAGAACACCAAGACAAACTATTCTATAGCGTATGTGACTTGTGTAAAGGGCCAAAGGCTATGAAATATACCAGTTTGTTGAAGTATCATAGCTGACAGACGACAAAGAGGATATTGAACTAGCTGGCTACAAGAGAGGTCTCTACATCCTGAAATTCTTTTCCATAACTATACCAAGAAATGTTAAAAGATAGGGGATTCCCCATAGTAGGGTGGGCACTGAAGACAGGACAAAGGGCTCCTGAGACCCACTGCTTCCAAATCCTTTGTTGTTGTTGTTAGGTGCTGTTGAGTCAGTTCCTACCCATAGCAACCCTACGTACAACAGAATGAAACACCGCCCAGTCCTGACCCATCCTTACAATTGTTGTTATGTTTGAGCTTATTGTTGCAGCCACTGTGTCAATCCACCTCATTGACGGTCTTCCTCTTTTCCATTGACCCTGTACTTTGCCAAGCATGATGTCCTTCTCCAGGGACTGATACCTCTTGACAACATGTCCAAAGTATGTAAGACGCAGTTTCGCCATCCTTGCCTCTAAGGAGCATTCTGGTTGTACTTCTTCTAAGACACATTTGTTTGTTCTTCTGGCAGTCCATGGTATATTCAATATTCTTCGCCAACACCACAATTCAAAGGCATCAGTTCTTTTTCAGTCTTCCTTATTCATTGTCCAGCTTTCACATGCATATGATGTGATTGAAAATACCATGGCTTGGGTCAGGTGCACCTTAGTCTTCAGGGTGACATCTTTGCTCTTCAACACTTTGAAGAAGTTCTTTGCAGCAGATTTACCCAATGCAATGCGTCTTTTGATTTCTTGACTGCTGCTTCCATGGCTGTTGATTGTGGATCCAAGTAAAATGAAATCCCTGACTTCAATCTTTTCTCCATTTATCATGATGTTGCTTATTGGTCCAGTTGTGAGGATTTTTGTTTTCTTTATGTTGAGGTGCAATCCATACTGAAGGCTGTGGTCTTTGATCTTCATTAGTAAGTGCTTCAAGTCCTTTTCACTTTCAGTTAGCAAGGTTGTATCATCTGTATAACACAGGTTGTTAATGAGTCTTCCTCCAGTCCTGATGCCCCGTTCTTTTTCATATAGTCCAGGTTCTCAAAATCTTTACCATGGAATAAATGAAGACATTGCTACTTCCCCTGGGTCCAGAGTATGCTCTGTGAAGCTAATTGAACAAGTGCCTTCCTAATAGGACCTGAGAAACCATCTCCAATGCGTAGGACACTTTCAAAGCTTTCTAGAGGAGGTGAAGGAGTCCCTGGGTGGCACAAAAAGTTAAGCGCTCAACTAGTAGCCAAAATGTTGGTGGTTGGAACCCACCCAGTGTCACCTCGGAACACAGGTCTGGCAATCTGCTTCTGAAAGACCACAGTCTTGAAAACCCTGTGGAGCAGCTCTATTCTGCACAGATGGTGTTGCCTAGAGTCAGGACCGACTTGACAGCAACTAACAGCAGCAACAGTGGAGGTGATACCCCCCACCATCTCTTCTGTAACATCCAGTATTTATAAAACACTTCCCTGTCAATGACAGCTCTGACTAGAGCCATCTCTCTAAAAAAAAAGTAAATTGCCAGATTTCCTACTTTCATTTGCCGTAACTCACTTATGAGATTCCAAATAATACAGCCTAATACCTTCTTTCTGTGCCAGCTTGCTACAAAGGGCAGTAAATTCTGAGGTACCATGGTGACACAGCAGTGAGGGTCCCTGGCATTTACCCTTTGATCCCTTGTAACCACAACCTTTAAAATTGCTAACTATCTAACTAAAGCATTCATTGGGATTTCAGCATCCTTTCTCCCAGAATTGTTGGTCACCCAGGTAATGGGGGTGGGGGTAGACTTATGACTACCGTAAAACAACCTGGATAATGACACACCTTTGGTATCTCATTAGAGATCCACGTCAATATTCTCCTGTCCCCTTGAAACTTAGATTGGAAAGGTGAAGTATTCTATTTTAGTGCTTCTGATACTCTTTCCTAATATAGGACAAGTTTGAGTTGTTTTTGTTTTTTTTATATCTGTGATATACCTTTAATTTTCCAGAGCAACTGGAAAACACTGCTTTCCCCAAGATGTGAGGGAGAGTGATGGACTTTGCATGTGCACCTAAGCTCCTCCTCCTTTCCTCATTCAACTCTAATTGTTACTATTTTCTGTCTCAGGTGAAAAGTTGGCAAAGAGAGGTGAGAAAACTCAGCACAGGCATTTGCAGGCATCAGGGGGTTGGAGGATACACTAGTAGGCAAATCACTATATTTCTTTTTTAGCAAGATATTTGCTTTGCTCTTCTTGACCAGGTAAAGCAGGTGAGCAGGAATAAAGGACAACACGTGGGTTTAGGCACATATGCCATATTGAAGTGGCTCTTTTATTTTATTTTTAAGTTTTCAAATTTTCCAACTAGCTTTACAGAGCAGGAGTTATTTCATGGTGATTTTCCACCAGATTTTTCTGAGGTAGATAAAACACAGACCATAGCTAGTCTGAAGAATGCAAAAAGGTAGCTAAAGCCTGTGTGGATGAGATTAGTTTGAAAGAAATTTCAATCATGAAAGCTGAGCTTGTCATGTACAATACCACAGAAAGAGGAACAAGGCTAAAGGCTGCACGTAATTTAGACAGGGTTTTAGAATTTAATAGGTGAGAAATAGACCAACCGGTTAATAAAGAATAGAACTGTGGGAACAATGACAGAGCAAGAGAAGAACCTTTGTTAGCACACAGGTTATCAAGAGCAGGCAGATAATAGCAAGAAATAGGTGTTCCTTAAGGCCTTGGACACCAGGAGGGATAATATAATATCACAGGGATTAAAAGCAACCAATAGGCTTAAAGTTTAAACTGCCTTTTTTTTTTTTTTTCTTTTTAATAAAAAGCACATTTTGCCTCTTTCCCTGGCTCTGTATTGGTACACAGGTATTGTATTTGTATTAAGCACGACAGGAAAAAACAAATCCCAGAGAAATAATTAGTGAAATGGATGCTGAACTCATTTTGCTGCCTGGTTGAGTTACAGATGAACAGGGTGGCCCGCCTGAGCCCAACAAGGTTAGTACTACCAGCTGGGGCCTTTCTTCTGGAGAGTCAGTGCAGTCCCCATGGACAGATGCTGTACTGTTAAATGAACATGCTACTGAAGGCCAAATGTTAGTGGTAAAACACCACCATCACAGGAACGCACAAAACTATCCCTAAGAAATTCATTGGCTCCAAGTCATTCATCAAGACTTCCAATACGCTTAGATTGGGATTGTTTTATCCGAGAAAGAATAAAATATTAACTGTTGGCCTCAGTTTCTCTCCCCAGTCTAAGAAGAAACATTTGTTAAAACATCCTTCGGAAAGAGAGGACAATCACACGTAATGTTCTCGTGAGTTGATGCAGACCCTCCCAGGGCCATCACTGTGGTGGTGTCCGCCAGGACTCCAGTCATGGTAGCACATCTGACTGGAAAGAGCACGCATCTGCTGAATCCCATCCTCCTCCGCTGGGTTCTTATCTTCATAATCAAATCTCCTGCTACTTAGTCCATTCTAAAAATTCAAACATTGCTTACATTAGCAAAGCAGCTGTTTGTACTGTTCTAGCACTTTGGTAAAAAGGGTAAAACAAGGGTATAACTCATTACAGTGTACGTCCCTGACTCATTCTCCCACAAGCTATTATCATTTCCTGGTTACTCGTTGCTTGCTATACCTGAGTAAAAGTGGCAGCCCTAAATACAAAATTGTGACTAATGGCAACTGTTATCAGTTTCAGGTTTTAAAATTTGGAGTTAAAATTGGTTAAGGTAAACTGAAGAACAATATCGTGAACTTTGGGAGTCTCTCAGCAAGGCTCAAGCTGCGAATGAGTATATAAGATAATACAGAGAATTAAACAAACAAAACAAAAAGAAACCTTCAGATACAGCCCTGGGGAATCTGGGAAAGAACACAGTGAAATGAAGTTGTATTTGATCGTAGGCCTGGAAAAATTAAGAATAAGAAACACTGCAAAAAATATCCTCTTGTGTTGACCTTTCTTCCTTGCTTAGTTTTACTGTGGGGCACAGCTGACACTGACTACAGCATGAATTCCCCGTGATGCTCTGGGGTGTCTTTGATACAGACCACTCTACCTGGTTATTGGCTTTGTAAAACTTGATTACTTAAGAGAACCAGCAGGCCCAAGATCTTTACCAAATCATACCATAGACACTCAAGCAGGAGAAAGATGAATAAAATGACTTTTATGGAAATCAAACGATATTTTAATAAGCATGCTGGCCACCAGCTTGGCCTGGGCTGGCAGACATACCGTGGCCACATTACTTACAGAGTGTTGACGGCTGCCAACTTCTCTTTCTTTGAACGAAGTCTGCAAAGGCAAGTGTTCAGTCTGCAGGAAGAAGAGATAAAAAGACTTGTACTTTAAGGCACCAAGCCCACAGCAAAACATACCCACCAATACCATTCTTATTTTATGTCTTGTTAAATGTCTATAAACTAAGCAAAACGTTCCACACGAGGATGAGGAAAACAACATTTCTCCCTCTCTTGGCTCTGGACTTGTTCTGAAAGGAAGAAAACAATATGCAGCATCTGATACAAATGCCAACTGGCTTACATCTTCCTTGAGGGAGGGCCCAGCACAGAAGGGCTCCTTCCTTTTCTCAGTGGAAGAGGCTGATATTTTGAATAGACTAATCATTTGGGGAGGTGGTGAAACATTAGTTTTCATCTCTATCCATGTATATATGTTCATCCTTCTCCTGCCTGTTGCTCCCCAGTCCTCCCACCTCCCTGGTTATAAAGGGGATCCATTCTTTTCAAACCTTAACCTAAGAAGAACCTTCCTCAGCTTTCTTCTAGCCTACAAACACATAGTACACTTCAGGCCCCAGTTCAAGTATCACCTCCCCACACCCTCAGGTAGGTGTAGCCGCTCTCTCCTGTGCTTTCATAGCATCTATGTACCACAATTATTTGTTTACTGGCTTGACTCCTTCACCAGATTCAGAGTGCTGGTTGGAGTATTTTACAAACACTATCTCCTTTAATCCTTATAATAATTCTATAAAACCAAAAGTTCTATTGTACAGATGACTAAAGCTAAGGCTTAGAGCGGTTAAGTAAGGTGTTCAAGGCCAAAAGCTGCTAAGTGGTGGGTTTGATTCAAACACAGCTGTGTCTAATTCCAAATCTTGTATTCTTACATCCCCTGCTTCTAGCTCAGAGCCTAGAAAGCAGATGTTCAGTAAGTCTTATGACAGAATGGCTGGTTGTCCCAGTCATGTGGACACACCTGTCAGCGTGCTTTACATTCACTGCCTTTGCTCACACTGTCCCGTTGGAATACTAGCCATCCATCATGGCCTGACTAAAGTCAATTCTTCTTTCCACAAGGCCTTTCCATATTCCTCAGTCAAAAACGTTTACTCCCAGTTTTCCTATTGCTTCTTGTTTGTACCTGTATTATAGTACACATCTGTCTTGTTTTGTAGTCCCTAATATCTGTATCGTTCAGCCCCAGGAAACAGGGAGCCTTTCTCCACCATCCTCCTCCATCCCCATACCTGGCCCCGAGCTCTGTGACAGTGAGAAGTCAGTAGTTAACCAGTGAGTTTACTGGGCTCGAACCTATCACTTCTTGTCAGGGTTATCCTTATTGTAAATTACCTGGAACAAATTCATTCCCCTGTCATATTCAACATGCTTCTAGGATGCCTTTCACATGACCAGTTGATATGAAGAGTGCATGTTGGTAAACGCTCAAAGCAGGGGTACTTACCTTACAGTTATATAGAAACCTGCTCTCAGAAGGGCCTATCTTGGGGTTCAATGCTCTGCAGTTGCCATTTCAAACACCTTAATAGTTTTATTTTGAATTTGTGTTTTCTAAGTCATCTCATGGGACGATAGGGCATACCTGGGGACCTGGAGCCCAAGCTCAGTAGCACCCAGACTCCCTGCAATAAGTTCTTGGCCACTCATTCCCCCACTTCCTGGTGCCCCAGGTCCAGGCTGGCCTTTCCTCCTGCCCCACCCAGAGACTGCTGTTTTTCTCCACCCCAGTGGAGGCCGAGGCACCTTCAGCATCATTGCAAAGAAGGTCTGGGTAGAACACACATGCTCTGCTCACATCTTGGCACATCTGGCAGCTGACCAGAAGCTGTGACTCAGTGAGGGCGAACTCTTACCCACCCCAGAGCCAGACACCCAGTAGTGCTCTCTTGATATTACTGATTTTTCAACAAGGGGCCCCTCATTTTCACTTTGCACTGCAGGGCCCCCTGAATTATGAAGCTGGTCCTGATCCAAGAAAAAGAAAATTGGAAAATAAAAGGAAACCTTAAAACTAGTGTTTCCTTTTGCTTCTTTGCTGTTTTAGATTTTCCCTGTCATTCCTCTGCTTGCGTTAATTCAGATAATTGAGAATGATTCATTACCACTAGTGTATCTAATTTGAGAAGAGCTTAGAAACTTCTCTGTAGAAAGGATGGGACATGAATTTTCTAAGCCTATGAACAGTTAATCCATCCTTGTTGAAGAGGTGTCTGGATGTTTTAAAAAATTATCTCTTATTTACAAACTGATTTCTCCCCTGCAAGTATGCCCTGTATCACAATACTAAAGCCTAAATGCATTTGTGTTGATTTTTAGAAGACCAAGACAATAAAACCCATCATAACCCACTACCTCTTTTATAACATCGAGGAGCTACTGACCGACACTTGTCAGTCTGCTCACACTGTTTTCTTCAGTAGTCCCACAGGTCTAAGAGTGTGACTTAATTTCTAAGTTTGACACTTTTGTGGAAGGGAAAAGGTCTTCCAATTATATTCTAAGCAACCTCAGCTTCCAAGAAGGAATATATAGTGTCTACTTAAGGGTGGGCAAGCAAAAACTTCTTGTGGTCATTTCTGTTCCTTGCTTAACAGTAATTTTCTTGGGCCCATGTCTACTATAACTTCTGTTCACTCGCATGGATGAATGGAAGGAAACTGGAAAAGAAAGCTTCAACGGGACAACCTCTGAATAAGGCCCCTTGCCTATCCTCCTCCATGTAGTGTGTGGGAAGCAGGGGTGTGGCCAGCACTGAAAGAGATCCCATGTTAGGAATGCAGCAACTTCAGCCTAAAGAGTTCAAGAAAAGACTTGGCTGGAAGACAAATTTTGTCTTTCTAGCTTTATGCTATAAAAGACCAAATGAAAAATTTAAAATGACCAGACAAGAAATTATCGTTCATATTTTCCTGAAAACTCTGGGTAAGACCTGCATTTGGTCATCATCAATGAAACAGAGTAACAACCTCTGAGTCACGGGAAGCCAGTATTCATGGATTGCACAATGGATGGTGTAGGGTCATGACTACTGATGTATCCAGTATTAAACAGCAGTAGGGAACTGCAAAGTCATTAAAAAAAAAAAAAAAAAATCTGTCTGCTTGTTTCAATACAAAGAAATTTCAAAGAGCCACGGCTTTATGAATAATAAAAGGATTACTACTTTTTTCTCGTTAAAAAAAAAAAAAATCTTGCTGGTGAGTCGACTCTGACTCATGGTGACCCATACATAGCGTTTTAAAATTAGCCAGAAACAGTATATTTGACAATAAAGGACAAGAAGAGAGAGTTCCTAGACTAAACAGGAAGAAATGGTACCTGGACACTCCTAATGAATAATTTTCATATGTACTGATCGGACAACAAACAAACAGGTAATTTCTTCTTTTTTAGCCACTACTCTAAATCTTCACTATACCTTACATGAGCACATGAACTTTGTATTACAATATTTAATCAAATTGTTTATAAAGACAAGGGCCCCACACACCCTAGGAATGTCCTTGCCTTAGGAACCAGGGGCTACAGAAAAGCGGGCTGCACCAGCCCCTGCATTTTGTGGCCACCCAGCTTTTGACAATATTTTGTATCCTTGACTCAATACATATGGAACTCAACCTAACGTAATAGTGAATGGGTATATTACTGTCTTTTTGCCAGTCCACACCCAAACCCAAGCTCATTGCCATCAAGTTGATTCCAACTCATAGCAACCCTAGAGAATAGAGGACATCTGCCCCGTAGGGTTTCCAAGGCTATAAATATTTATGGAAGCATACTGCCACATCTCTCTCCTGCGGAGAGGCTGGTGGGTTTGAACTGTTGACCTTTTGGTTAGCAGCCGAGTGCTTAACCACTGTGCCACCAGGGCTTCTGCCAATTCATAAACCACCTGAAATGTTGCATATACTGACTTTAAAGATAAGTTAGTGGCCACAGTGTATAGAAAAGGGTCTTTGTTATTAGCTGCCATCAAGTCAGACCCCAACTCATAGTGACCCCATGTGACAGAGTAAAACTGCCCCATATGGTTTTCTTGGCTGCAGTCTTTAAAGAAGAAGATCACCAGGCTTTTCTTCTCTGGAGCCGCTGGGTGGGTTCCAACTGCCAACCTTTCAGTTAGCAGCCAATAGCAAACCTCTCGCACTACTCAAGCTTACATATGTTTAGTGTTTAATATACATGTACTAAATAAACCCATAATATTTAAACCAGTGAATTGTTGTTGTTGTTGTTAAGTGCCGTCGAGTCAGTTCTGACTCTTAGCGACCTTAGGCACAATAGAACAAAACACTGCCTGATCCTGCACCATCCTTATAATCGTTGTTATGCTTCAGCTCATTGTTGCAGCCACTGTGTCAATCCACCTCATTGAGGGTCTTCCTCTTTTCCACTGACCCTGTACTTTGCCAAGCATGATGTCCTTCTCCAGGGACTGATCCCTCCTGACAACATGTCCAAAGTATGTAAGACGCAGTTTCGCCATCCTTGCTTCTAAGGAGCATTCTGGTTGTACTTCTTCTAAGACAGATTTGTTCGTTCTTTTGGCAGTCCATGGTATATTCAATACTTTTCACCAACACCACAATTCAAAGGCATCAATTCTTCTTCAGTCTTTCTTATTCACTGTCCAGCTTTCACATACGTAGGATGCAATTGAAAATACCATGGCTTGGGTCAGGCACACCTTAGTCTTCAAGGTGACTTTTTTGTTCTTCAACACTTTAAAGAGGTCCTTTGCAGCAGATTTACCCAATGCAACGTGTCTTTTGATTTCTTGACTGCTGCCTCCATGGCTGTTGATTGTGGATCCAACTAAAATGAAATCCGTGACAACTTCGGTCTTTTCTCCGTTTATCATGATGTTGCTTATTGGTCCAGTTGTGAGGATTTTTGTTTTCTTTATGTTGAGGTGCAATCCATACTGAAGGCTGTGGTCTTTGATCTTCATCAGTAAATGCTTTGAGTCCTCTTCACTTTCAGCAAGCAAGGTTGTGTCATCTGCATAATGCAGGTGATTAATGAGTCTTCCTCCAGTCCTGATGCCCCATTCTTCTTCATATAGTCCAGTTTCTTGGATTATTTGCTTAGCATACAGATTGAATAGGTATGGTGAAAGAATACAACCTTGATGCACATCTTTCCTGACTTTAAACCAATCAGTATCCCCTTGCTCCATCTGAACAACTGCCTCTTGATCTATGTAAAGGTTCCGCATGAGCACAATTAAGTGTTCTGGAATTCCCATTTCTCGCAATATTATCCATAATTTGTTATGATCCACACAGTCAAATGCCTTTGTACAGTCAATAAAACACAAGTAAACATTCTTCTGGTATTCCCTGCTTTCAGCCAGGATCTATCTGACATCAGCAACGATATCCCTGGTTCCACGTCGTCTTCTGAAACAGGCCTGAATTTCTGGCAGTTTCCTGTCGATATACTGCTGCAGCCGTTTTTGAATGATCTTCAGCAAAATTTTGCTTGCATGTGATATTAATGATATTGCTCTATAATTTCCACATTGGGTTGGATCACCTTTCTTGGGAATAGGCATAAACATGGATCTCTTCCAGTCAGTTGGCCAGGAAGCTGTCTTCCATATTTCTTGGCATAGACGAGTGAGCACCTCCAGCGCTGCATCCGTTTGTTGAAACATCTCAATTGATATTCCATCAATTCCTGAAGCCTTGTTTTTCACCAATGCCTTCAGAGCAGCTTGGACTTCTTCCTTCAGCACCATTGGTTCCTGATCATATGCTACCTCTTGAAATGGTTGAACATTGACTAATTCTTTTTGGTATAATGACTCTGTGTATTCCTTCCATCTTCTTTTGATGCTTCCTGTGTCATTTAATATTTTCCCCATGGAATCCTTCACTATTGGAAATCGAGGCTTGAATTTTTTCTTCAGTTCTTTCAGCTTGAGAAATGCTAAGTGTGTTCTTCCCTTTTGGTTTTCCATCTCCAGCTCTTTGCACATGTCATTATAATACTTTACTTTGTCTTCTCGAGCTGCCCTTTGAAATCTTCTGTTCAGTTCTTTTACTTCATAAATTCTTCCTTTTGCTCTAGCTGCTTGACATTTGAAAGCAAGTTTCAGAGTCTCCTCCGACATCCATCTTGGTCTTTTCTTTCTTTCCTGTCTTTTCAATGACACGTGGGGGAACCAATGAATACACAGTATATATTATTCTATTATTTTTGCATCTTTTCCTAGAAAGCCTTGGGGTACTCTGAATGTGTAGTACGTAATTTTGATTTCCCTACTTACATGTACTATATTGCAGCAATTTCTATTGAGCCATATTCACTTTCCTGATATACTAAAGTCATGTGGACTTTTATTCCTGGCTTCCAAAACTCTAGTTTTACAGGTTTTATTATTTGATACCTTAATAAATATTTTATCTTCTATGATTCAACAATAAACCAAAATCTCCCTTCTTTACTATGTATTATAGTTTAACCTGTTTCCATGTAGATAATGCTTTAAAATTCCACAAACAGAGCTTTCAGAGTTGTTAAGGTTTATTCTCAGTGATTATAGAACTAAAATCTCAAGCTGGTGTTGTCATGAGGCCTATGGTCAGCCTGGACATTCTGCTTACACTGCCAGTGGGAAAACCTCAAACTAGAGTTCTATTTGGAACCTTTCTCTGCTTCCAAATTTGAGTTCCTTTGGCCCTCTATCTTCTTTCATAATCTCATCCCCAAATGCCCTGTACTTCCTTCTTCTGATTCATTCCTCCCCTTTTCCCCACTCTCTCATTGCAATCTATAAACATTATTCTTTTTAAACACTCTTCTACCTTCTCAAACTTTTTCCTAACATGTTCCCTCAATTCCTAGCCCCAACTGCCATCTGCCTCTTGCAGAATTTTCTTCAGCACAGAGAAAGCAGGACTCCTTCCAACTACCATCTGTTATGGTTAGAATAGTCTCCCCATGGAAGACTTTGACACCTCGATCACTCTCTTCCATTCCATTCAAATCATCATTTTGCAGGACCTAGATGTTCACAAAGATGGCTAATCTTATAGCCCAATTTCACCATTTTTTGGTCTTCCTCTGTATTTAGTGAACCCTTTCCATACCTACAAGAACTTCCATATAATTTCAGGTCATACCATATCTTTCAGGTCTCTTGGTCTCTTACTTTTCTTATCACTGATTCTTTCTCCCTGGCATGCAAGCATGTCTGAGATTCTCCCATCTTAAAGAAAACTAAAAACATGATATGTGTTAAAACTTCAGCTTCCTAAATACTAAAAGGCCCTTACTCACTTCTCAAACCCTCAGCTTAACAAGACACCTAAAGTTCTTTGCCTTCCTGCTGAAGGACCATTTGTCATCCCTCAGGTCCTAAGGTTGTAAGTGAGAATATACTAAGTACTCCACAACCTTGTGGTGAGCGTGTATTGGTCTGTCCTCCATCACCGCTTCCCCAATTCAAGAATTTTCAAAGCTTTCCTGCCATAACATTGGGTAATTTTCCACTGTCACTTATGGCACACCAGATACCATCAAATATTTTAATGTACACTCACTAGTTCTCAGGGTACAAGACACTCTCAGAGTATAGATTATATGAAGACATGCATGAATAAACGATATATTACTTACTTTGATTCTGCCTGAAATCTTGGCTGGTCTCTTAGAAAAATGGAACAAATTACTGCAGACTATCCTCTTCTGCCTTTCTAGAAACTCTGGATCCTTGATAATACATTTAATATTACCCTTTCCTTTTTCATTCACTTTTGTTTGTGATTCTATTATTTTATCAATTCCACTGGCAACCAGGGAAATAATGTCTTATTTTTTTCCTTGTCAGAAACTCAGGTTAACACCTAGGATTCATGGTGAAATTACCTTCCATTGCACTCCAGGCAAAGAGGTTTCTGGTCGTAGAATACCCAGTCACTTCCCTGAGCTGAGTCCTTGCTCCATGACCTGTATTATCGTTCCCCTTATCGAGTCTCTACAAGATGCTCTGTATCTGTTGGCATTATCTCTCTCTCTTTCAATTTATGCCTTCAGAAGACATTTTAAAGGATCCCCTTCTACCAACGTTTCTTGTCCTACTAATGCCTCTTCTTTATGCTTACCAATGACACATACTTACTTCTGCTTCCAGCTATGATGTAGAACTAGTACCGCACTAGCCCTCTTGCTATAAACTACTAGAAAATTGAACAAAATACACAAAACAACAGCTTTCAGACACTAGGCAACTGTGCAGCACAGGACTAGGATTTCAGAAAATGAAATATACCTGCATACACACACACAAGAGCAAATTAAATCCATAGGAAATAAAAAGAAGAAAACAATAAAGAGTGAAACCAGTAAAATAGACAAAAGGGAAACTTTGGAGAAAATTAGTGAAACAAAAAGCTGATTCTTTGAAAAGATTAATAAAATTGTTAAACCCCTGGCAAGAAAAAAACCCACAAACCATTATCAAAATGAAAACGGTGACACTGCTACTGATCCCATATAAATTAAAAGGATAATAAAGATGTGTTACGAATAATTCTAATTTGATGACAATTAACTTTGACAATGTAGATAAAATGGACAGATTGTCTTCAAAGACACAAATTATCAAAATAGACGCAAGAAGAAATAG
Source organism: Elephas maximus indicus (assembly GCF_024166365.1). Taxonomy (NCBI): domain Eukaryota; kingdom Metazoa; phylum Chordata; class Mammalia; order Proboscidea; family Elephantidae; genus Elephas; species Elephas maximus. The sequence continues at coordinate 84,454,928 of NC_064836.1, read as the reverse complement.
AAATACAAATAGCCCTACAGCTATTAAAGAAATTGAATTCCTAACTAGTATTCTTTCCACAAAGAAACTCTAGGTCCAAATGGAATCACTCATGGATTTTATCAAACATTGAAGGAATACTACTACTGTTTGATCAAATGCAGGAGGAGAAAACACTTCCCAACTCCTTTTATGAGACCACCATCACCCTTATACCAAAACTAGAAAAAGGCATTACAAGAAAATTAAACATTTTTATTTATAATACCCCCAAAGTGGGAAAAAAAAATCCAAAATGGCCCTCAAAAGTGAGATGGATAAACAAATTACGGTAGACTCAAAATGGAATACAACTTAGCAATAAAAGGAAATGAAATAAAGATATATTCAATAACATGGATGAATCTCAAAAACATTATGCCGAGCAAAAAAAACCAGATGCAAAAGAGCATTGAGTGATTCCATCTATGTGAAAATATTCAAAAAGATATTCTGAATATTTAGTGAGAGAAATCACATTAGTGGTTGCCTGAGGCAGGAGGTGTGTGTGTGTGTGTCAAGGTGGTTTTGTAGGAAAAAACACTTTCAGGTGATGGAAATGTTCTTGATTGACATGGTGGTTACATTGGGGTATACATTTGACAAAACTCATTAACTGTACACTTAAAATGAGGATATTGTGTTACATAAATTATATCTCAATAAAATAAGAGTTTTAAAACCTATATCTTTTCATTTGATCATGGTTACTCTGTTTTGGGATAGCACGGATGGGGAGGTAAAGTAGAACTGTATTTTTCCACAAATAATTAGTGCGTTGCATGTTTTTTTTTGCCAACCGCACCCTCACCCTCCATGAGTTATTTTCTGTGAGCTTGCTGTAAAAAAAAAAGTTAGTATAGTACACTTAAAAAAGTACCTCACGGAGTGATGGCATGGTTGGCAAAAAACAGAACACGTCTGTTACTTATGTAAAAATATGGTAAGTCATTGGCATAGTCGGGAATATGGGATGATATAAGCACATAACAAATTCTCAATAAATACAAATGATTGTCTCTGATGCAGGAGTTTTTCTGCCTAAATATTCAACAGCTTATTTGTGTTCTATAGAGTTCCTAATCTGTAGAGGTGATTTCACCATCTTAAAAGAGAAACAGCTGCTCCTGAGTGGTGCAGACAGTTAAGCGTTTGACTACTTAGCTGAAAGGTTGGAAGTTCAACCTACCCAGGGGTACCTCGGAAGATGAGCCTGGCAATCTGCTTCAGAAAACCTTAAGGACCGGTTCTACTCTGCACACGTGGAGCCACCATGAGTTGGAATCGACTGTACAACAACTAACAACAACAAAGTAGTAGCATGTAAAGAACTGGTTACTACAATCCACAAAGTAGGGATTCTTTGAGGCATTAAAGGATACTACATTCCGATCTATAAGTACCTCTCTGAAAAAATTTATAAAATATTTTGAAACAAAGGTCAATTTTCCTTTTTTTTTTTTTAATAATTGTGAGAGAGGCTGGCCATGTGGCACAAACAACAACCATAAAGGTTGTGTTCTAATCAAGCAAAATTTACCACATCAATGAGGCACATGTTTAATGAGTTACATAACCTCTACTGTTTTGCATGATAATTATGTATAAGGAAAAGCTATTCACATGAATGTGTCTTGTTATTACAGTAGACCTTTGGCTTTGACAGGCTTAACATTGCTAATTTCAGCCATTTATGAATGAGTTTAAAAGATTTATGACAGATAAAAATTTGTAGTTTTGCTGAGACACAAATGTGAATCAAGACCTGGGAGGTTTTTGTGACAGGGCTAATCATTTAGCTAGTTAATGAGATTAGCAGACCACTAAATATCCTCTCTCACTATGTCTTTGTTACTCTCAAATCTTATATATGAGTTTCTCTTTTTCTTTTTTTCTTTTTTTATTGTAGTGAAACATAAAACACAGGTCATCTTAACAATTTCTACATGTATAATTCAGCGACATTGACCATATTTTTTTAATCGTGCCTTAAGTGAAAGTTCACAGCTCAAGTTAATTTCTCATAAAAAATTTAGTCGTTAACCCTAAAATGTGACAGCACACTCCCCTTCTGCACCCCAGATTTCCCATGTCCATTCAACGAGCTCCTATCCCTTACTGCCTTCTCATCCTGCCTCCAGACTAGAGCTGCCCATTTAGTCTCGTGTATCTACTTGAGCTAAGAAGCCCACTCTTCACAAGTATTATTTTATGTTTTATAGTCCAGTCTTATATTTGTCTGAAGAGTTGACTTCGGGAATGGTTTTAGTTCTTGGTTAACAGAGAGTCCAGGGGCCATGTCTTCTGAGGTTCTTCTAGTCTCAGTCAGACCATCAAGTCTGGTCTTTTTACGTCAATTTGAGTTCTGCACCCCACTTTTCTCCTACAGTTTTTCATAGTATTGTGTTATGATTCTTCTGATTTCAGTTGGGTCTGTTGTGGTATTGCCCATCTCATTTCTTATTTGGGTTATTTGCTTCCTCTTCTGTTTCTCTTTTGTAGTTTGGCCAATAGCTTATCAATTTTGTTGATCTTTTCAAAAAACAAGCTTTTGGTTTTGGTAACTCAATTGTTTGTTTTTCTATTCTCTATTTCATTTATCTCTTCTCTAATTTTTATTGTTTCCTTTCTTCTGGTGCCCGAGGGCTTCTTTTACTGCTCTCTATTTGTTCGAGTTTTAGGGTTAATGTTTAAAGTTTGGCCCTTTCTTCTTTTTGGATGTATGCATTTATTGCTATAAATTGACCTCTGAGCACTGCTTTTGCTGTATCCCAAAGGTTCTGGTAGGATGTGTTTTCACTGTCATTTCATTCCATGAATTTTTTTTTTCCTTCCTTGATTTCTTCTATAATCCAGTAATTTTTGAACAAGGTCTCGTTCAGTTTCCATGTATCTGTTTTTTTTTTTCCCCCTTGCTTTTTCTGTTATTGATTTCTACTTTCATGGCTTTATGGTTAGAAAAGATGCTTTGTAATTTTTTGACATTTTGGATTCTGTTAAGGCTTGCTTTGTGGCCTAAGATGTGGTATATTCTGGAGAATGTTCCATGTGCACTAGAAAAGAAAGTATACTTGACTGTTGTTGGGTGCAGTGTTCTGTATATGTCTATGAGATCAAGTTGGCTGACGGGCATTTAGATCTTGTATGTCTTTATTGAGCTTCTTTCTGGATGTTCTGTCCTTCACCAAAAGTGGTGTGTTGAAGTCTCCTACTATTATTATGGAGCCGTCTATTTCTATTTTCAATGCTGTTAGAGTCTGTTTTAAGTATTTTGGAGCCCTGTCATTGGGTGCATAAATATTTATTATGGTTATGTCCTCTTGGTGTATTGACCATTTAATCATTATATAGTGTCCTTCCTTATCCTTTGTGTTGGATTTTGCTTTAAAGTCTATTTTGTCAGAGATTAACATTGCCACTTCTGCTGTTTTTTTTTTTTTTTTTTTGGTTGTTTGCTTGATATATATATATTTTCATCCTTTGAGTTTTAGTTTGTGTCTTTGAGTCTAATGTGTGTCTCTTGTAGGCAGCATATAGACAGATCGTGGTTTTTTATCCATTCTGCCACTCTCTCTTTATTGGTGTATTTTGTCCATTTACATTCAGTGTAATTATTGACAGGTATATGAGTTTAGTGCTGTCAATTTGATGTATTTTTGTGTGTGTTGTTGACAGTTTCTTTGTTCCACTTAATTTTCTATGCTGAGTTGTATCTCTTTATGTATTTTCATTGTTACTGATTTTGTATTTCCTGAGTCTTTGTTTTTCTCATTTTTTATTTTGATGTGTAGAACTGTTAGTTTCTTTTGTGGTTACCTAAAAAAAAAAAAAAATTTTTTTTTTTAATATTTACCTCTATTTTTCTAAGTTTAAACCAATCCTTTATTTCTTGATATTACCTTGACTTCCTTTCCATATTAAAGTTCTATGACTACATTATTTAGTCCCTGTTTTTTGTTTTAATATTCTCAACTTTTACATAATGATGTCTCTGTTTCCCTATTTTAAGTGTTTTAGCTTTGATTTATTTTTGTGACTTCCCTATCTGGGCTGATATCTGGTTGTTCCGTCCTGTGTTCTAATCCTGAGTTGTCATCTAATATTATTGATTTTCTAATGAGAGGACTCCCTTTAGTATTTCTTGTAATTTTAGTTTGGTTTTTATAAATTTCCCTAACTTCTGTTTATCTGCAAATGCCCTAATTTTGCCATTATATGTGAGAGACAGTTTTGCTGGATATATGATTCTTGGCAGGCATTTTTTTTTTCCTTCAAAGCTTTATGTATGTCATCCCATTGCCTTCTTGCCTGCATGGTTTCTGCTGAGTAGTCAGAGTTCAGTCTTATTGACTCTCCTTTGTAGATGACGTTTCGTTTTTCCCTAGTCACTGTCTAAAATTCTCTCTTTATCTTTGGTTTTGGCAAGTTTGATTATAATATGTCTTGGTGACTTTCTTTTGAGATCTACCTTGTGTGGGGTTCGATGAGCATCTTGGATAGATATCTTCTTATCTTTCACAATATCAGGGAAGTTTTCTGCCAACAAATCTTCAACAATTTTCTCTGTATTTTCTGTTATCCACCCCCCCAATTCTGGTACTCCAGTCGCTCGTAGGTTATTCCTCTTGATAAAGTTCCACATAATTCTTAGGGTTTCTTCATTTTTTAAATTCTTTTATCTGATTTTTCCACAAATAAATTGGTGTCAAGTGCTTTATCTTCAGTCTCACTAATTCTGACTTCCATTGCCTCAATTCTGCTCCTATGACTTTCTATTGAGTTGTCTAATTCTGAAATTTTATTGTTAATCTTTTGGATTTTTGTTTGCTGCTTCTCTATGGATTCTTGCAGTCTGTTAAATTTGTCATTATGCTGTTGTATAACCTTCTTAAGTTCCTATGTTGCTTTTTCTGTGTGTTCCTTGGCTTAGTCTGTGTTTTGCCTAATCTCCTTCCTGATGTCTTGAACACCTCTGTATATTAATCTTTTGAATTCTGCCTCTGGTAATTTCAAGAAGTAGTCTTCCTTCGGGAGTTTTCTTGGTTCTTCGTTCTGGTTGCTTGCTGAACCATCACAGTCTGACTCTTTATGTGATTTGATATTGACTATTTTCTCTGAGCCATCAATGTTATTATATTTATTTATTTTATGTTTGCTTACTATGTTCTAGCTTTTTGTTTTATTTTGTTTTGATAAGCCCAAATAGGCTGGTAGTATGAGCTACTTTGATTTTTGGTGACTTTGAAGCTCTCACGTCCCGTCACCAGGTAGTTAGAGCTGTTACTATGTATGTGACCCTTGAAGTCAGTTTAATTTTCTTGTGTGGATTCAGCTCAGGTGTCCAGGTTGTCGGTCAGCAAGTGTGTGGTGCAGGCTCTCACCCACAGTCTTAGACAAGCAGGGTTACGTAGGGGTGATTGGAGCAGGCACAGGTATTTGGCTGCAGTAGGTGATTATGTGCTGAGCAAGGTAGGGTGCTGACAGCTGCCCCTGAGTACCTGGGTGGAAGGTGTTTCCATTTCCTAGAGCACATAGGTGGGTGGGTTTTACAAGCCAGTCTTTGGGCACCCAATGCCATTGGCTGTAAAGGCTGGGAGGTACCACTTATTCTCAGACCCCTGTCACAGGTGGCTAGGTGGAGTGGGTGCAGTCACCAGTCCTCATGCCCCTGATATGAGTAAGTATGGACCCTGTGTAATGAGCAGGGCAGTGTGCAATGTCATGAATCTGCCACTTCCCCTTAGCTTTTGCAGTTGAAAATAGGCTCCAGGTATATATCCTGTTGTACTGTGCTAATGAGGGCCTATGCTGTTGAAATGGGCCCATACGTGTTTAGGCAAGGGTGAAAGACATTCAAAGTCCATGAACCCCTTATGACTGTACCTAGGCAAAGGGCAGTGCCTGCCCTGAGTTCCTAGCTCAGGGGACCTGGCAGATTATTTTTCCTGTTTGTTAATTTGTTCCCTCTCCAAAGCTGGGAGAATGGCTCAGGACACACAAGGGTCCTACATCCAGCCCAGGGGGCACAGCAATTCTGAAGCTGGACTGGGACCAGAACAAAGCAGGGAGGGTGTGGGTAAATGGGAGAGAGTTACTTCCCAGAGAGGGTAAGGGTTTTTTTTGATCCCACATGGTAGGTTAGACACTTATACTTAACTTTCACAGATTCAGCACCACTTCTCCCTGGTTCCAGAGGCTTGTGCAGACTCTCCGCCACTTGGTTTCTGCCAATGTGGAAAATGCATCCTGAGCACTGCTGGTTGCCTGAGCCCGTGCACTGGCCGACCCAGCCTGCGGGGTGCTAGCACTGGTTGCCTGAGCCCGTGCACTGGCCGACCCAGCCTGCGGGGTGCTAGCACTGGTTGCCTGAGCCCGTGCACTGGCCGACCCAGCCTGCGGGGTGCTAGCACTGGTTGCCTGAGCCCGTGCACTGGCCGACCCAGCCTGTGGGGTGCTAGCACTGGTTGCCTGAGCCCGTGCACTGGCCGACCCAGCCTGTGGGGTGCTAGCACTGGTTGCCTGAGCCCGTGCACTGGCCGACCCAGCCTGTGGGGTGCTAGCACTGGTTGCCTGAGCCCGTGCACTGGCCGACCCAGCCGTGGGGTGCTAGCACTGGTTGCCTGAGCCCGTGCACTGGCCGACCTAGCCTGTGGGGTGCTAGCACTGGTTGCCTGAGCCCGTGCACTGGCCGACCCAGCCTGTGGGGTGCTAGCCACGTCGGGTCTGGGAAATCCTTGCTGCTTCTGAACTGTCTCTCCCTCCTGATGCCGCTCAGTCCAACTCCTCAACTCTCTCTTTGATCTTCAGGGCTCCTAGATTGTCATATATAATCAATTCACTTGTTTTTTCAGGTCTTTGTTGTAAGAGGGACCACAGAAAGCATCTGACTACTCGACATTGATTACATTCGAGTTGTACAACCATTTTCACTATCCTTTTCCAAATCATTCCTATATTGTGTTTTAGGGGCACAGTATTTTCACACAAATAACGTGCACCTTCTACGTTCATTTGCCAACCACTCCCTCCTGCCGTGAGGTGTTTTTGTAAGTGTGCTATGTTAATTTTTTTATAGCAACATGTAAAAAAAATCGGCAAAACAGTGCTTACAAAAATACCCCATAGTGGGAGTGAGTAGTTAGCAAACAAATGTAGAAGGTGCATGTTATTTGCCTAAAAATACGATATTTAGGAATTGAGAATTTCTCAAATGTCTATGAAATAGCCTCTGTGAATGTCAAGGGGATTGCTTTATTATTGATCAACCTTTTCTTTTAAATTAAAAAACAACCATTTATGTTTTAGTTAATTTTTAGTTCCTTAGCATCTACAATCAATAATGATCAGTGCAGACTGCCATAGCACATTACACGCTTCAGATATCTAAAGTGTGTCTAGATTTTATTTCCTAAGACTTGAGATTTATTTGCTTACAATTCCTCTTCCCCAATTTCTGATAAACTAAGATCCTTTTCTATGTCTTCTCCGTATGTTCCATCCATTAAGTACTCTCCTGTGACCCTCTACGAGGAAAACAGGGAGGTTTCCCCCAAAACTTGCATGGCATGGCACTGAGTAGGTTCTCAGTAAACACTTGCAGATGCACAATCCAGGAACAAGATATGTTCTGACTCCCACTTTTAACCAGTGGTCCCCACAGGGGTCTCGGGTACTAGTTTATGTAGAGAAATTTGCATCAGGCAGAGTAGAAACTTTGTGGTCTGAATTCCTGGCTGCAAGGAACGGGGCAGAGACAGGTCTGAATTGGTTCATAAGAATGCAGTGATCACCATAAAACGGTGTTCTAGACCCTTGGCATCTGAGATTCTTGGGAAAAAAGACTAGAAGACAGGGTCTATGGTTAAGAGAGTTAAGAGGGAAAGGAAATACAGTAATGCCAAAATTCTCAAACATCATTAGGCTCAGCTTTGGCAATATCGGAGTCTGTGCTTGGTGCAAACGGTTAACATGTGTGGTTACTAAGTGGAAGTTAGAGGTTTGAGTCCAGCCAGTGGCACCTCAGAAGAAAGGCCTGGCAATCTTCCCAAAAATCATCCATTGGAAACCCTATGGAGGACAGTTCTACTCCAATAAACAGGATTGCTTGAGTTGGAATTGACGCGACAGCAACCGGTAAGGCAATATCACAACTGTAACTTGTAATGACTGACGAAAGATTCTTTCCCTACTGTCTGCCCCTTCCATTAGCAATATGCCCTTTTAACTTTTCTTTTTTTGTACAATTTCAGAATAAAGCCTGCCACTGAAAATATCCCAGAGATTTAACACATCAGTATGAATGCATTCTCCTGAAAGCATTAAGCATTAACAAGGATAATAGCCAAGATTGATTATAAGATTGTTGTTAGTTGTCATCGAGTCAATTCCGACCCATGGCAACCCCACGTGCACAAAGTAGAACTGTTCCACGGGGTTTTCGAGGCTTGCCACCTGGGGACTAACTCCTCTTATTATAAGATTTATACAGAATGCTTTAGATGTGATCATATTTTTACACTATCCCCTTGAGGTAATTTTTATCACTGTCTCCATTTTACAAAAGAGGAAGTTTACACTTAGTGAAATCAAAGCAATGTTCCCAAGTACTAGTCAGCTTTATCATCTGCTCTGTTTTGTCTTCATCTGTACAGGTCTAATAGACGCTACGGCCTAAGTTACCTCACCTCCTGCTTGGGCTCCCAGCCAGAATTAAAGAGAATAAAGGCATGGCTTTCTTGTGCAGTTTGAGGCTCTGAGAGTTTTCTATTTGCCTCAGCCCAGGACTGAACACAAAATGGTCATTTGGTGTATGATAGTATTTAAAAACTTAATTTAGAGGGCATTATTCCTCCCTTTTTTTTTTTTTTTGTTTATATCCTGCGGTGGTATCTTAAAATTCAATGTCCGTCTCTCTTGTTGTTGTTAGGTATCACTGAGTCAACCCTCGACTCATGGTGACCCCATACACAACAGAAATCACTGCCTGGTCCTGCACCATTCCTAGGATTGGTTGGGGATTGAACCATTGTGAGCCACAGGGTTTTCATCAGCTCATTTTTGGAAGTAGACTGCCTGGTTTTGTTCCTACTCAGTCTTAGTCTGGAAGCCCCACTGAAACCTGTTTAGCGGAATGATTGCAACGCACAAGCCTCCACTGACAGACAGGTGGTAGCGGTGCAGGCGGTGCGTTGGCCGGGAATTGAACTCAGGTCTCCTGCATGGAAGATGAGAATTCTACCACTGAACAAGCTCTACAGTTCCCTAATTTATAATATTAAATTAAAGACGGTAATGAGGCAGTTACAAGAAGAAATGACTATAGAAAAAAATGTCCCCATAGCAAACTTGTTAAATGTAGCCTAAAATCATGAGGTTTATCTGTAACATAGAAGAATATTCAGTATTTCATCTCAGCAAGAAAGCATTGGATTCTTCTCAAGTAATCACAGAATTATAACAGACTGTTGTTGTTCTTGTTCTTGGTGCCATCAAGTCAGATCCGACTCATAGTGACCCTATGCACAACAGAACGAAACACTGCCCGGTCCTGTGCCATCCTTATGATCGTTGTTATGCTTGAGATCATTGTTGCAGTCACTGCGTCAATCCACCTCGTTGAGGGTCTTCCTCTTTTCCGCTGACCCTGTACTCTGCCAAGCATGATGTCCTTCTCCAAGGACTGATCCTTCCTGACAACATGTCCAAAGTATGTAAGACGAAGTCTCGCCATCCTTGCTTCTAAGGGGCATTCTGATTCTACTGCTTCTAAGACAGATTTGTTTGTTCTTTTGGCAGTCCATGGTATATTCAATATTCTTAACCAATACCACAATTCAAAGGTGTCAATTCTTCTTCGGTCTTCCTTATTCGTTGTCCAGCTTTCGCATGCATGTGATGCCATTGAAAATACCATGGCTTGGGTCAGGCGCACCTTAGTCTTCAATGTGACATCCTCGCTTGTCAACACTTTAAAGAGGTCCTTTCAGCAGATTTGTCCAATACAATGAGTCTTTTGATTTCTCGACTGCTGCTTCTATGAGTGTTGATTGTGGATCCAAGTAAAATGAAATCCTTGACAACTTCAATCTTTTCTCCGTTTATCATGATGTTGCTTATTGGTCCAGTTGTGAGGATTTTTGTTCTCTTTATGTTGAGGTGTAATCCATACTGAAGGCTGTGGTCTTTGATCTTCATTAGTAAGTGCTTCAGGTCATCTTCATTTCCTGCATAACGCAGGTTGTTAATGAGTCTTCTTCCAATCCTGATGCCCCATTCTTCTTCATATAGTCCAGCTTCTCAGATTATTTGCCCAGCATACAGATTGAATAGGTACAGTGAAAGGGTACAATGCTGGGGCACACCTTTCCTGACTTTAAACCAATCAGTATCCCCTTGTTCTGTCTGAACAACTGCCTCTTGATCTACATACATATAGGTTCCTCATGAACACAATTATGGGTTCTGAAATTCCCATTGTTTGGAATGTTATCCATAATTTGTTATGATCCACACAGTCGAATGCCTTTGCATAGTCAATAAAACACAGGTAAACATCCTTC